>NC_137457.1:283780182-284201852 GCF_964235325.1 Thermobia domestica
TGTACAGAGTTCGAGACCCAGGACACGGTGTGAACAATTTTTCGGTTCCCCGGGATTTGTCCTGTGAACAACAGTATCGCGAGTGAGTTGTACACAATTTCTTCAAAAACATGAAATAGTCCAGTGACAAACAGTGTGTTACTTACACATATTTTAAGTGATACGTCAGTTGTGCTTATTTTATTTCAGTGACAATGGAAGTTTAAAATTTTGAAATCATTATTTAACAATTCGTCCATTGCTCTGAGTGCTACAGTCACTCAGTAGAGCTCACCTAATTTGAAGCTCATTCGCAAACCCATTGTTAATATGGGACAACCCATGTCACCAAATATGAGAGAAAGATACATCCTAACATATCTCAAGTAGAGATATATAACCAAGGCCGGTAAAGCCATTACACCGTGCCTGTCCTTGGACATTTTAGCACAAGGCTGCAAGTAATTAATTGCTTGCTTTTAAGTTGGAGATACTAAACATTTTTTCCTTGAACGCCTGAAATTCAGCATAACTTACCTTCTACAGAACATTTTCGTATAGTGGAATGCCTATCTAGGAGGACACTGTGTTCAAATCAAGTTCAATACTTGTGAATGTCAAGTGAAGTTTGAACTGTGCTTCAGCATATAAAATTATTATCATTGTGTATCATTAATCTGTGTTTGTTAACCCACAAATATAGTGAATATGTTTCTTCGACAGTGAAAATACATCTCTCCTTTAATAAAACAGTTAGAGACAAGAAACTAAAATGATGAGGAGATAATTTATATTGTAAATATTTATACATATTTTTTTTTAATTCTAAAGGTCAGACAGACCTTTCAAAGTTTCGATTCATTCTACTTTATTTCTCATGCATTTTTTTTTCTTCAAGTGTATCAAAATACAAGTAACGAGTTTATGTGATAGTGCACTACAAAGGTGATAAGTATTTAGTGTATAAAGTGTGATATGATCCTTTCATCTACCATGTTGAATGTTCCTGATCCCTCTGTCGGAAATAAATCTGTCAGCTCTTTCCAGAACATCTGTTTATTCAATTGCTGTAGGGTGAGTACCTGCACTAATGATATCTTTGTTTCAGGAGTGTGATTCAAGGAGACATTATCCCCTTTATGTTGTATGTTTGACCATCTCTCTGTATGGGGCTCAGAGAGAATTCTGCCCAAAAGAACAAACTAACAGCCATGTATAGTGAGATCAATACAGGCTGCTACCTGTAAAAATTTAAAGCATAGATTTTTTTTTCTTTTAACCTATTTGAAACTCATAACTGACTCACTATTATAGCATCCTTGAGCATGGTTGTTATGCAGATTGCCCTGAGATCTGCTGTTCTACAGAAATAAATATTTTTGCTCTACCGACCTCATAAGAGAGTGGCAGCCCTTACAGGAGAGAACCTGATCTCCAAGAGGGAATAAATAACTTCTTATAATTTTGATATTTGCATTTTATGTAAATACTTCAGTTAATTAAATATTCCTAGCCACTCTCCTTTCAACATTTTTTTTTTATTTATTGTGTTGGTTTTGTTAGGTAAACAGTAGCTACGGCTCTGGCCACCTAGCACCTCACAGACTCAATTGGTGATTTTACTGTTAGCAACCCTAAACTATTTTGGACTGTAATTAAATCTCGATTGAAATCTCCCGGCATACCAGCAACAGTTCATGACGAGAATTTTGAAGCTAGTGATGGTGAGAGACCCGACTTTTTTTTAATAACTACTTCTGTAAAACATTTACCGCCTTTCCCCCTACAACCCATCTTCCCCCTCTCCTCCCCATTTGTACTAGCACCTTATCAGACCTCTCTACCACCCCGGGTGAGGTTTTGGTTCTCTTGCAGTCGCTTTCTCCACATAGATCTCTTGGGCCCGACAACATTGGCTCTCTCTATCTTAACAAAACTGCTTCATCTATTTCAGTTCCTTTATCCATCCTATTCAATAGATGCTTCAGAGAAGGATATTATCCCACCAGCTGGAAATTAGCTCATGTGACCCCAATAGATAAATCAGGACTTAAAGATCAAGTATCCTCCTATGGGCCAATCTCTCTTCTTTCTGTAATATCTATTATCTGCGAAAAAATAATCAAAGACAGGCTTCTCAAATTCACATCGCCTTACATTCACACTTCTCAGCATGGTTTTCTACCGAAAAGCTCAAATCTCACAAACTTAAGTACTCTTCTTTCCTGTGCAGTTCAATGTATAAATAACAATACTCAATTAGATGTCATTTATTTTGATCTCTCAAAGGCCTTTGATTCTGTCAGTCACATTCTTCTTCTCCACAAGCTTTCCAATAGGTTTAATGTACATGGTAAATTTCTCTCTTTAATCACCAACTATCTAAAGGGACGTAAACAGAAAGTTCTTCTTTCAGGGGCGACTTCTAACCCCCAACCTGTGATCTCGGGGGTGCCTCAGGGAAGCGTACTAGGGCCCCTGCTATTTGTCCTGTATATGGACGATCTCTACTCTCACCTATCAGTTAATCCTAGTGGCTTTTTGCTTTTTGCTGACGATTGCAAATTATATAGAGAAATATCATGTTTCCATGACACAATTGCCCTACAGGAAGACATAAATTATCATGTAGACTGGTGTGAAATGTGGCATTTGAAACTTAACAGTAAGAAATGTGACGGTATTACAATTACTCTGAAAAAGTCTCCTGTTCCCTCCAAATACCATATTAACGATTCCTCTATAACACATTCTGCCAGTCATAATGATCTTTGTGTCATCTTTGATTCCAAACTCTCGTTCTCTGACCACATCTCATCAATAGTTAAGAAGTCAATGCGTATGCTGGGGCTTCTTTACCGATTCACTGAACTACGTACTGTGGCATCATTAACAACATTCTATAAAACTCTTATAGCACCCAAGATCGAATACTGTTCTCCCATATGGGCCATGGCCACACCTACACATCTCTCTAGACTTGAGTCTGTTCTCAATTTCTTTATTGCAATAGTACGTTTTCGTGTTCCCGCAGTTCGAATATTACCTAAGGAGGAAATTTTGCGATATCTTAATATCCAGACGCCGGAAGTACGCAGAAATAACTCTGATTTGAAGTTTCTTCATAAGATTGTAAATGGGAACCTAAGATATGAAACCCTAATTCAACAACTATCCTTACATGCCCCTTCCCGCAAAACCCGGAATACCCACCTATTCCATCTTGCACGCCCTAGGTTGACAATTATACAGAGGTCTCTTTTTTCATCGAGTACCCAACTATTATAATAATCTAACCAGTGAGATGGACATTTTTTCGAGCTACCCGGTGTTTGAAAGAGCAATAAAACGCGTGCTGGCTAAATAATATTACTTGTGCACCCTTTGTTAATACTATTGATGTTACTGTTGTTGTTTATTTTTAAATTGTTTTTCTTTTTCTTTTTTTCCTGCTTGTTCATATTTCCCTGTGTAAAATGGCACAATTATGCTGTAACTGGGAATTTGTTCAATAAATAAATAAATAAATAAATTGATTCGTTTAGCCAGGATTTCGTAACGGGGGAGGGGCTTGAAATTCTGAAGGCCCAAAAGCTCGACCAATCTAAACTATTTTACTATTAACAAATATTGGTTAGCTAGGACAATAAAATGAGGATATGTTGGTAAGTATTTTAATAAACTATGAAGAAATCTCGAGTAAAATAATAAAAAAACGTATTAAAAAAGATTTTACAATATTTACGTCATTCCTCTCTTTATTCAAATATAACAATTTTCCTTTTATTATGACCTCAACTATTATAAAAAGTACATACTCAATAATGTTTTGTAAAATAGTTTACAATATCTGCGTTCCTTTCTCTGTTGAATCAACTGTTAACAATTTTTTTTTCACATAAAATTTTGTTTTTATTATTCCGTCAACTACTGTCGGTTCCAAATGACAGGTTAAAGAAGCACTAGAAAATTGTTTTTGAAATAACATGTTTGATACTGGAAGGATGCGATGACAAAAAAATATGATAAAAATTGTCTTTTATTATGACCTCAACTATTATAAAAAGTACATACTCAATAATGTTTTGCAAAATAGTTTACAATATCTGCGTTCCTTTCTCTGTTGAATCAACTCTTAACAACTTTTTTTTTTCACATAAAACTTTGTTTTTATTATTCCGTCAACTACTGTCGATTCCAAATTACAGGTTAAAGAAGCACTAGAAAATTGTTTTTGAAATAACATGTTTGATACTGGAAGGATGCAATGACAAAAAATTATGATAAAAATGTCCACGCTGTTACACAACGGCATTGTGCTTTCGGAAGTTTTCTAGAAATTTCAAATTCCCTGACTCTTCCAGGTTATCTCGCTCACCTCGCCATCATATATTGCATGTAATAAAATCTCCTCAAAAGAAAGAGTATCCAAAAGCTTGCTGTAGCTTCTTACTTTGCAAGGCACACTTTGGTGGTTTAGGTATTTTATATATAAATGTATATATCTTTTAGAAATAATATGCAAATAGAACTAGTAAAAATACCAGGCCTGGTCTTAGTTATATTTATATTTAATATATATATATATATATATATATATATATATATATATATATATATATATATATATATATATATATATATATAATTAGTAGTAGTATATTTAGGTAACTTGTGTATTGAATTGTAAATTACTTGTATTTTATGTATGTCTAATAATTTTCTTTGGGTGGAAACACTTCTCACTGGGGGTTGCAGAAACGAAAAACATTTTTTTCTCTCAATAGGAACTTTGGTTCCCCGCACTCCGCGGAATGTCCCATAGTTAGTCGTCGTGGACTGCTATAAATACGGACGAGAACTGGGTAACAGGGTTACAGGTTTAACTTAGATGGGTCATTCCTAAATAATTAGTTAGCTTTTAGTTAATTTGTTTTTGTTGAGTTACTTAATGTTTGAATTGTTAGGATTTAGGTTGGGTAATTTCGAGAAGTGTTTAGACGGAATTTAGCTAGGGACTAATTAAGTTTGTTTTGTTTTTAGTTCACAATTCCCAGAAGAGAGGGATTTGGGAAAATATAGAGAAGATTGGACATAAGTTATATTCAGTAGAGTACACAGCGAGTGCTCGGTTTGTAATATTGTGTGTAAGAATTCTATAGTCGGGATTCTACAATATAGAAGCCTAGTCTTGAGACACAGACGAAGCTGACAGAGAATTTCCTTAGTTAAAAATTTTACCTGGGATTCACTGTACGGGTCCAAATTATACCTTTTCTCTAACCTACATCTAACCCAAAGAATTAGCTAGTCTCCTTATGTGGAACGGAATTCAGGTCAGATGAGTTCTACGACAGGGATTTAGGTGAAGCACTCTATAAGTGACTAGTAGTGCTGATAGAAACTAATTAAGGAGTGTACTAACAGCTTGTAAGTGAACGCGAGTTAGTAACTCCACAGGCCCACCCCAGTTTGTGTCTAAACAAATTAGAGATACAAGATAAATTAAGAATTCTAGTCAGGAATAATTAGACACATCTTAGGACTTTCATAAACAAAACACTTTTATTTAGTAAATAAACATATTAAATCTTGAAGTGTTCTATGATTTCTATAGCTAAAAATCGCACCCGAGAGGTTAAGATAATTAAGAGATAATTTTCCCTAGACATTTTAGTATATTAGCGAGTCTAAATGCATACCCCCTTCTCGATTAGTTAAAAGAAGGAGAAAGGAAGTCCACAAGAGAGAAGGTAAGACGGTAGATCAATTTATAATCTCATAGTGAGGACTATTGGGATAGTACTGTGGAAGGTAAAGGAGGGAGAAGAAGAGGAATTAGGTAATTTATAAGAATACCAATTTCTAGATACTAGGTATATTTTCAGTTAATCTCCTCCTTCATTTTGGTTATGGATTTAATTGTGATTCTCTACATAGTGGATTTATTCATTAGATAAGTACTGGAGGCTTATTGTACCAATAGGAAGAATTGGTCGCAAGGTGTGGACTTCATTTAACAGTAAGCTACGCCGCCGGTATATTATATATATTGTGTGTGAGAGAGGGGTGGTTAGCAAATTCTGAGCTCTATGCCGGGATATAGAAGTTTTATGAATAGTTTATGATACTAAGATCAGGCAGAAAAGTTAGGAAAATGGCGAGCCAAGTAGACATTTCGGCTTTAATCGAAGCATTGGGGTTAGGAGAAGAAAGCCAGTTTTCTCAAGAACAAATTTTAGAGAAAATTAGGCAACTAAGATTGAGAGAGCAAGAGCAAAATCAAAGACAGTCAACTTGTTCTTGTAAAAACTTAGATTCAGATTTTAAGATCCCATTACCTAAATTTGAGGGAAGCGATGAAGATGGCCCGTTCGAGTTTATTTCGTCGGTCATTGAATTTTCCAAGAGAAAGGAAATATCGCCGGAAGAAGTGCTGGATAAAATAGTTTTTATTTGCTGTTGAAAAGTAACAAGGTTTGGTTCAATTTTAAATCGCCTTTTGCGGGTTTTGGAGAATTCAAACACCAGTTTTTGCAGGAATACTTTTCGTTTGATTACATTAGCCAAATTCAAGAGGAAATTAATAGTAAATATCAACAACCAAACGAATCATTAGCTAGATTCATTAGGGAAATATAAAATTTATTCTCGAGGTTGAGGGAAATACCAATTGAAAAGGAACAAATTAAATCGATCATGACAAAGATACATCTGAAATACAAGGTGTATTTACACGATAAAGAATTCGTGTCTTTGAAGGAATTTGAGTCCAAAGAGTTAGAAATCCAGTCGGTACTACTGGAAGAATATAATTATGTGAGGAACCAAAATGGCGTTAAAACGAAAACTGAATTAGTAGCGGTGGGTGTTCAAGGCCCTAAGCTAGATAGCGTTCCTTCAATACAGGCAGAAAGTTTAGACCCAGCATTCTTTTCTAGGAAGAAAAAGGAGGCAGGATCAAAAGTAAGCCAACGTAAAGAATTAGTATGTTACGCCTGTGGCATAAAAGTCCATACACGGGCTGTTTGTGTAAGGTTAAAAAAGAACAAAGGGGAGGAACAGAAAAAAATAAGTGCCTTCACGAAGGGGCATAGTGAGAAGTCGGCAAAAAGACAGTTAGAACCTTATGCTTATGGGTTTGTGAATCGTAAATTCACAACACTGTATTTTGACACAGGTTGTTCACTAAATATAGAATCAAAATCCCTTGCACAGGAGTGGATAAAGAGGGGATGTAAAACAGAGAAAATAAACGAAAAAATTTCGTTGGCATCAGGTTGTACATTTTCACACCAAGCGGTTGTGGTAAACTTGTACACAAAGCATAGAAAGTTTAGAACAATGTTCTGTTTTGGAGGATTTCCCAGTAAAAGCTTTACTAGGGGCTCCATTTTTACAAAAGGCCAAAGTTGAAATCCTACTCTCAGAAAGAGGGTGGAAGTTTAAATCGGAGAAAAGAATTTACCGATTTATAGAAGCGGATTTTGTTCTGGTTAGAAAAGGTATGGGGGAAGGACCAAGCTCTAAGGAAAAGAAAGAAAAACTCCAGTCTTCTCATAGTGAGGGAGATGGAGGAAAAAACGGAAGGGCCCATTCAGCGTCAAAGTGGGTCAATAGGAGTAAAATTGACAAGGAGAAGGGAGGGGAGTCGTTTTCTTCACAAATAAGTGAGAGACCATCTTCATCCCGAAGAAAAAAGAAAAAAGTCGAAAAACAAAGTCATAAACCGCGTGCTGGGGAGACACAAGGAAAAAGAACAAAGGATACGTTTTCGGAACCAAGTGAAGTGAGTGGTCAGGGTGAGGTTCAAAAAGGAGGAAGGTTTTCAAATAGGACAAAGACACACCCTCGTAACACAACGAAAGATCAGAGAGAGGATATTACAATGGATCTTTCTGTGAACAGCACGGCTGACAAACAGATGAGAAATTCGGCACAAGCTCATAATTTTTTATTGGTGCTGCAAAACAATCACAAGGAAAGATGGAGGAACCACTCATACGTGTAAACATATTAAACAAGCCGGCTCTTTTATATATCGATACTGGGGCGTCTTGCAGTTATGTATCAGATAAACAGGTTTTGGAATGGGAAAAAGAGGGATGTATTTTGCACAAAGCAAACTTATGTATAGACTTGGCTCCTGGTTCAACAGCTTCCGATGCATATGTGGTTGTTGACGTAAATTTTCTGGGAAGGAAAATAAGGCAGAAATTTTTTGTGGTAAAAAATTTGTTCTAAAGAATTATAGCCGGAAGAGATTTTATTAGGAGAAGTCGTCTTGTTTTATGTTTGTCTCTAGGTGGTTATAGAGTCGAAGATGATAACTCACCGGTGTATTTATTTGATAGATCTTATGATGTAGAACAAAATGAAGAGCTTTTAATTGTAGAAGATAAAGATGTCTTAATAGAAAAATTATTGGCTGATGTTAATATAGACATAGAAAATAAAAGTAGGTTAGAGCAGGTCTTAAGGAGGAATAAGGAAGTGTTTTCCTTTAGGCCAGGGACAACACATTTAATTGAACATAGAATTTTATTAAAAGAAGATAAGCCTTTTTATTCTAAATTAAGACATTTGTCGGATGATAAGAAGCAAATTATGGAAAAATTGCTAATGGAAATGGAGGAAGCAGGTCAAATAGAAAAAATCATCTTCAAACTATATTAGCGCTCCAATTTTACACCATAAATCTAATAGGACTGGATGCGAGAAAAATTAACGAGATTTCGAATAGGGAAAGCTTTATGTTGCCTAGTATTACAGAGTCATTAGCTGAGTTGGGTAGGGAGAAGTTTTATGGAAAGTTGGATCTTTTATATTCGTATAGTGAAGTTCCGGTCCATAAGGATAGCCAGAAATATACCACGTTTATTACCCATAAGGGACTGTACTTCTTCAAAAAATCGTGTTACGGTTTGTCCGGAATGCCAGCTACCCTTGTGAAATTAATGCAAAATATCCTCAAAGAATTATATTTTACTAAGGTGATTGTTTTTTTTTTTTTTTTTGATGACCTGGTGTTTTCGGAGGATAGCCCAGAAGAATTATTGGATGTTTTAGATTTAACCTTGGAACGTATGGGAGAGGCAAGTCTAACTTTAAGTCCGGAAAAGTGTGAATGTCTTAAGACGGAAATAGAATTCTTGGGATTCCGTATTACTAATGGGTGCGTGAGATGTACTGAAGAGAAATTGAGATTGGCGAATCAATTTCAACCTCCCAAAAATTTAAAGGGACTTCAAAAGCTTTTAGGGTTCTTTATTTTTTTCGATTTAGAATTAGACATGTCTTCTATCATTGCCCTCACTAACCTTTTGAAAAGAAGAGTTAAATTTAAATGGGGAGAGGAAGAGAATAAAGCTCTGGAGAGACTTAAGACTGTTTTAGCAGAGGACCCCGACTTGTTAGTTCCAAATTTACACAATTACTTCCACATATATATAGATGGATCGTCGTTAAGCTCGGACTACGCTCTGTCAGAAAAACGAGGTAGGAGAGATGAGGATTATTGCATATGGGAGTAGGAAACTGAATAACGTTCAAAGGAAATACTCTTCAAGCTACCTTGAATTGCTGGCGATACATCTTTTGAAAAGTTCGAAGTGTATTTAGCATACACGAAGAGTGTTCATGTTTATTCAGATCATAGGGCAATTATGTACTCCCATGCGCAAAAAATATTGCGCGTATACTGTAACTCACAATTTTTCGCAATTATTTCATTTTCCATATGTTTATTGGTAAAATTCAGTTATTAGTACGTGGAGATAATAGAAAGCAATCCATCTAAGGAGATATTTCCAAAAAATATAATAAAATAATAAAAATATAAGCAAAAAACAAAATTATGTTCGGTTTTGTGTATACTGGCAATAATGTTTTCGAGGGAATTTTTGGAGTAGCACAGCACGATTGCAGAGGGAATAACAAGATTAGTAGGAGAAGAATTGAATGAAGGAACTGGAAATTGGAGTAAAATATTGCATTTATTGGCTTAAATCTAGGGTGTAAATTGTCTGCCAAATATAAATTAGCTTCTGTAAGCAAGATGTTATAAGGAAATATATAAACAAAGTGAAAAACTGTTGTCTTAAGTTCGGAAGTGACATGCTCTATAGCCATGAGCATTTATTTCTTAAGAAAAAGATAGGCAACAAAAGAAAATCTGTGTGGTCAAGTGGGTAGAGTGACGGACTAGTAATTCTTATACTTTTTTGACACCAGATCGAATCCCATCCGGTCCTGTTCAATTTTTTTTCTTTACAAAACATTGTAGAAAGTGTATAATTTTTATGTTAATAAGAAACGAAATAATATAATAATGAAATAACTTTTTGTTTTTCTGATGACGTATTTATTCAGAATTAGCTTACTATTTATTACTAATAGCGATTGTTTTTAGTTTATGGTATGGTATGCTTAACCGTTCCCTCTCCGTTTTTACACAGCTTCAACTCACTGCGAGTGTCTGTGAGTCAGGACCTGGAAAAAACAAAACAAGAGCAACCTGCAGCTTTACACACAGCGTGAGGAACACAGTCACAGCGATAGCTCGTTGTCATGAAGAGAAAAAAACTGTTCTAGTGTTTCTGTGTGTGTGTTTCTTTGACTCTCTCTTTCTCCTTTGGTTTCATATCCACAAGAACAGCAAATGCAAGTCTGTGTGAAAAAAAATCAAGAGTGCTTTCTTTAAACAAAACTAAATTTTACAGCTCTCTTTGTGAGGAACGCGAAAGCTTCCAAAAGATGCCATGAATATTAACTATAATCGTATCGAACTATACAGTAGCGTGAAAAACTGATAATAAAATGATGTAACATGCATAAGCTTTTTTTCCTAGAGTAACCACACATTAAACATAACAAATTAAATTTTTGGGATTACAAATTATCACATTACGTGTCGGTGTAGGCCTATTCGTTTTCACATTCGAGCGACGAAAGAAGAAAGTGTGGTAATAGTTATGAAAACCGAATACCAGATTTCAATAAATTCAAGTTACATGGCTCCTACATATCGAAAAAAAAAATGATTTTTCGATGTCTGTCCATGTATTTGTCTCTCGGTTCGTCACGCTTTTACACGCACTCAAATAGAGGCCATACTGTTCAACGTATCTGCACCGAATTCTAGACATAACGTTTTAATAACATAATATCTTTCGAATTTTATGTCCTTCGACACCTAAAAGCAATGTTAATTTACTGAAGGATTAAAATTTAAAATAATTCAATTTTCTCAAATAAAAAAAAGCTGTGACGATTTTATTTACTTTTGATAAATATATATTTTATTAACAAATCTCCACCACATATGAATAATTTTTCTAAAAAAATATATATGGTGTAATTTACTGTATGGTATGCGTTCTTTTTGCACAATTTTCTCAACCACATTTCATAAATAAACATATCATTAATTACCTAACAATATGACAACTCGTTGGAAGGAGTAGCTTAATCTTAGGGTGAGCTTTCCCCAGATGGTTTTCCCATTAACGCCTCAGGCAATTTTCTTCATATTTCGTAAAGAAATATTTCATTAATAAACTAACATAGAGCATAAATAGTTTATTCCGATAACATACAGAAGAAGTGGTTTTCTCAAGGGTTGATTTTTTTGGACAATTGTCTCAGTAATAACTGAGACAAATTTGTTCTAATTTCAGTAAAAATATTTTCTGTAATAATCTTACAATATGGTATAACTCGCTTGTTCCGAAAAGAAAAATCCAAAAAAAAAATAGTTTACTTTGACAGTGAAATTTTTCCCGACGATTTGCTTAAAAATTACTCGATATACTGTCAAAATTACAGATAGAAGAGTTTACCTTTGGGGGTAAGCTTTTCCCGATGACCTTCCTAAAAACAACTCAGGATATGTTTGTTGTTCATATTTTATAAATACGTGTTACATAAATAACCTAGCTATATGGTATAATTCCCTCATCCGGAAAATCTAGAAATGGCATATTACTTTTGACAGTAAGTTTTACCCTGCGATTTTCTCAAGAACGACTCAGGCGATTGTCTTCGTATTTCATAAATAAATGTTTTATGAAAACACTAACAATATAGCATAGCTCGTTTGTACTGAAAAGATTCACAAGGGATAATTTATTCTTGGGGGTGATTTTTTGCATAATTTTCTCAGAAATTACTCAGACGCTTTTGCTTATAGTTCACATACAATTATATCCTTTATAATTCTAATATATGGATCAAGTTATTTCTAACGGAAATATGACCAATGGGTACTTTACTTTTGGGCCTGAAGTTTCTTCTAGCAAAGTTTTCCAAAACATTATTTTATTCGCAATTTCCCAAATAAAAGTTTCAATAACAGTTGCAGCCTAACATAAGTCACTGTAAAAAATTCGAGCGAGAAAGTACAGTGCGTTTACTCCGTACCCTCTCTTAAATATATTTTTAAATGTTACACCTAATCACAATTTTCCGAACAAAATCGAAACTTCTTTTTAAATGTGCCTTGTTGTGGTCAAATGGTTCATGTGCATTGGATCTGGATTAGATTTCCAGTGAGAGCTAGTGTATCTTCATCCAAGAGATGCGACACGTCGGTGCAAAGAAGAAAGTGTTTAAATAAGCCTAACCAAGCTAATCAACAAAAGAAATAATACAATGTTACGAAATTATCGTAGAAACGTTGTTAATATTACGTAGGTTCGACTGGAATGTCCAAACAATTGTCAATTCCAAAGGTCTTTGTTTTCGTCCGGCGGGAGCTCATGTGGTTCGGATTTCACGTTAATCAGTAGGTCCACGTCTCATATAGCCTCGCTGCTGAAAGGGACGATAAATTCAAAATCACATCACACATCTTTGTTTTCGCCTTTGTTTTAGCTCATAAATGTCTCTGTTCATAAGCTCCTTAGTGGTTAGCGTACGCGCCTTTGGCGTGGAAGACCCGGCTTCGATTCCCGGCCAGAGCTCACGTGGTTCGGAGTCCACGTTAATCAGTAGGCCGACGTCTCATATAGCTTCGTTGCTGAACGTGACGTTAAACTCAAACTCAATGTCTTTGTTCATAAATGTCTTTGTCTATGGTTTTGCATATACGTGGCATGGACATTAAATTTTGATTTCTACGCCATATGTATCTAATTACATACACACCTATAGAACGAACACAACAAACTTGGAATATCTACATTGTTTGCGTATGGAAAATAATCACGCTCTACTGTACAGGACAGCCGTGTGTATGGAATTCCATACACATGGCAATCAACGTATTAAGAAATGTATAATAATAAGAATTATTATTATTATTATTACTATTAATAATAATAATAATAATAATAATAATAATAATAATAATAATAATAATAATAATAATAAACAGAAAACGATACGATCACTTACATAATTGATAAATATAAGTTAACATTTAATAAGCATATAACTGCAATGGAATTAAGTTGTTTCTCTCTGTCCCTGAACGCTACAGCCCTTATTGTTCTAAGGCGTAGAAGAGAACTTGTGGCACCCACGATTTGGGGCGGTGTGTGGTCACAACTTGGTATCCCTTTGTTGTTAGTCCTAGCTTTCTAAACGGATGCAGTTATTACCGGTAGAATATACAAGCAACTAGGCTTTTGTATTACTATTAAAGTAAATAATTACACTCATTCCTTCAATGTGATACTTGTGGTTGCTTAACCGTATACAGACAGCTGATCCATGGAAAAATCGTTAATAATAATAATAATAATAATAATAATAATAATAATAATAATAATAAATAACAGGAACTCGACAAATATTCTTGCAAATAATAGGAAAAAGTTTGCGTCACACTGTTCACTTTGCTGGACACACCAGTGTGGCGCGTTATACCGATTGTGGCACACTGGAGTATAGGGTATGTTTTTTTTTTTTTTTTTTTTTCAACTATTCCAACTGCTTCAATTGAAATGGATCTATAATAATAAGAGAATGAATTTAGTCTTCTTACCCTTCAATTTAGAAATAAGGTTCGCGAGAATTTCATAAAAAAATAATATACTCAGAATTGTATATAGTAGTTTGTTTTATTCGAAATTACATACTTCCTGCAACTGTTTTTTGATTGAAATGATTTGAAACGAAATTTTTAAGTTTTACGTCCCACGATTATGCCGGATAGGCTAAAGGAGACAGTGATGATAAGAAAAGAATGAAATGGTGGAATGAAAAAAGTGGGATAAAACGGGAGAACCTCGAGAAAACCCACGCACACAGTGTTTGTCCAGCACAAGGTTCACTTGGCGCGAGCATAGATCGAACCAAGGACTCCATGCACCAAAGGTGAACGCTCTACCACTGAAACACCGTGGTCTCTGAAATTACTTATGGAACTACCGAGAACTATGCTGTAATATTTGAATGTGTTCCAAGTTTACAATAATTAGTTTAGTTAAATTCATTATTAACAATTAAATAATTGCATTCATTATTAACAGTTAAATGCTGCTGATGCAAAGACTTAAATCTAGCGATACCGCGAGCGTAAGTATTAAACAGAGGGATTTTAAAGAGCCCCCTGAGCTGGGGGCCCTGGGCTCCATTGGCTCCGCCCTTAATCCGCTAATGCCTATAGATTATAAATTAAAGGGGACGGGCCAGGTCCGTTCTAAAAATTCCGGCTCGTGACGACCTCTAGCTCCTGTGTATATGCTATCTGAAAATACAGTAGAGTTTCGCTTATCCGACATAAAACAGGCAGGCAGAACGCCGGATAATATGGATGTGTTAAGGAAAGACCTATAAAAAGACAAACTATGATATAATTTTACACATTACGCATATAATTATCATCTTTGCAAGAAACAAATATAATGCATTGACTCAGTAACGTATCCAGCGTGAGGTCCTGGAAGCTGTCCCTTACCAAACCTCAAGCACTTTTTTAATAAACCTACTTTTTCCCTTTTGAGGGTTTTTTTTTTATGTCAGATTACTTTGAGTCAGTGTCCAAACTGTGGACAATGCGTTGTTGTTATAATTCTAACAAGTAACACTTCCCAAGTGTAATACTCCGATTTTGATAAAATTTGGCAGGTAGATACTATACATAAAATAAACAAATAAGTGCTTTTTTATATTTATTTTTTTTGGCTGAAAAACGGTTTTAGGGGGCAAAAGCCCTCACCCAAAATTTGAAAGCTGACGCTCGAAAGGCAAAAACAAGTGGACCAAAGTGAACGAAATTGTGAACAGATATTGCGGACATAAAATTAGGGAATACGTGTTTTGTATTTTCCTGGAAAAAACGGTTAGGTGGGGCACAGATCCCTCCAAACCTTTGATCATGAAATATCAAAAGTGCTAATAACAGTATGTCAGAAGTGCCTAAATTTACATGAAGAATTGGAACAAAACTTTGTGTTAGGACAATAAGCAAAAAATAAACAACTTCGGCTTTTTTATTTCCTGCGAAAAAACGGTTTTAGAGGACAAAAGGTCCCCCCCCCCATGAATTTTGAAATTTGACGCAAGAAAGGCAAGAAAAAATGTACCGAACTGAATGAAATTGTTCACAAATGTTGTAGAGGTAAGATGAGGAAATACGTGCTTCGTATTTTCCTGAAAAGAGAAAAAAACCTTTTGAGTGGACCGAGGCGTTGAGTGTCGGAAGGATTGGACCGAAGCGAATGAAATTGTCTGTAAATATTGGATATGAAAAATAAAGCCTCTCGTGTTTCACAAGTGTCTCCATCAGATTTCTTCAAATTTGGCAGATCAACAACAAGCACAAACAGTATAGCGTATTTTGTAGTATTTCACGAGGCAACTTTAACCCTTACAATGTTTTTCCGCATAAACAAAAACACGTGCCGATTAATTTCCTGTTTGCTGTTGATGTGCCAAAATTGATAGGGACATTTTTAAAACACGAAAGTTCTTATTTTACATACAGTCTATACAATATCTACACACAATTTCATTTGCTTCGGTCCACTCCTTCCTGCACTTTTTTTTTTTTTTTTTTTTTTTGGAGGGGCTCTAGGCCTCAACACTGTTTTTTCATACAAATTAAAATGCATTTCATTTATTGTTTTGCAAATTGTCCTATACGAAGTTTCGTTGCAATTCTCCATACTCTTTAGGAACTTCTGACGTATACATACTTATTTGCACTTTTGATATTTCCTAATCAACAGCTTAGAAGGTCCGTGTCCCACTCAATCGCTTTTTTCCAGGAAAATACGAAACACAATTACCTCAATTTACGTCTAGAATATCTGTGCACGATTTCAAAATTTTGGGTGGGGAATTCTGCCCCCTAAAACCAATTTTTCGCAGAAAATAAACCCGTTTTTTTTTTTTTTTTTTTTTTTTTTTTGCGTATTGGCCCTACAAAATGTGTCGTTCCAATTCTTCATGTCCTTTAAGCACTTCTGACATACTGTTATTAGCACTTTTGATATTTCACGAACAAAGTTTTGGAGGGGTCTGTGTCCCACCGAAACGTTTTTCTTTTTTTTCAGGAAAATACGGAACCCATATTCCCTCATTTTTCGTCTACAATATCTCTGCACAATTTCATTCATTTCGGTTCACTTCTTCTTGCCTTTCGGGCGTCAACTTTCATCATTTTGGATGGGGGATTTTGTACCCTAAAACAGGCATTCGTTTAGTTTTTGCGTATTATCCATACACAAAGTGTCATCGGAATTCTTCGTCCTTTACACACATCATTCATATTGTCACTAGCACTTTTGATATTTCATGATCAAAGGTTTGGAGGGGTCTGCGTCCCACCTAACCGTTTTTTCCAGGAAAATACAAAACACGTATTCCTTCATTTTACGTCTGCCATATCTGTGCACAATTTCGTACACTTTGGTTCACTTGTTTTTGTCTTTCGGTTGTCAACTTTCAAAATTTTGGATGAGTGCTTTTGCCCCCGTAAAACAGTTTTACCGCAGAAAATAAAAAACATGTATTCGTTTATTTTATGTGTAGTATCTGCCTGTCAAATTTTATCAAAATCGGAGTGTTACACTTGGGAAGTGTTACTTGTAAGAATATACCGTAATGCCATTGATACCAGATGGAATTAAAGAACACTTTTAAATGGGATTACAATTTCGTTTCCGGTCTGTTTATAACATTACTGTATTAGAACGATACACTCATTGCCATTTGCTATTTTTGTTATGTGATATACGTAGCAGACAGTTTTCCTTACATGTCTCTAGCAAATATTTTTTGATTTCATGTGAGTTAGAATTAAGGTTGACCGGTTCATAAATGACAAGTAAGAAACGTTTAAGAGAAATACAGAACTGTTGCATTATTATTATTATTATTATTATTATTATTATTATTATTATTATTATTATTATTATTATTATTATTATTATTGATATTTTTGAAACATTAGAATTACGTGCTTACGAGGATTCGTGTTGGGGCCCCTCCGAAAAGAAAAGCTGGATATGTGCCTGCACTGAATGATAGACGTATGAGTCAAGGTATAGACGAGCGTGCTAGGCGATCGAGTCCGGAGCATCAAAAACAGACTAAGACCACAACTTGCAGTTCTTCTTGACGATTGATGCTGCTTTTTACCTGCTATGATATGTCGGATAATAATGTGAAATAAACGAAGGTCAAGACCATGGCGTATTGGTGTTTCATGCACCTAAACCTGTAAAATATTTGTGCCGAAAACATCTTTCACTCACTAGCTAAATTTGAGGGTATGATCGCCCATCTTGTCTTATAAAGTATAGTCTTATAAAGAATATATATAGCATAATAAAAACCTTAAGACCAAATTCAATGATTTTCTATAGTTTTCTTTTTTAATAACGGGAACCTTGTTTATTTCATCACGATAAATCACGTTTGATACTAAGATGTCTGTTTCTGACTATATATATTTTTCATACTTTATTAGAGACATTTTTTATTCAAGAAAAGAGGATGATAAAGGAAGCTATAAAACACCATAAACTGAAAGCAATCGGTATTACTAATAGTACACTAATTCTAAATAAATACGTCGTCAGAAAAACAAAAAGTTATTTCCTAATTGTATTGTTTCAGTTTTATTAACATAAAAATTATACACTTTCTACAATGTTTTGTAAAGAAAAAAAAAATGAACAGGACCGGATGGGATTCGATCTGGTGTCAAAACAGTATGAGAATTACTAGTCCGTCACTCTACCCACTTGACCACACAGATTTTCTTTTGTTGCCTATCTTTTTCTTAAGAAATAAATGCTCATGGCTATAGAGCATGTCACTTCCAAACTTAAGACAACAGTTTTTCTCTTTGTTTATATATTTCCTTATAACATCTTGCTTACAGAAGCTAATTTATATTTGGCAGACAATTTACACCCTAGATTTAAGCCAATAAATGCAATATTTTACTCCAATTTCCAGTTCCTTCATTCAATTCTTCTCCTACTAATCTTGTTATTCCCTCTGCAATCGTGCTGTGCTACTCCAAAAATTCCCTCGAAAACATTATTGCCAGTATACATAAAACCGAACATAATTTTGTTTTTTTGCTTATATTTTTATTATTTTATTATATTTTTTGGAAATATCTCCTTAGATGGATTGCTTTCTATTATCTCCACTTACTAATAACTAAATTTTACCCGTAAACATATGGAAAATGAAATAATTGCGAAAAATCGTGAGTTACAGTATACGCGCAATTTTTTTTTGCGCATGGGAGTACCTGTTGAAGGCTAAGAACTTGCATGCTATGATTCACCGATGAGTCACCAGAATATCACGTTTTCCGGCGATTATTCATTTTATTTAAGGGAAGAAGCAAGCGGTCGATTTACCAAGGAGGATAGATTCGAATCATACGGAAGGGGAGGACTTTATCGGTTCAAGAGAGGCTGAAGAAGCCCTCCCAATAAATGCTCCTGATACAGGATTTATTAAGATTGATATGGGGGAAGATGGGTTGGTGGAGCTAAGTGAGCTTCCAACTCCTGACCTTATGTTAATAGATACTAGATACTGTTAGTTACAAAAGAATCAAGGAAGACAAAGGATGAAGAAATTGAAACAAGAAACTTCTCTTGCGTCAGAAACAAAGGAAATTAAGATAAGTAAGGTAGAAAATAAGAAATTGTTATCGAATCTACCTTTCTGGGAGGAAATAAAAGAAAAGGAAGAAGAGGAAACCAATCTGGAGGTAGAGATATCAAATCTGAGAAACCCAAAATGTTGGTTAAGAAGACAGTTGGAAGATAGCTTTCTTAAAAAATTAATATAATATAAGAAGAGCCAAAGGAAAGGAGTTAGAAAAAAGAAAAGGATGAAATTAAAGAATTTCGACGGATTAACTTTCTTTTCCTCAATTGGAATTTTGATGCGTAGAACTTGAGTTCAAGGCCAAGAAGAAAATGTCATATGGGTTCCGGATTCCATCAAAGCTACTTTATGCTACGCAGCTCGTATTATCCCAGAATCGGGACATCCTTCCTTCGAAGAAACGCAGGGGAAACTTCGTAGCGAGTACCATTGGCGCAACATGAGGAATAATATATATATGTTCACTAGGGCGTGTACTCCTTGTAGGGTTTTTAAGGTGAACCTTAACACAAAGATGGGAGAAATGCAATGCACAGTGTGCCGCCGGCCTAACGCAAAACTGTATATTGACAATTTAGGCCCTATTGCGACCAGTAAAACAGGAGGATACAGATTTTGTTTGGTTATGATAGATTCGTTCACTAGATACGTGAAACTTTATCCTATCAGGAAGCTAACCACGAATATCATGATTAAATCTTTACTTAGTTTTTTCTTTGAGTACGGTTTTTACTCGTATATTCTGAGTGATAATCCTGGAATATTCACAAGCAAAATGTGGAAGGTAAGGATGGAATCCTAAAGGTCAAGTACGGTTACATTAGCGCTTACAGAGCGAAGGCAAATAAGAGCGAAAACTTCATAAAACATGTCAAACAATTGCGTGGAATGTATTCGAAGAGGCATGAGGACTGGGAGGATAAGGTAAAAGTGATAGAATATGCCTTGAACACCAGAAGATGTAATATGATGGGATATTCGACGTATCACCTTCAATTCGGAAGACCGGAGGAGCATAGATTTTTGGAAAAATCGAGGAAGAGGAAGAAAGAGAAAAGGATGATGAGAAATTGTATTCCAATTACGTCGCAAAACTGCAGACTGAAATTGAGACGGTTTACAAAAGGGCGAGGTCTCCAAGAGAAGAAACACATGGAATACAAGAAGCAATACGATGTAGCGCCCCAGAGGGCCCTAATCCCTGGCAGCCTACGGCTAAGTTGAACGCTCAGTGCCGGAGCACCGAGTTAATAACTGTAAAAACAGGGTCGCCACCTGTGAACTGCTCAGAACACAGGAAAGAAGTAAACAAACACCAAAAGGGATGAACTTGCGTTTAAACGATCTAAAGAAAGAGACATAACACAATAATACAACGGTTAACGAATCCAACATGTGCGAGACTGCACTCTGTACACTCTACGAGTGCACGGAGAACAGCCCTTTCCTTGTGTAGTGATTTCCTTACCTATAAGTGATCCAAGAAAACTCAGCCGCTAAAAGGAACCTGTGAAGTTTAGTTTTATGGAATATAACACTTGGGATTATATGGGTGGTAACATTTTATTTGCCAAGTATATTCTCACAATTAAGATTATTCATTATTCATTGTACACAGACAAGTGGAATAACGTGGTTCACTAAAAGTGAGACTGGAATACGTTAATGAACTTTCTGTGACATTTCAACTTATACAGTTACATTACTAAGTAGAATTATACTGGATGCAACAAAACACTAACGATAAAATAAACATACTATATAGTTAAACATACACGCAAATAGTATACACTATAATAAAGCTGTTATGTTACTGAGTTCACCATGGTTTCGACATATGTTAAAACAAAATAGCTCGAGCGAGTTAATTTTACTAACCACGACTAGTCGGGTGGACATAGAGTTAAATAATGACTAAGTACAACCATCATACACAAAGGAAATATTATTAGAATACCAATAAACCCCAACGAAACATCATGCTGGATTGGTTTTAATTATGGTGAACGTCGCCGAAAACGAACAACATATTCTGGCTGAATAAAACTTTCTAGGGTGGACACGAGGTAAATAGATTAGACAAATATAGCCATAAAACATTGCGACCAGTCACGCCAATAAACATTGTAACTTGACATAGTGATGTAAACATAGTGACAAACTTAATAAAACCCATGTAATCAATTTGCGGTGGAACACCACTGCGGCTTGGACACTCTCAGGCAGATATTAAAAAGAAAGAACTAGAGAAAGACCATTATGAATTTGCAAAATTAAATCAGTGGTCACACAACCATAATAAACTAAGGGGACAAAACTCTTGACCAATTTGTGCTAGATGGCCAAGCAAACTTTAAACGTGAGAGACGTGCTCATGGCTTAACAGTGATAATCTCGAAGGATAGTAATGAGCTATGCAATTTATCTTACTTGTAGGCTGCTTCTGACATAGCTACGAATTTGATAAATGCAAATAAATACCTGCAAATCAACATTCTTTAAACGTGCACCAGCAAATCCACATGAGGGTGCTATATATATATACACGTTGATTCAACAAATCACGAGAAGTGAAGACAAAAACTCTGTGCAAAGCAGAATTATTAGCCGGCTGCGAAGGCGGGCTCTTATAACACAAGGTACTTACCCTTATGGCAGGTATGGAACAAATGAAACTTACTATAATTTTCACAAATGCACTTTCGACCTAAGCGAGAAACCTTTCCAATAGAACACTAATTACACGAGACACACACACAAATACTGCATTAACCACGCACGTGACACTGAGGCTTGGATGAATTAACCAATCAATACTGCTGGGTTGGTCCCCTGGGTTATTTAGCATTGGAAACTAAGTGTAAGAAAATATCTTCATTTGAAACGGTCTATCCCGGACAGGGAGGAGCTGGTGGCGCATCCGCTTCCTGGAGGTCACTGGGCAGTCCGGATGATAGGGTGATGATACACCTATTTAAGATTATAAGCCTGAATCCAACAGGTGAATAAACGAACACTGGGTTATTAGAATACACCAGAAACTGGGTGCCTCGTCAACATTTTGAGGAGATGACTGGTAAAAGTATGTGCAAATAACTATCACTGGCTGAAACTCCACACATATAACTACATAATACAAGGTTCCACTTTAACTACTTGACGTGGTGCTACCTTTTCAACCTCGAGCGCAGTTAACGAAAGTGACTGCTCACATTGATTAAATGGTTGCACGAGCTTGGGTTGCTGAGCAATAAATTCAAGATTATTATGAAAACATGGTAATCACGCAGCCATACGTGCTGTTCACTTGTATTGCTGAGTTGGCTGTTTCCTGGAGTCCACTCACAGAAGGCTATTTTGTCACTGAAGGTTTTACTATGCGCTCCTGATGCTTCCATAGTAAATAACTGCACTGATGTAAATTGATGAAACAGATGGAGAAGATGCTCGATTATTACATTGCTTCATGGACAGTGAGGATGGGTTGGGGGCCCCGCTACTAAAAGCTTAGCTGCACATAATACTATTTAATTCAAGCCGTAATTTGAAAATGTGTGCAAATACTAACATGATGACTAAACCACTCCAAAAGACTGGACACTGGAAATGTAAATATGCTCTTGCAACGCTATAAAAGCAAGCTTGAAAAATCCGTACACACAATGTCGACTCACGTGGTGAGCTAAGGCGGAAGACTGTTTCCCAACACCATCTGAAAATTGATGCTATTCGAACTAGTTGCACACAAAAAACTGTGAGAAATTGTTCCCTAGGTTACAGAATAAATTAAAACCATTTTGAGTACTATGATGACCACTAATAAGTGAGATGTAACAAAATTATGTTAGCAGGCGAAGATTACTATCACCATCACGTCTTCATGTCCGGAGTAGAGTACCCAGAATCCTTTTCGCGAACCCGCGAACATGATGTTTCAACAGGGTTGCCAAATGCATATAGTTACAAGAAGTACATTATAAGTTATACTAGTAGTACAATTGTAGACAAGTTGTATGGGGGCGTTACAACCTCGCCCAGGTTGAAGAAAAAGAAACTTTGACCAAATGTTTTTTTTTTATAAGTACGTATTCACCAAAAGTTCCTGGCGCTTTTCCAGGGAACAGTTGAACAATTTGACATTATCCAAATTATGAGTACCAATCCATTCGTTATTTAAATTTACCAGGCTTACTGCATTATTTTCTACACCTATAACTAAAAATGGACCTAAATACTTCAAGAAAAATTTGCTAATAGTCTTATCTATCATAGAGCTATGTTTCTGATTCTTTACAAAAACAAGATCACCAATTTTGATTTCAATGCCTTTGGTTTTGACCTTAGAGTTATTTTTCCTAAGACTTTTCCTAGTATTCAACAGTACTGACTGATGTCTAAACTTATGATCTACTTCACCAAACTCTGAAGGCCAGTCTAATTCTTTCTTGAAATTATCTAGAGCTGAAAAATTGAGAAAAAGCTCTGAAGGAGCGTAACCAGTAGTAAGAGGCACAGAATTATTTAATAATGACTGGACCTCTGACAACTTTTGACTCCATTGAGTATGATCCTTATTAATAAATACTCTTAACAAACGAGAAACTTCGGAATGGTACCTTTCTACAGGGTTAGATTTCGGATTGTACGGACTCAATAACAAATGCTGGATGCCATTCCTGCGACAAAAACGACGCCATAAACAACAAACGAACTGTGCTCCCCTATCAGTGATGAGTTCCTGGGGAATCGGATAGTGGTAAAAATACCTTTTAGTAAAAATGGAAATAATTTCTTTGGCATTAGCATTCCTTACTGGATACAACACCAGAAATTTACTATAGACATCCAAGACAGATAATATGTATGAATAAGAATTACTTTTTGGTAAACGCCCTATGAGATCTATACTTAATTTACAATGTGTGCGATCAGCCTCCACATGACAAATTTGATGTACTTTGGCCTGTGAACATAGTTTAGTTGTTGCACAAATTTCACAGTCGTTTATAAATTTAGCAATATCACGCTTCATATTCGGCCAATAGAAAAGCTTTTTACAATGCAAGTAACATTTCCTGGAACCAAAATGTGCTTCCTTATGAATTTCGTCAACTACTACATGCACTAAACTTTTAGGAATAATTAATTTCCAGACATTAGACTGCTTCACATATACTAAATTTAAATGTTTACAGTAATTTGAATTACCTTCTTCCAATTTAGTTAAACATTTACTGACAAAAGCATCGTTCTGCTGTTCTTTAGACATTAGCTGTAAGAAAGAGGATTGAGTTAAATTTCTAAACACAACATTTACCATGTACATAGTATTACCAGACTCATCCTCATCAGGAGGATTACGTGAAATGACGTCAGCAATATAGTTCTCACCAGAGGACAGGTGTTCGAATTTCAGATTATAATCCTGAAGTTTTAATAACAATCTGGTAGTTCTAGAGTTTAGATTGCGTATAGTCTTAAGATGGCCTTGTTGTCTGTGTGGACAACAGTTTCCTTACCAAGGATATAATCTCCAAACCTCTCACAGAGAAATACTACCGCTAACAACTCTGTCTGAAAGATAGACAATGACATTTCGGTGGGCTTGATACGTCTACTAGCGTAAGAAATAACTCTAAACTCGTCACCTTCATACTGACCAATATATCCGCCAATGGCTATGGCAGAGGAATCTGAAAAGATGTGAAAAGTTTTACCCATGTCAGGCAACGCTAGGGCAGGAGGAGAGATTAACTCTCGCTTTAGTGATTCAAAAGCTTTCAATTGCTTGGGACCGAATTGAAACTTCATTTCCTTACGCAGAAGATGCACCAAATCTTCAGTTAGTTCGGCGTAATTGTTAATGAATTTGCGACGCCAATTGGCTATGCCCAAAAATTGACGTAGCTGCTTACGAGTTCTTGGCACTGGAAAATTTCTGATAGTTTCATTCAGCTTAAGAGTAACCTTAACTTCTCGGCCAGATATAATATGTCCTAAGAATAACAGTTCTGGAAACAAAAATCTACATTTACGAAAATTTAGAGAAAAGTTCAATTTGTTTAAAGTATACAAAATAAATTCTAGATGCTCGAAGTGCTGATCTATACAGGGTGAAAAACAAAGAAGGTCATCCAAGTAACAAGAGACGAAGTGTTTTGTGGACAAGTCGAAGATACTGTTCATGACGAACTGGAACAAGCTTGTAGCGGATTTCAATCCCATCACTAGATAACGAAAACAATATTGCCCTCCTTCAAATAAGAAAGCTGTCTTCTCTAGGATCCTTCTTCCAAGGGTAGACAATAGTATCCATCCTTACAGTCAAATGAAGAAAATACCATGGAACCTTTGAGTCGAGCTAAAATATCCTGTATGGGCTCCACGCGCACATTAGCAGTTATTACCTTCTTATTTAGGTGTCTCAAATCTAACGTGGGCCTAATAGACTGCTTATCTGCCTTGTAGACACAATGTACAGGGTTTAAATAAGGTGATAATCTTTCTTCAATTACTCCCCATTCAAGCCATTTCTGCAAGAGTTTCCTAAATGGTTCCCGCATTGAGTAGGCTATTGGGTAGGGCTTACACACCACTGGCTCGTTGTCAGTGAGCTCGATCTTTAAAGGGTTTATTTTTACTGGCCTAGGTCGCTCGGAGAATAACTCTCTGTAACGAATTAGTAAATCCACTAATCTGGATTTAACATCCTCGGTTAAATCAGTTCTGGACAAAATGGTATCTTGAATTTCACTCACTGGCACCAAACAATCGTCTTCTTGGTTCACTTCTTGTATTAAAGGTTCTGGTTCCACTGAACTTATCCACAAGGAGTTCAGGTTCAATTTTGCTGGCTTACCATCAAGATCTTTGAGGGTAAGAATGCGGTTAAAAAAGTCTACAACACAGCTGTATTTGTTCAAGAAAGGAGTTCCTAGAAGAACGTCTGACTTCATACATTCCACAATGAAGAAAGAAACTTCGAGGATATGACCAGAGAATTCTAAATATAAAGTCTTTTGACCTTTAACTCGGTGTTTATTATCACCCACAAAAGCTTGTAAAGTTACATGCTTAGCTGGCACTAACTTGGCGGTAGGCAACACTTCTACGATTCTTTTCCATTTATCATAACTCAAAAGATTAGCCTCACACCCACTATCGATTATGCAAGATAGAGATAAACCGGCTATCTGGCCTGACAAATAAGGTGACTTTACGAAAGTACTATTTTCACTAACACTGTCATGTGAATTTTCATTTAAGATAAAGAAAACTTGGAGAGGAGACTGAGTAAACCAAGTACCGTTAGTTCTGTTAGATAACATAGCTTCTGGTCGCTGACTACAATCTTGGCGGGCTCCAGGCGACCAATCAGGAGTCTGCCCTGTTAATTTAAAGTTGCATTACATGGAGCATAAGGCTCAGAAACAGTTTGTGAATTTACACCCATACTTTCATGGTTGTTCCTAAAATTAGGACAATGATTACAATTACAACAAGAGGAAATAGGTTCAACCTGTTCACAAGAATTTCCTGAGTGATTATTAACATTTCTACTAGAATTTCTATTTCTAACGTTTACTCTTCTTACGTTACGATTAGCCTGTCTGTTATTAAAATTACTATTTTGCCTATTATTAAAATTATTACTACCATTGTTATCATTACGATTACCAAAGCCAAACCTTCTTCTGTTATTACGCCTAAAATTAGCATTATTGTTATTACTATTGTTGTTGCTATTACCAGGAGGATTATTGCCTAAATAATCTTTTACATTGGCATATCCCACTTGAGCCCATTTCTCTTTAGTGGTTGCTTTATTTTCAGAATTAGAACTAGCACCAGAACTACCTTGTTCATTATTATTTTCATTGATCATAGTAGTGGCAAGGTTAACATCGAAATGCACATTGCGTTTCTTACTCTTACTAGGAGTGTCATTATCATTACCTGCTTTACGTTTAAAACTAAATGACTCTAAAGACACTAAAGGACTATTTAGTAACTTGGTTTTGTCAGGTACTTCTAGTCTCATTAAGCGCTCGGCGAGCTCAGAAACAGAAGTTATTTCTACTTGACTTAAGGTGAATTGATACTCTGGGGGTAATGTGTCAATTAGATAATCCACCAACTCTATTTGTGACATATTATTCTTAAGCATTCTCAAACCTTTGGAAAGTTTCCACACAAACTCAGAAGCTTTTCCATGAATGCTGGGGTTATACTTAGTAGACAACAAATATCTCCACTGAGCCCTACAAACCTTTGGATTTAGATACTGCGACAAGAAAAGACGTTTAAAATCATGATATGAGTGAATTTGATCTGAGACCTGCGAGATCCAACAAGCAGCAGAATCTTTCATAGCTCTCATGGCAACTAACACTTGGTATTCGGGATCAAGATTCAACAACTTAAAATTCTGTTCTAATTGTTGCAAGAAATCCAGTGGGGAAATTTCCAATACATTACCTGTAAACTCAGGGAAATGACTTAAGTCTGACAAACGTAAGGATTTCAAACCATGACCATTATTATTATTGCCATTAATGCTAGACAATGGACAACCATTAGACAGAAAAGAGGGGACATCTGGCTCCAAGGTGGAGGTTCTTGGGTAGGCAGAGTCACCTCGACCAACACTGACTGACGAAACGCAAGGCAAGTCCTTCCTATCTTTAGCATGCTGAGGAAGAAAAGGGTTGAATAAATTGTTTTGCTCATAACCAGGAAAACTATCAGCTCTCCGACTATCCAAACCTTTGTCACAACTGGGCTGAGAATGAGCACAACGACTATGCGGCATACCATGAGAAGAGGCAGTGGAAACACAACTAACATTGTTAAAGAAATGCTGTACCTGGGACAGATTGACGTTGGCAGGACGAAAACAGGAAGTAGTGGTTACTGAAGTAGTTCCAATCAATGGACTAGAAACAACCACTGGAATTTCAGACTGACTACTGCTCTCACAAGTACTAGGATTAACAAGACCTAAGAATCTTTCAAAGTCTGTGAAGTGTCTACGCTCCACATTAACAACGTCAGCATTAAGCTGGTTACTTTGTTCTTCGACTTCTTCGTCGTAATCTTGGTCAAAAAGGCTGTCAACCTTCTCCCTCAAGGCTTCGAATTCGTCCCGTAGTCCTAGACAGGAGTTGCTGTTCTGATGGATTTCTTTCACTTGGGTTGACAAGGCTTCCAATTGACGCTTACACATACTATTGTCTCTTAAGCAATTAAGTAAGGTTTCTTCTTGCGACGCTAAATTCTCATTTACCACTTCCAACTGATGATTCAATTCCGCCGTATTATTTTCCAATTGGTTACTCAAGGCTGCTATACGAGCATCCTGCTCTTTAATGTGACGATCTACGGTGTCCTTCAACTCCGACATTTCCTTTTCTACAACTTCAGAAATTTCAGTAATCACTGTTGCTTTAACCTGCGATACTTCTTCAGTTACGGCCGATTTTAATTGGGAATTTTCGTTGGCTACATCCAACCTTAACTGTGTAGTTTCTTCAATCCCCTTTGATTTCAGCTGCACGGCTTCTTCTGTTACAACCACCTTAATGGAATCTATCTGGGCGGTGAGCTGCGCTAGGAGCTCCGAAAAATTAGAAGCAACACCAACTTCACTACTACTTCCGCTTTGACTCTTCTCTACCAAAGATCCAATGTTTAAATCATCTATTTCAATGGTATTATCTGCTAAATTGGGAGATTGTACCAAACATGAATTACAATCCCACGAAACATTAGGCTTGCCCTTTTCGGCAAAAGCTTCTTCACTTAATCCTGAACACTGCTTACAGTACCAAGTATTACAGGAAGTACACTCTAATAAAGTGCCTGAATGGCCACACTGACGAGCTTTCCTCTTAGACTTGTTCATTCTGGCACTAACACTTTAACACATGCACTAAAATTAAAAGAATACACTGAAAAAATAGTTTATTTGACATTAAACACTCAAATAACTTTTACTCCACTGACATATGATGCGGGTCCCCAACCCAATCCGACATTGTCAACAAAGAGCGCTGCACTTCACCTACAATGAAAGCTGACTTAAAACCACAAGATTTTTTTTATAAAATATTCAGAGATGACGGTATCCATCTTCGGAAGTTAAGAAACATACAAGATATACAAGATACTGATAAACAAAAATTGTAACACGATACCGACAAGATTCTACATAGAGAAATAAGAATAGAAATCACTAGAACACAAGAAAAATCGAAAGGTACCAGCTGATATCCTGGCGATCAGGTCGCCAAAAACGAAACAACCGCTGTAGCGCCCCAGAGGGCCCTAATCCCTGGCAGCCTACGGCTAAGTTGAACGCTCAGTGCCGGAGCACCGAGTTAATAACTGTAAAAACAGGGTCGCCGCCTGTGAACTGCTCAGAACACATGAAAGAAGTAAACAAACACCAAAAGGGATAAACTTGCGTTTAAACGATCTAAAGAAAGAGACATAACACAATAATACAACGGTAAACGAATCCAACATGTGCGAGACTGCACTCTGTACACTCTACGAGTGCACGGAGAACAGTCCTTTCCTTGTGTAGTGATTTCCTTACCTATAAGTGATCCAAGAAAACTCAGCCGCTAAAAGGAACCTGTGAAGTTTAGTTTTATGGAATATAACACTTGGGATTATATGGGTGGTAACATTTTATTTGCCAAGTATATTCTCACAATTAAGATTATTCATTATTCATTGTACACAGACAAGTGGAATAACGTGGTTCACTAAAAGTGAGACTGGAATACGTTAATGAACTTTCTGTGACATTTCAACTTATACAGTTACATTACTAAGTAGAATTATACTGGATGCAACAAAACACTAACGATAAAATAAACATACTATATAGTTAAACATACACGCAAATAGTATACACTATAATAAAGCTGTTATGTTACTGAGTTCACCATGGTTTCGACATATGTTAAAACAAAATAGCTCGAGCGAGTTAATTTTACTAACCACGACTAGTCGGGTGGACATAGAGTTAAATAATGACTAAGTACAACCATCATACACAAAGGAAATATTATTAGAATACCAATAAACCCCAACAAAACATCATGCTGGATTGGTTTTAATTATAGTGAACGTCGCCGAAAACGAACAACATATTCTGGCTGAATAAAACTTTCTAGGGTGGACACGAGGTAAATAGATTAGACAAATATAGCCATAAAACATTGCGACCAGTCACGCCAATAAACATTGTGACTTGACATAGTGATGTAAACATAGTGACAAACTTAATAAAACCCATGTAATCAATTTGCGGTGGAACACCACTGCGGCTTGGACACTCTCAGGCAGATATTAAAAAGAAAGAACTAGAGACCATTATGAATTTGCAAAATTAAATCAGTGGTCACACAACCATAATAAACTAAGGGGACAAAACTCTTGACCAATTTGTGCTAGATGGCCAAGCAAACTTTAAACGTGAGAGACGTGCTCATGGCTTAACAGTGATAATCTCGAAGGATAATAATGAGCTATGCAATTTATCTTACTTGTAGGCTGCTTCTGACATAGCTACGAATTTGATAAATGCAAATAAATACCTGCAAATCAACATTCTTTAAACGTGCACCAGCAAATCCACATGAGGGTGCTATATATATATACACGTTGATTCAACAAATCACGAGAAGTGAAGACAAAAACTCTGTGCAAAGCAGAATTATTAGCCGGCTGCGAAGGCGGGCTCTTATAACACAAGGTACTTACCCTTATGGCAGGTATGGAACAAATGAAACTTACTATAATTTTCACAAATGCACTTTCGACCTAAGCGAGAAACCTTTCCAATAGAACACTAATTACACGAGACACACACACAAATACTGCATTAACCACGCACGTGACACTGAGGCTTGGATGAATTAACCAATCAATACTGCTGGGTTGGTCCCCTGGGTTATTTAGCGTTGGAAACTAAGTGTAAGAAAATATCTTCATTTCAAACGGTCTATCCCGGGCAGGGAGGAGCTAGTGGCGCATCCGCTTCCTGGAGGTCACTGGGCAGTCCGGATGATAGGGTGATGATACACCTATTTAAGATTATAAGCCTGAATCCAACAGGTGAATAAACGAACACTGGGTTATTAGAATACACCAGAAACTGGGTGCCTCGTCAACATTTTGAGGAGATGACTGGTAAAAGTATGTGCAAATAACTATCACTGGCTGAAACTCCACACATATAACTACATAATACAAGGTTCCACTTTAACTACTTGACGTGGTGCTACCTTTTCAACCTCGAGCGCAGTTAACGAAAGTGACTGCTCACATTGATTAAATGGTTGCACGAGCTTGGGTTGCTGAGCAATAAATTCAAGATTATTATGAAAACATGGTAATCACGCAGCCATACGTGCTGTTCACTTGTATTGCTGAGTTGGCTGTTTCCTGGAGTCCACTCACAGAAGGCTATTTTGTCACTGAAGGTTTTACTATGCGCTCCTGATGCTTCCATAGTAAATAACTGCACTGATGTAAATTGATGAAACAGATGGAGAAGATGCTCGATTATTACATTGCTTCATGGACAGTAAGGATGGGTTGGGGGCCCCGCTACTAAAAGCTTAGCTGCACATAATACTATTTAATTCAAGCCGTAATATGAAAATGTGTGCAAATACTAACATGATGACTAAACCACTCCAAAAGACTGGACACTGGAAATGTAAATATGCTCTTGCAACGCTATAAAAGCAAGCTTGAAAAATCCGTACACACAATGTCGACTCACGTGGTGAGCTAAGGCGGAAGACTGTTTCCCAACACCATCTGAAAAGTGATGCTATTCGAACTAGTTGCACACAAAAAACTGTGAGAAATTGTTCCCTAGGTTACAGAATAAATTAAAACCATTTTGAGTACTATGATGACCACTAATAAGTGAGATGTAACAAAATTATGTTAGCAGGCGAAGATTACTATCACCATCACGTCTTCATGTCCGGAGTAGAGTACCCAGAATCCTTTTCGCGAACCCGCGAACATGATGTTTCAACAGGGTTGCCAAATGCATATAGTTACAAGAAGTACATTATAAGTTATACTAGTAGTACAATTGTAGACAAGTTGTATGGGGGCGTTACAACGACAAGGGAAGGAAGAAGAACCCGTTCTCAGAAGGGAAGATGGTTTGGGTGCGAGCAGTTAGGATATCAAACCCATCCCAGAGAATTTCGGCCTCTTTATTACCCAAATACCAGGGACCTTTTATTTTGGAGAAGAAATTGGCGGAAAACTCCTATCTGGCAAAAAATATCTGGACTGGGAAGTTATTGAGGGCAAATGCGGACATGTGGAAGAAGGTTTATAACCCTCCGGAATTCGCGAAGCACGTTCCTGAGCTCTGCTATGAGTTCATTCAGGGAATAACAAGTGGAGAAAAGGGGGAGAGGAAAATAAGAGACCCTTTGGAAGGAAAAATTTAAAACTGGATGGATGGGTCTAGTCTGTCCCGCAGAACAGCAACGCGAAATTCAGTCTTATATATAGTCTTATACAGTCTTTTAGGTGGTGCACAATGGATGACCTCTCCTTTTTATTTATTATTATTATTATTATTATTATTGTAAATAATAATAGTTTAATAATAATAATAATAATAATAATACTAATACTACTACTACTACTACTACTAATAATAATAATAATAATAATAATAATAATAATAATAATAATAATAATAATAATAATAATAATAATAATAATAATAATAGTATACATCAGGGGTGGTTTCAGGACGACTTCTAGGGAGGGCGGCGGACTCCTATACTAATATAATTTAATCTACTTTAACCTAACCGCAATTAATCTGAACTAACCTGAACTAAAGTAATGTCAACAGAAACTACCGAAATTGTAAGATTTCTTAGCAAAAGTAGCTGGACCTCGTCTGCTAAACATTGTCCCTCACTTATTTTATCCGTCGTGAAACACTTATAATAATTTTACACTTGTAAACATTAAATATAGGTGTATTACTTTGTATTCAATTCTATTGCTTGCAGAAATGTTTTTCTTTATAAATATGTCTTTTCATGCAAAGTATTGAATTTTACGTATAAATCTTCTAAAATGTGGTGTACCCAAAGTACACCAGTACCCTTCTGATTTTTATACTTTTTCTAGATGTATCCAATTTAACAATGTAACGCCTGGTATTAATATTAGTATAATATGCTGTGAAGTTAGCATAGGAATTCGTCAATTTTGTACTTTTATTAAATAGAACTATTTCATAATATTGAAAAACGTCATTCGGTTAGACAGGAAAACTCCTCACGTGTGTGACGCAAAACGGTAGGATTTCCTACGAGACATGTATGACATTTTTCCGAAGATAAATCCTAAGATATTTCCTAGGATTTATCTCGTAGTGTATAGTTGGCCTAACTGCGGGAAGCGGTTCAGATAAATCGTCTTTTGTCACTGCTTTGCTAAAGTAAAGAAATTCCGTTATCACGTCATGCTGAACTTGACGATAGCATGCCCGTGACAGTCAATTGGGATCCGGAAGTAGACTGTTTTGATTCATAACTTTGACTGCGAGATTGATTGTCGGTAGTGTCGCTCCGTCTCGCGTGCTAATACTCACTTGTTTAAGAATATGTACATCTTTTTCTGATAAGAACCGTTACCAAGATACGACTTTTGGTGAGAAGTAAAATTATATGAATATTGTACACAATAACGACATTTCAACTCTTATTAATATGATTTTCGATTAAAATAATCGGTTGAAAATAAAAAAAATAGTAAATTAGGACTACTAGAAGGGCATCATATTTGTATTTTAATTTAATGGCAAATATTATTTATAAACTACGTCAAGATGCTGTATGGATACACTGCTAATGTTGGTATCTAATTTATACCTATGGATCTACTGCTCGTATTGGTGAATTCTTTAGATGGATAATTACGCTGCTGGTGAGTAGTTACATTATCCTGCCAGCGAGAGTGGATGTTGCTGCAAGCGCGACGAACTTGATACGTTTGTTTTTCCTTATAGGCTTAACCAATCTTGCCGTTAGGCTATGTGATCTGTGACGATAGTACAGAAACTTCGTTTACGATATATTTTGTGTGGAAATTTTCCGCGCCCTAGAGAACTTTGTTGGGGTGGGTTTCATATAATCTATATATTAAAATGTTAGATTTATATAATTGTCTCCAAAAAGAAAATACTACGAATAGACTAAATAAAAGAACATCCTGTAAACAAATATTTAGATCACAAAAATTTTTAACCCTTCCAAACCTTTACATATATAAATCTATACACTTCGTGAAACAAAACAAACACATGTTTATACAAACAAGAGATATTCATGTATACAACACGCGGCAATTAAACGACATTTACGTAGTACAGTGAAACCTCTCTAAAACGGATAGCCGTGGTGAATCAAAAATTGTCCGCTATAGAGATGTGTCCGACTTAGAGAGGTTTCAATATTTTCTTAAGTAAATTAATAAACAAGGTAATATGCAATTAGAAAAAATTTGCATGAATCACGTATTTATAAATATTTCCAAAATGTTACTGGACCTGCATTATCTTGCGCCATCCAATTCGAGGCACAACATGGGAATAAGATGTTATAGTTCTCTGCACTTTACACTTATCGCTACTTACTACGTTTTCGGTGTGTTGCTTTAATTTGTGAGTTAATTGCAGTCCAGCAATGACTTAAAAAAAAAGACAATATGCGTACCCGTAGTCAAAAATACCAAAATTGTCTTTTGTTTGGTTAGAGATTCCAGCGGGACAGTAGAATGATGTGTCATTCCAAACAGTGGGCAACTGTCAATCACTTTTGTTTCTGAAGCAGGTTGGGTGGGAGTGGAATGCAAGGAAAGGATATAAGGGTGTTGTGAAGCAGAGACCATTCCTCTGAGTTGCTGAACATACAGTTGAGGAGGCAAAATGTTGTCACACCCACATGTTCTACCTTGGTGACATACGTATGAATTACTAAAAGTGTATTTTAGTGCATTTTCCAACTTGTTTCTACAGAAAGTGTCCGTAATAGGAGGTAAATAATACCTATAAAAGACAAGAAAGACTGTCCGTGTCCGTACTAGAGAGTGTCTGCTTTAGAGAGGTTTGCCAATATGTTTTTCCTATTACAGTGTTTGGGGATTACAAAATATGTCCGTTATGGGAGGTGTCCGCTTTATAGAGGTGTCCGTTAGTAGAGGTTTCACTGTATAACAAAATTACTCCAAATACAAAAAAAAAATGTTTATTTAAATTGTACGAGACCTTATAATATGTTACCATCACATTATAAAGAGGTAAATTTTAATACCCAAAACAAAATTCGTACTCTGTTACTTTCTAAAGCATATTATTCAGTTCTGGAATTTGCAAATAATAACGATGTATGAATATAGTGTAATAATGTAACAAATTTAATAATGTAATAACGGGAGATACACACCGCAGAACCGTATATTCCAGAACCCAATCGAATAGAAGTGGAAGCCGCTATAAAGAAATTAAAGAAACACAAATCTCCGGGTGTAGATGAAATTCCGGCTGAGTTAATTTTAGCTGGAGGCGAAAAATTGTGGAACAAGATACACAAACTCATTCTCCTTATCTGGAACAAGGAAGAATTGCCACAAGAGTGGAAAGAGTCAATCATTGTTCCAATTCACAAGAAAGGCGACAAAACTGACTGTAATAATTATCGAGGCATTTCTCTTCTGTCAACATCCTATAAAATCCTTTCAAATATTCTGTTAGCAAGATTGACCCCACACGCAGATGAAATTATTGGAGATTATCAGTGCGGATTTAGACGAAATCGATCAACTATTGACCAAATATTTACCATTCGCCAAATACTCGAAAAGAAGTGGGAATACAATACCCCGGTACATCAAGTATTTATTGATTTTAGAAAGGCTTACGACTCGGTTAGGAGAGAAACATTATACAACGTTCTTACAGAACTTGGAATACCGAGAAAGCTAATTAGATTAATTAAGATATGTTTAAGTGAATCCCAAAGTAAAGTCCGGGTAGGAAAATTTTTGTCTACGAGCTTCCACGTCGAAAATGGCCTGAAACAAGGAGATGCGTTGTCGCCATTATTATTTAACTTTGTGCTGGAATACGCCATAACGAAAATCAAAGATAGCAACCAGGGCCTAGAGTTGAACGGCATTCACCAGGTTATGGCATATGCTGATGATGTAAATTTAATAGGGGATGATAGGAGAACAGTAGAAATAAATGCAGAGATCTTATTAAACGCTTGCAGGGACATGGGTTTAGAAGTAAATGCAGAGAAAACTAAATACATGGAAGTGCGTCGGGACCGTAATACTGCAAATTGTGGAGGCGTTAAAATATTAAATAATACTTTTGATAAAGTGGATACTTTAAATTTTTAGGATCAGTATTAACAGACGAAAATCATATTCACGAAGAAATTAAATGTCGATTAAAAGCAGGGAATTCGTGTTACTATTCGGTTCAAAATCTCTTGTCGTCGCGAATTCTGTCGAGGAATTTGAAGCTTAAAATATATAAAACGATAATCATGCCTGTTGTTCTGTATGGTTGCGAAACATGGTCGCTTACTCTGAGGGAAGAACATAGACTGAAAGTAATTGAGAACAGGATCCTGAGAAGAATATTCGGACCCAAGAGGAACGAGAATGGGGAATGGCGGAAGCTTCATAACGAGGAACTACATAGTTTATACGGTTTACCCAACATTGTTAGGGTCGTCAAGTCTAGGAGGCTTAGGTGGGCAGGTCATGTAGCGAGAATGGAAGAAAGTAGAAACGCTTTCAAAGTCTTGACTGGTAGACCCATAGGAAAACGACCATTAGGAAGACCTATACGCAGATGGGAGGATAATATTAAGATGGATCTCGCAGAGATAGGAATACAAAGTAGAAACTGGATCCAATTAGCTAAGGATAGAAGTCAGTGGAGAGCTTTTGTGAACGCGGCACTGAATCTCCGGGTTCCATAAGCCATAGAGTTAGTTAGTTAGTTAATGTAACAAATTTAACATGTGGTGTTTGTTTATAATTTTGTACTACAAATGGTATAATAAGTTGCAATTACAATTTACATTTATAAACATATGACAACTGTAGAACTTATAGGAGATACTCTCCATATTGTAAGTCAAAACAGACAAAATAAATAAATAAAAATAAATAAAAGTTTATATGTTTGTCTCCAATCCCTTTGACAATGAGATCTCGAAAACCACAAGCTCAAGAAAAGTGCCGTTTTGACTGGTCGATTCCAAATTTTGTGTAGATTGTCCCGTTCTAATTCAATTTTACAAAAAAAAAAAAAAAAAAAACATAGTCATTATCCCTTTATTACATTTTTAAGGGATACACTGGAAATGTTGTAATTTTAAAAAATGAAGAATCATATCCAAGGAGTTATACATTCAAACACAACATAGTTGTATACAGGGGTTGCATGTCTCTCATGCGTTTGTTCAGTGCCCAACGAAGGATAACCATTTCTAGAATCTAAGATGAATCTTTATTGTTTGGAGTGTTTTGCCCAATGAACACCATATATCACTGACATTGTAATTAATTGTGTATGTAATGAATTTGCTTATTACATACTGCATACAAGAAGAAAGAAAATACTGATCATACACAAATTAGAAACTCCAACATGAAGTAGGCTCAAATCTTGCAAACGGTGCGAGATATTGAAAAAATAATCATAAAAATATCCCGTTGTAAGATTCATGCTCGTGAATGATGACAAGAAGATTCATGCTCGTGAATGATGCGCTATGTAGAGAGCGCAGGTTCAGCTAGTTATACGAAAATTCCTATATATATATATATGCTGCCAATTTCGCCAAAAATTATTTCTCTCTTTCATTTCGTAATAACCATAGCATAATATGATTCAATTTAAGAATTGAGAACGAAAAAGTTAGTGTGGCGGCCAGGATATTTTCTTTTGTCAGGAACAGACCTATCACACTTGGTACAATCATAGCAAATTCAGCCCTTTTGGTCATTCATCGGCCCTTTGGTACCGCGCTCACATTTTGAGCCTCTTTTGTGAAGAAGTTGGGTACAATTGTATCCAATTCAGTACTTGTCACATTTTCAACGGACGTATTTCTCGTAGCAGGTGTGCTGCCTAAAATCTCGTATAATATTCTATGGCGCTTTACACAGTAGCATTTAGATAAGCATCTTGTCGTGACAGCGCAATTATGACTCCGAAACTAAAGCGTGTAGTAGCTAAAGCTATAGTGGTTGTAACAACAGTTCTCGCCGGTTATATTAAAAAAACCAAAACCACAAAGATGTATGTGGGCAAAGAACTGGTTGTTGCGGAGGATAATATTTCAGTTCTTTCTATGATAGAGAAAGAACTGAAGCCCGAGCATCCTATTGCATTCAAGAATTTGCTGCGTGTGGATAATGAAGCCTTCTTAAAGTTCTTTGTACAAACTAGGATGCTCCTCATATTTTTCAATCAGCATAACAATAGTATCCCTAGTCCAACTCTTTTTTTCTTTAATATAATTCAATTTTCCACACAAAACAAGAGCATGGATATTTGGCACATTAGAGCATGGATATCTTTCGTTTCCTTTTAACACACCACGGCGCTGCAATCGGACCAGAAATGCTACGAAATAGAGCAGGTTCTATCGACAAGAAATGCCATACGATATGCCATGGCATGTGTAATGCTATAGCATTTATTACTTTACACGGTTGGATATCGATGATACGATTTTTGCTACCAGAAATGCTACGATAAATGCTTCCATCTAAAACTAGCTTATAAGACTAGTTTTAGACGCAACCATTTATCGTAGCATTTCTTGGGTAGCAAATGTGCTGCCAAAATTCTCGTTTAAGGGGGTGTCTACCCATCATCAGAGGCTTCAGAATCTCCATAAGGTAACATGTAAAATTTAATTCGTAAATATCTTACAAAATACTGCACCTAGAAACTTGCAATTTTCTATACGAATGCCAAAGAGCAATACAAAGGTGATGGTTATCTCAATTTTAAACTTAATGACTTAGATTAATTGTAATAATTACTTCCGTAATGACGAAATCACTATTTTAGGTAAAGATTCAAAGACCACTTTCATACTTCATAAATTACTACGGGTGACATTCTTTGAAGAACACATGCTGGGGAAGGATGCATTGTGGCAATTTGAACAGCGAAACTCATGTCTATCCCTCCATTTTCATAATCATTTACGCCTTGAGCAGTTTCCCTTACCACTCCCCGCCCCAGACGGCAACTACCTGAATTTGCCTTTTCAATGGAAATTGGAGTGACTCAAGTGTCAACAAAATACTTGGTAGAACAAAGATAATGATCTTTGAAACCTCAGTATCGAACATATGTTTCCAATTGCTTTTCTACATATTTTTCTTTTCTTTTCTTTTTTTTTCTTGAAACGGATGGATTCTTCTTCCAAGCAGTAGCTTTCACCTCTCTGCTACTCAAAACTATACAACGAAGAAAAGTCTAAATGTTTCTTATTTACCTACCTTTTGTTTTCTGGAAGGATAGGTTTCATTTCATTTTATATTATCTATCATAGAAAACAGACAGTGCGACGCTTCTGTGGTTAGAATGGATTAATTGTATGCAGGGGTGGCAAAAACCAAGTTTTCCTTGTCTGGTTTTTGAATAACTAGAATTTGGTTTACCTACTCCTTTATACATTTACCATACCCGTGTGCGCACGTGTGTGAAAAAAAGAAAGAAAAAGTAAAAGAAAAACTAAAGAACTGCTTGATGGATCATCACCAAATTTGGTCAAAATATAGTCAAGGGTAAGGAATTTTGTTTGTCATTAAAACCACCTACCCAAACCGGAAGTGATTTAAATAAACCATTTCTGGTTTGACATTTGATCACCATAGATCGAAAACGGCAATATGTAGTGAGATCCGGTTTTCTGCTTCGTAAGAATATATTTAATCTCTATTATTAACTCTACTACAACCTACAATGGTTCAAATCAACTATAATTTCTGCTTTCAATAAATATTGATCTATATATAGCAAAAACGGTAAAAAATAGATGAAAACGGTTTCTTGCAATCGAGCAGCTCTCAAGCGTCTCAGGTGTACCTTTCATCTCCTCTTGTGGTCTTCAATTGAAACCTCGGTTTCAATAGTGATCTCCATAGAACAGGAATGAAGCGGGTTTTTGCTTTCTATTCAGTTTTCTAAAAATAACTATTATATTCTGTCTTCCAAAAGATGTGGAAATCAACTACTTCCGATTTTAACTGGCTATAGAATAAAAACTGTAATAGATAAGAAGCGGTTTTCTGCAATCAATTAGGCGTAACAAGAATATATTTCGTCTCTAGTCTAATCTCTCTACTGAAACCGGAAGTGGTAGAAATCTACTACAATTTCCAGTTTCAATATTAATTGTGAAAATATCGTACCAGAGACACCAAACTGCTTTGCGTGTTATACACTTGGCACTGCTACTTGTTTTTGAAGCATTTTCTTTATCTTTGGATAATCGTGGCCTCTATTTTTTAAACAATAAAATAAATCAAACTCGAGGTCATATGTAAACTAGTTTTACAAATGATTTATCAGTAGAGCACAAATTATTTACTAGTCTGACCATTCATTAGGCCTACTGTTCAAGATTGAATAAGCCAAATCGAGTAGCGTGTCTGAACAAAGGAGTGACTTAGGGAAACTAATACATAAGATTATTTGCAAGAATAAAACCTACTTTAGATTTGTAATAAGGGATAAGAAATCTTAAACATCTGAGAGGTTATTTGGTTCACACAGTTACAGTTAAGAAATTGATAAGAGAATAAGATAGATTGGGCTAGAGCCTAAGTTGGGATAAAGCGGGAAGTATAAAACACATTTTTGTAATGAAAGTCTTGATTCTGAGCGAAAACAGTTAGTTGACCTTTGACCTCGAGTTAGACCGGTTTGCGGTCACTTGTTAAGATTGAGACCGAGATCAGTCGAATTAGACAGTCGCCCTATAACTTTTAACACTTTTTGGCTCGAGCCTGAATACTTGCTTCTCCGGAACTCAAACCCAGATCCTCGTGAACAACGGCCTTGCCTCCTGAAGACTTCTCGACGACCGAGATCGGAAGTCAACTAGTTTTTAGTATACAGGTACACCCCGCCTACTTTCTTGGTTATACATGATGTTATAATAATAATAATAATAATAATAATAATAATAATAATAATAATAATAATAATAATAATAATAATAATAATAATAATAATAATAATAATAATAATAATAATAAGTAGTAGTAGTAGTAGTAGTATCATTGACCTATTATCTATGTTGGATACTTAAAAATAGTAATTGAAACTACACACGACTCGACTCGACTCGAAACTCGACCTGAATTCGAGTCGAGTTGGAGGAATTTTTTCGAGCCAAGAACTCGAGCCGAGCTAAAAAATGTCTGCTTCGAGTCGAGTCGAGTTTCAAAGAAAACTCACTCATATCCATCCCTACAGTGGAATAGATATGAAGTTCGTGACCTGAGGTCTCGCTATGTATGTTCCCAGGGTGTTCGAAAACGACATCAAATTACTTAAGGAAATTAATCCTTACACGAGAACATAAAATGAAAGTTACGGGTCACCGTACTAAAAACATTCTCGCTTAAATTTCTTAGGTTAAATCATATTATGTTGCTGTCAAATACAACAAAACTTTAGGGAGTTTTCGGAAAACTCCAAAATATTGCTCGAGTTGTTGCTTTCTTATACCGTTACGACCAATTTTCTGTGGACAATATATCTGAAATAACGCAACTGTGCACCAAGGTTGGTCTATAGGCTTTTTCATGTTTTCGTCCGAGGATTCACATCCCGAAGTTATTTCCTGACACCATGTGTATATATTATATTTGCTTATTTTCGAGTAACAAGATCTAGAAATGTTCGAGGCCCTAGTTCCACTTATATTTATTACCATAATGAAAACTTTAAAAAATCGTTCACGTAGTCTAAATTATAGTGACATTACTATGTCCTTTCTTCATTAGCTTGGTTGGTTTGGTGGGTTTAGAGTTTAGTGTCCCTTTCTGTACCGATGTTATAAGAGACGTGAGCCTTCAGTGGAATCCGAGTCCTTAGTGGTCTGTTGATATTTCAAGGCTCTTCCGCCGGGTATCGAACCCGAGATCTGTGATCCAAAGGTGCGCGAGCTAGCCACTAGACAGACGAACGGGAAGGGTTATTGTATTTTTTAGAATGTTACCTATGTATGTTTATCCCTTTCCGGTACCCGGCTTTTTGGGCTATTTTTTAGATTTTCAGTCAAGCAGCTACTGCATCGTCACTATTTATCCTAGGATCATGGTTCATATCTCATTCTCTTCAGAATGGAGCTGGCTTTCAAATGGTACCACTTGCATGCTCATACCATATACCAGGAGCGGGAAAAATTATGTCAAAGGAAAAATTTCGGAGGGAAATTTTTTCTCGCACTTTGGGCCCCTCTGGAGCGGCCCTGTGTGAACGTAGCCATCTAAAAAGAAATCTGGTAAATAGTACTTGGTATACTGAATGTGTGCGCCAAATTTCAAGTTTCTATCTTGAATACTAAGGGCGGGAGAAATTTTATCAGGAATTCCCACCATGCCCCAAATTACCGTAAAACGCCAAGATCTCAGGTAAAAAAAAATTCCTGAGACATCCCTAATTACCCTAGGGTCATGTTTTGCCCATCATTCTCTTCAGCTTAGAACTGCCTTTCAGGCGGTATGACTCACGTGTCTCCATCATGTATCTAAGGCGGGAAAATTCCGAAAAAGGGATTTTTTGGGTCTAAATATCCTTTTTTCAACTTTTAGCCCCTCTGGACCCCCCTGTTTTAACGCAGAGATCTGAAAAAATCTGATAAATACTACTAGGTTGGCTGAATGTTTATGCACAATTCCAATTTTCCAGGTGCAAAAGTAAGCCCACCAAAAAAATGTATACCGACAATGTCTCATATTCCCGCATACAGAGGGAAATTTTTAAACATTCCCTGAGACATCCCTAATTACCCTAGGGTTATGTGTCGCACATCATTCTCTTCAGAATAGAACTGCCTTTCAGGCGGTACCATTCACTTGTCTCCATCATGTATCTAAGGCGGGAAAATCGTGAAGAAATGGATTTGTTGGTAAAAATATCCCTTTTTTCAACATTTTGCCCCTCTGGATCCCCCCCTGTTTTAACACAGAAGTACGAAAAAAATCTGGTAAATACTCCTCGGTGGACTGAATGTTCGTGCACAATTTCAATCTTCTACATGCAAAAATAAGCCCGCAAAAAATAATACCGAAAATGTCCAAAATTTCCCTATACAGAAGTATATTTTGATAAAATATTTCCTGAGCCTTCCCTAATTACCCTAGGGTTATGTGTCGCACATCATTCTCTTCAGAATAGAACTGCCTTTCAGGCGGTACCATTCACTTGTCTCCATCATGTATCTAAGGCGGGAAAATCGTGAAGAAATGGATTTGTTGGTAAAAATATCCCTTTTTTCAACATTTTGCCCCTCTGGATCCCCCCCTGTTTTAACGCAGAAATCTGAAAAAAATCTGATAAATACTACTCGGTGGACTGAATGTTTGTGCAAAATTTCAATCTTCTACGTGCAAAAATAAGCCCGCCAAAATATAATGAACATAGACCAGCCCCGCAATATTAAAAGAAAATATATATATTTTAGAATTATGACGTCATCACCTCCTATGTCTCGACGCAAGAAGGTGTGAAACCATACGTAAGGTCTTCTACAATGCCTCTGGACTTGAAAAACAAACAAAAAACAAAAACAAAAAAAACGGACGAAAAAGCTCAAATAGGAGAGCTATAACGCAATGTACCATGAAACACCCCGTATGGTACAAATTGTACCATGGGATCCCCAAAGGGTTATTCCGGGAAAGTTGGTTCATCGGGTTCAATCCATCGTTTCAATCTGTTGAATTTAGCTTGAAGTAAAGTTGATTTTTTTTATTACATCCAGAAAAATATGTGTTGAATAGCTAATGTTGCCAGAAAGTAAAAGTAACTACATGTCACGAATTTCAAATTTCAGTTACTAGAGGGAATTCTGTAGTTTGTATCCACGCAAACGTCTCATACAAACTTAGTGCTGCAAAGGAAAGCTAAATTTCAACCATGATCTGTATCAAATTGTTGATTCTCCTCTTCAAAGTATATACTCTCCCCTATTTTCTACTGTTGAGGCAGTGTTATTACAAAGAGTTGGAACGTACTAATATGAAATTGGTGGTTAGCATTAATTATCTAACTAGAGTTACTAGTAATGAATAAATTGGCGTTCTCTACCTGATCTTTGCTTTCGCAGTATACATCATACAGCATGAAATGGCAAGAAGCAAATATTTCAAATTGTCTTGGGAGCAAATATTCTTTCTTTGTAACATTTACAGAAAATCTATCCGCTCTGCAGAAACGGAGGAAAGAAATGGGATGAGGGTGGCACCCCGCGGCGTTCTACCACACCCATTGGAAAAGGACTTAAGAGGGGGAGGGAAATACCTGCCTATCAGCAGGACATCTGTTCGCGAAGATCACATTGGAACACACAACCTTCAATATATAGTCCATTACAATGTTACTTTAAAAAGTTTATTACTCTTGATCTACGTCATTAAGCGTGATATTGAAACAATCATTTAATTTCTATTGCTTTTCTGTATACATATGAAAAATTTTAAGTTGTTACGTCACATATTTCGTTAGATATTTATGAAGTAAAGTTTACATGTTATCTTATGGGGACTGGGAAACCAGTGGCAAAAGGTATAACATCGCCTTAATATTCTGTGACAGCAAAAGTATATAATGCTTTTACATGGTAGCATTTTGATAAGCATCTTGTCGTGACGTAGCAAACAAATCACTGGAGAAGAGCGCAAGTATGACTCCGAAACTAAAAACAGAAATTTCAGTCGCGATTTCTTCTAAAGCTCTTTGTCGCATATGCTTATTATGATACAAACGGCTTTTAACTTTGTACAAACAAGGATGCCCCTCCTATTTTTCAATCAACATAATAATAGCATCCCTACACCAACTCATTTTTCTTTACTGCAATTCTGTTTACCACACAAAATAAAGAGCATGGATATTTGGCCCACAATATTTCACTTCGTTTTAATACACCATAGCGCTGCAATCTGAGTAGAAATGCTGGGGAAAATGTTACGAAATAGAACAGGTTCTATCGACAAGAAAGGCCATAGGATATGCCATGGCATGTGAAATGCTATAGCACTTGCTACTTTACACGGTTGGATATCGATGATACGATTTTTGCTACGATAAATGCTTCCGTCTAAAACTAGCCTTATATCTCACGTTACTCAAAGTGTGTGTTGGACTCTTAAAAAATGCTGTTGAACATTTTATGACGTTCTAGTTAGAAATAATAAATACTATTGTGACTTGAAATTATTAATAATGTGTTTTGATGTCTTTCAGAGAAGGTTCTAGGACCATGGATCGGTTATACAATTTTTACAAATGTCAGTTTACTTATCTTGTATTCTTCTTACAGTCAGGGGCGTCATTTAGGGGGCGCAGGGAGGGGCAATTGCCCCCCTGAGTTTGAGATCTATATAGATTTTATCAATAGAATAGTAGAAAGTTAGTGAAAAACGCGAAATTTTGCTTATATGAAGGGATCTTGCCCCCCCAAGCAAAATCTGAAATGACGCTCCTGCTTACAGTCTATCCTCCTCCTTTGATCTAAAATAAACGATAATAAGGTGCAATATTTATTTTTTAACATTTTATTATAATGTACTGTTTAGGCCTATACATGAACTCGGAGATTATTGATTTGTCCCTAGTTATATATATATATATATATATATATATATATATATATATATATATATATATATATATATATATATATATTTTCCAGGGGCAGCTTTAGGATTTTAATTTTGGGTAGTCCCGCTAAAGCCGTCACTGATGTTTTCGTATATGGCCATAATACCGTTTTGGTTTATTGGTCACTTTGAAATAGAGACTCGTTTGGCTTCCTTACAATACATACCGAAGATGATAATTGTTTTTACTTTTAATTTGTGGCCTCATTTATATTTCTTAGGCCGGCTATACACTATAAGATAGATCCTAGGAAATCTCTTACGATTTATCCTAGAGTCAAAATCTCAACGTGTATGGCAACAGATCCCATGTCATTTTCTGTGTTCTGAACGATCCTATGAGATTTCTCTTGTTTAGAGCACGCTCTATTTCGGAAAGAAAATTCGTAAGATTTCGATTTAAGCGACATCAGGTGAGAGAAAGTGAAAACAAAACAAATGAAAACACAAATGATGAGGTATCTTCTGATCGTGCAGGTTTACTTTAGATGTACCACTCGAAATAATTGTTGAAAAATTATAATTTGTCACTATTTCCTAAATGATTTGCGTTGACCGACATGAAAATATCTTACATAGCATAGATAAAATCCCTGAAGGGGACCAACAAAAGCAATTGTTGATAAACTACAATTCTTTTACGATTTGCGTACAAATACGGGGTCAAGATATATATATAGTATAAAAACTATAGTGCAAAAAATGCAAACCAAGTTGTGCTAGGTTGTTTCTAGAAAGTACGAATGCTATTTAACCGAGTCAGAGCAGGGCTTAGCGGAGTCCCGAGCGTTAGTGAGGGGGTGCGAGCGAAGGAAGCAGGCGCGTCAGTTGATGTAGTGAAAACGAGTGCGTTTTGGCAATGATAACGAGTTTGAATAGCACTTGTCATGGCATCGTGGTAGTAGCGCTCCACTCGTAAACATAAATTATAGCTTCTGTAAACTATGCAGAAATACACCGGTGGTGGAAAATAGTAACACCGGTCAACTTTCATATGCACTCACTTACGTAAAAGTTTTGCAGAAGGGGTCCAGAAGTAAGCAGAACATACAAAATTTACAGGAGAAATGGAAGATGCAAGTACTTAGACCTAACACAACCTAACTAAATCTAACCTAATGAAGTTAACTAGCTTAAACTAACCTAATATTAATAGAAGTAAGCGAAATTCTATCACTTTTTGAAAATTGTGTTGGACCCATGTACTAATATAATCTAACGTAACATAACCGTAACTAACCTGAACCAACCTAAACTAAACTAATGTGAATATAAACTACCGAAATTGTAGCATTTCTTAGAAAAAATAGCTGGACCCTTTCTGCTAAACATTGTCACCTATTTTAACCGTCGTTAAAACATTTATAATGGTTTTACACTAGTAACCCTACAGTTGTAAACATAAAATACAGGTGTATTACTTTGTATTTAATTATGTTGCTTCCAAAAAATTTGTTCCTTATAAATATGTCTTTTCATGCAAAGTATTAAATTTTAGTTGTAAATCTTCTAAAATGTGGTGCGCCAAAAGTATACCAGCACCCTTCTGACATGCTTTTTTTTTTTTTTTTTTTTTTTTTTTTTAGAGGTGTCCAATTTAACAATATAGCGCCTGATATTAATATCAGTGGGATGTGCAGTGTGGTTAGCATAGTAATTCTTCAACTTTATACTTTTATTAAATAGAACTATTTCACAATGTTGATATACGTCATTCGGTCAGACAGGAAAAATCTTCACGTGTATGGCACACAAGGGTAAGATTTCCTACAAGATATGTCATAACATTTTTCCGAAGATAAATCCTAAGATATTTCCTAGGATTGATATCGTAATGTATAGTGCGCCTTACGTGCAAGAAAAGTTTCATCTACTTCCACGGTTATTCGGGATCCTCCTATTTGCATTTCTTTTATCTTTTTTTTAAGTATCTTTTAAAAAGAGCACTTTCTGGATTTGGACTTTTGAAAAGAGGGAGAGTATTCTAGAACTTTACTTCTTTTAGTTTCGTGTTATAGACCTATGTATTACACTCAGAGTATAAAATAATTAATGCAGCCCTTTCTGTTTTAATTTGGTACTTTTTTTTTTTTTTCAGCCCACTCCAGAGCTAGGACTGTGGCAACACTGGTCAGGAATGAATCATGAACGAGATATAACGTTCCTGGTATCCAAGTTTCTGGCGCCGTTACCATGAGTAGTTCGTTCAAAGGGATCGTAAACAAATACGAAAAACTACTGGTATAACGCAAATGATTCGCAGCGTGAGAAGTTTTTACTTGTTAAACGGAAGAAGAGTTGCGTGCTTATCCACTAAATTTGATTATACAGGTGTATCGACGAAACCCATAAATATAATCAACAACTCCAGTATCACACGTATTAGAAGGAACAATTTCTGTATCACTCGAAAAGGTAAGGAATATTAATATTTATTAAACAAACAATAACAAAGTTTCGTTGAAAAGCGGTTAATATTGCAGTATACCGTATACTAAGTTATTTAGATCAATTAATCAAAACTATTTATGTACTAATCCAGGGACCACCAGATAATTATTAAAACCACCATAAAGGTACTGATTGAGAATATATGTCTCACTAAATAGGCCTAGTATTCGTACAGGTTTACTGGTAGCAAGTAAACGGGAAGGTTCTAGAACACAGGTCCCCCTTCCCATTTAGCTGTAATAAAGACCGAAAACAACGTGCCCTGCGGGGCTCAAACCCGCCTTCACTCGCTCCCGCTCGCTCGGCTATACTATTTCAATTAAATATTAAACTTTGGTACATCAAGGAACCAACCTACGTACTAACCAATATGGGAGGACCTGTGTTCAGGAACCTTCCCGTTTACTTTTGCGCATTTCACTAATTTCTTTCGTTTTGTTTCTTAAAAGGTTTCCACTGAGCGACATGAAAATATCTCACTTGGCATAGGTAAAATTCATTGGGCCACCAGAAGTAATTGTTGAAAAATTACAATTCTTTATGCGTATAAATACGGTTTCCGTGTGTGTAGAATAAAAAGTACAGTACAAAAACATGAAACCAACCTATGCTATGGGGCCACTCACAAGCACGAATGCTATCGAACAGAGTTGGGACAGCCAAGCTGGGGGACCCGTCCGGTACAGCGATGATGCGTCCGAAGGAAGAGGCTTAGCGATGGTGGGTATGCCCGGATGCGAGGGTAGTGGAAAGAAGTGAGGGTAAGAGTGCACCTTGAGCAAAACGAATTATTTTGGGTATCAATTAGTTTCACCCCCAATTTTGCAAATATAAGGTGTCCAGTGTTACTTCACGAAACAAAACAGCGAGAGAACGGGGGTTACAAGCCCCGCAGGGCTCGTTTTAGTATTGGTTCCTATGAATGTTCTGCTCAAAGTGCACTTTTGCTTAAGTGGTTCTTGGCAATGATAGAAGTTTCAATAGCATTTCTTACTAGGCCTAGTAACATTTTAGTTGTAAACATAAAATACGGGTTCTATACACTGTGCAGAACCATCTCCACATCTTGTTTATATGTATTCATAAATACTCCAAATTTGTTCCGCAACATATCACGTCCTTACAGTATAAATAACTCGCAACAAAGTAAACTACCGGGCAGAAATTTTGCGAGTCAAATTTGATTCGCAGCTTAAAATTTTACGACTCAAAGAGTCGACAAAATGTTAGATTTCCGCGTCAATCGCTAGGAAAACGCGTGGTCTGATAGCACTTGGCTGGGGCCAAACTTTATCATCTCCCTTTCACTAAAATGCCTATCTTAAAGGAATTTTAAATATAAAATCTATTCCTAAAACGGAGTATCTCACGGGCCCTTTATGTCTAGAAGATAAAACTCCCTATATAATCTCCCTAGGGTAAGTGACCACGTACTCTAGCTTTTTAAGAAAATTCCGCTTGTAAAAGGGGTTAAGGGAGAGAAGATATTTTTACGTTATTCTCAATACATTAAAAAAAAAAAAAAATGGACGTTCTCTATTTTATCATTACGACAAAAGGGATGAACATTGGTAATAATTTTTGAGCATAAGTCAAGCCGGGTTTTTATCCTATCACTTTCACCAAAATATATTCTGACGAAGAAGAGGTTCAGAATTAATAGCAAAAATATGTATGTTAGCAATCTTTTCAAATAAGGCAAATGGAACTCTGTATATAAAACCGTTATCGAAATTGCGTTGAGACGTGCCAAAAATGGCTAAAATGAGGACATGGTTCATCCGTTTACATGAATTTTTAAACATAGCTTGGGTCAGGCACGTAGCCAAGGAGTGGGTCCGGGTTGTCCGAACCTCCTTCCCCTTAGAAACCAGAAATAAATTAAGGAAGGATTAAGCTATAAGAAACGAGAAATAGAAGAATCAGCATTAAAATATATAAAGCTACAGCAAGCGTGTGGTTACTCTTTTTTGTGAGGAGCTTTCTGTACAGGAAACGGGTAGGGGGTCAAGTTGAAAATGGATATTATTGTAAGGGAGCATTCCAAAGTCCATCTAGCTCCATGCTAATCCTATAGATTGCAAATGAAGATCTTAAACCGGTTCGATCAGCCAGACTCTCAGATAAAGCTTAAGAAATGCCCACAATCACCGATAATATGAGCCTGGCAACATAGGTTCCAGTTACGCTTGTAAAAGAAATTTTCAATTTCGCGGCAACACTAATCCATTTTATAGGATACCTTTACTGCCGAAAGAGATCTCGTTGCTACCCTTGACGGCATTACACGAAGATAAGAAAAAGAAGAAGAACCGAGTTCGAATGAGTTCGGAAGTCTATATATATCTTTTTCAATACTTTTTTATATTCTCTTACTCGAGATTTCTTCATAGTTTGTTATTAAAATACTTATTAACATATCCTCATTTTATTGTCCTAACAAACCAATATGGGTATGTTGCCAGTGAAATAGTTTAGATTGATCGAATCCCTGGTGTGTAACAACAGTATTTCATGACATGCTCCCGCCTCCCATTACGAAATCCTGGCTAAACGGACCAATACATGTTGCCAGTAAAATAGGTCAGAATGATCGAGCCCGTGGTGTGATAACAACAGTATTTCGTCACGGACCCCCCCCCTTCCCCTATTACGAAATCCTGATTACGTGCCTGCTTGGGTTGATTTGGGTATTTATCATAAGCCAATTCGCTAGAATTCTTAAAATATTTCGAGTTCGCAGAACCGTTTGTTATACTGAGACATAACAGTAATTCGAGTTCGCAGAACCGTTTGTTATACTGAGACATAACAGTAATTCGAGTTCGCAGAACCGTTTGTTATACTGAGACATAACAGTAATTCGAGTTCGCAGAACCGTTTGTTATACTGAGACATAACAGTAATTCGAGTTCGCAGAACCGTTTGTTATACTGAGACATAACAGTAATTCGAGTTCGCAGAACCGTTTGTTACACTGAGACATAACAGTAAATTTTACCGTTATACCCAGAGCCAGTAGATTTTAGTTCAACTATCTTTGTTTTTACGAATTCTTACAGCTGTAGGGTTAAACATATGATTTCTCAAAAGGAGGTATAAGCGATTATTTCTTAATCTCAAACGCTCGGATATCAAGAATGAGAACTGGGATCACATGAGTGTAATGATGAGGGTTATTTATATTTGGAACGCATATATTTATACTATTATCATCAATCATCGATCCATTGATGGATTAAATCATTTAATACTTTTTAACAACCATCAATCTTTCATTTCAAAATATTCACAGTGCTACCTAGTTTCGTCACAGAACCTTGTATTAGGATGCTTGTCACTTGTGGTATGCAGTAAAAATTTTGCTTGTATCTACCTTGTATGGTTTGTTTCCTAAGAGAGTTATATCTATCTATCTACTCTCTCAATAGATAGATATACAAAATTTTACTATAGGCTATCTATCTATCTATCTATCTATATATATATATATATATATATATATATATATATATATATATATATATATATATATATATATATATATATCGAATGTTCTAAAAATTGGGCCGCGGTGGCTCAGTGGTAGAGTGTTCACCTCTGGTGCTCGGGGTCCCGGGTTCGATCCCAGCCCCCGCCAAGTGAACTTTGTGGTGGACAAACACCGTGTGCGTGGGTTTTCTCGGGGTTCTCCCGTTTCCTCCCACTTTCTTCATTGCACCATTTCATTCATTCCTCATCCGCACCGTCTCCTTTAGCCTAACCGGCATAACCGTGGGACGTAAAGCTCAAATATTTCATTTCATTTTTTTCTAAAAATTGCGCCCACGGACCACAACACTATATATTTATATACCTTCCGGATCGTCTTCTGGAGACATGAATTGCACTATGTGGCAACATCGCAGATAAAAAAAACCGAGTAGATCTACCAATGCATCAAATAATTACATCGATTCTTGCCAGATGATAGTTAAAGTCGATAGACCAGTGCCACTTATTAGCATACCAATTGATGTAACTGCTTGATGGATCTATATAGTAATGCTAATGGTTCCAAATTAATCTGCGATGTTGCTGCGTAGTGAAATTTTGATTCCCAATAGCGGCTGAAGGAGGCCCCGGAGGTTATTTCATCATATAACATTTTCGTTTTATTTTGACCTGAAGAATAGTGCTCTGTGGTAGGGTTGCCAGACGTCGCAGTTTTCAAAGAATTAACTGTCCCGAATAGGGCTTTCGGGACGCCTGTTTGTCCCGGTTTTCGTTTCTCAGATTGAAAAAGAAAATCAACGTGGAACAACTAGTATGTCACGCCTAAAAACAGAAGGTTTTCGGAAGATTTGTGTAGCCAATTCATTTTACTAAACAAACAAAAAGGAGTTTGAAAATCACATTCATTCTTTCGTCCTATGGGTTGTTTAGCTTCCAGAGGGAGAAAAAGGATTTTTAAAAATATTCAAGAGGGAGTATATGTTTGGCAATAATTTCTTGATTTTCAGTAGAAAAGAACATCTTTTCCCTAGTGACAGGCTTTAACTACTAGTTATTTTATACTTCAATCGGCAGTGAAAAACTGCTTCATTGCTGGAAGTTTACTAAACAATGGAGATAATGCTCTCGGCCGCTTTGTGTTAAGTGGCATTTAAAACTGCCTGTTTCGTCGAGTTTGCAGTCTTCTGAGGCACATTTAGAACAGTGCCACCTTCTGAGGTCAACTTTAATTTCTTAGGGAGATAAAGGAGGGGCAGCTATATATGCATACTAAAAATGATAGTGTTATGTTTGACTTACATTACAGTACAGCGTGTATTACGGTGCTTTTTCATATTATAAACTAATTTCAAATAAAATTTGCAACTAACAAATAAGGTAACGTATGTGTATGAAATATTCGATTCCCGGTGGGAGAATATTGACATTTGAGCCCATTACAGTGGTTCAAATTCCACCTTAAATGGTATGTCTGCATTTTATGTGTCTTCGGTGCTGATAAAGACATTAAACTCCTATTTAATCAGCCTAACTGAAGATACGTTAGTGAACCTATACTTAACTGATTATGCAACCACCTGTCAGACTTCGAAAAAATGTTTCAATTAAAATTTACTTATTTTTTTTTTCCCTAGAACCCGAATCTGCAATTAAAGTTACGGGCTTCCCATATCAGTTTTCAGTTTCTCCGTCCCACCCCTAAGTGGGGAAGCAGAGGCTAATTTTAGTATACGTAAACTTCTCCCTCCAAATTATTAACTTTTTATTTCGTACATTTTTTCGTCCGATGTTTGTTTCTCGAGAAATTTTGCAGTATGAAGTAAAAAGATTCACTCCAATCTAGCATCATAAATTGTATCTCATCATATTTTTCTCCCAACAAATCAGCTTCTGTAGCAGCCATACGGTACTAACTGTCATGAACTATTGAATATGAAACTGGTCCAATATATTTAGTGCTTCTTTCAGCGCAAACCAAATCGACACCTGTTTCTATGTGACATTTTTAAGTTGACCGCTCCCCAATAGAGATATTCCCGAGACACCGCTGTTTTCGAAAATTGCACCGCTGTTCTTTGTTTCCTTATGTTCATTTTCGTATTTCGTTTTAGTTTCAACCAATTATTTGCTATCCACTTTAAGTTCCAGCATGGGAAAATCCTTGCATTGAAGTAATAGTGTGCTCGTGTAACTCCCAAACGATAAGAGTTATGACAAAGTGTTTTCTCTCGAAGTTATTCATCATTTAAGGATAGTTTTAATGGGGGCAAAATAAATTCAGGTTTAGATTTAAAATTTTTAACTTGTCCCTCCATAGAGGTATTCCTGAGACGCACCTGATGTCAGAAGCATCACAGTGGGAATTTGACATATGCACTTTGGTAATATTTTTATTTATTTGCTTCAAACATTTCTGTGCACTAGGACCTGAGTTAAAGCCCTGTTACGGACTTCGTGAATCACCCCTATAGCCCGGGATTGGTGTCCCTGTTTTTCGTGCACAAAATCTGGCAACCCTACTTTGTGGTCCGTCATGGACGCCATTTTTACAACAAACCGATATGGATGAACTTTTGCAACTTGCAACTAGTAGCATATTGTATACGTGCATATTTAATTTTTGTTCTTTACGTATTAAGATACTTAGAAAGAAATACGTTAATATTATCATCATATTTTTTCATACAGCTATTGTGAAGTGAATTCTGAGGATCTCTGTGACCCCCCCCCCCTCCGCCATTCTTACATGCAGGAAAAAATGATTCTCTGCTACTGAGTAATCACACTTCCGAGAAACACCTTTGAAAAATGTAGATAAATGTTAGGGAACCCCCGATTTTTTTGTTTTTATTCTAACGTACTGTAATAAAAGAAACCTGAAAAAACGTAGTTTACCACCAAAAAAGTGAATATCATCTAAATTATGTAGGTACCGTTATAAAAATCAAGTACAAAGGATTTAAATTTTAAATAATTTGAATGTTTTCCACCCCCATAGAAACAATGGGTCAACTTTACAACGTCCGCTCCAGTTGTATCCTGACATATACACGAAAAATGGCACTGGATTACATTTTACAAAAAGGAGTCTAGACTTACTTTATCCTAACCTAACACTTCCCCAACTCTCCTTTTCCCTACCCTGCTGTACCCTATTCTGTTTTACCTTACTCTGAGCTACCTAAGCAAGTCTGTTTTTTTTTTTTTTTTTTTTTTTTTCGATGCAGATTGGAGCGTGTCATGTAAAGTAAACCGTAAGTGATTATTCTGACAAAAAGCACTGACTAACCCATGCTAGGTGATTACTACAGGCTAGTAGAACATCAAATCTGGTTCAGACCGGGAAATTCGTAGGAAGCAGGCGCGTTAGTGACAGTATGCGTCTAGATATTTACAAGTACTGGCTTTTGCTAGAATGGTCAATATTTCACGACCAGGGCTTGAGTCAGTTGGATATTGCTGTACAGTTCCATGCAGTTGGCTGTCCTTTTAATTTCACCAGAACTCTCACTGTACAGTTCATTCTCTACTATAACTTTCGGTAAAGGATGAAGAGTATGAAAACGAACATGCTGTGAACTGTTACGGCTTCTAAATGATGAAGAAAGAAAGAAAGAAAAAAGAGACTTGTATATACACTCGTTGCAATTCATGTTCTTTATTGGATACAGTATCACCAAGGCTATATAAATTCAACAAGTAAAATTGTTCTCCGTTTTTATACGTATATAGGCTTAAGTGCTGTATCGCCGGACCAATTTTTGGAAATTTACCGGGTGGATTGGATAATTTATTTTGATTTGTGAGGAAGAGGGTGAGTGAAGGTTAGGTGAGGTGAATAGTTTAAGTTAAGAAAGTAGTGGTTGTGGGCTGCTTTTATTTTAAGCGGTACTGTTTGTGGAGGTAGAAGGGACGATTTGGGGAAGAGGTACATTTTTTACGATTTAGTAGTGGGAAAAGCACCGTGAAATTGGCGCGTATAGTCAAGATTGTAACATATCATGTTCGAGTTTTATACAATTATACAAAAATAACGATCGTCAGTTGTTGAAATTGTGTAAGAGACACTGTGTACTGTTTATAAGTGGAGATTTACTAGTATGAAACAACCCAGACCCACCTGGTTTCACTATTCTTGCTGATGCACACACCAACCGTTGCTGACACGCCTGCTCTTCGGACTCACCGCCGTGCTAAAGGGCGGGCCTACCATCTTCGCCCTGGCCTGACTCGGTTAGATAGCATTCTTGCTATTTAGTGGCCACCTAGCACAGGTTGGTTTGTGTTTTTGCACTAATTTTTTTGTCATATATCCAGACGTCGTGTTTATTCTTAGATAGTAATTTTCTAATCCAATTTGTAAAAGGTTACAACCCTCTGTTTTGAAGCTAACTGACTTGTAACTGAACCTAATCTAACGTAATGTAATCTACTCAAATGTAGTACATTTTCGTACCTTTGTTTTTCGATTTTCGTGTGGTTCGGTGGTACAGCACAAATACCCGTATATGTGTTATTCAACCTGGTTGTCTAGACCGATTGTTGAGACTTATTCTCTTTACCTGAAGATCCAGTACTTAGGAAGCTTTTCTATTTTTTATTTATTTATTTTATTTTATTTATTTATTTTTACAATCTAATAGACCTATGTGTGTCTCTACTGTGTTTACAGTTCTACCTTATCGTTTAAGATTGTGATTTGTTCTTATTCTTGCAAAATAGTAGGCTGGTGTAGGCCTAACTCGAATAAATAGTAATAATATGCACATATATATTTACATAATCATTAAGCAATTATGAGTACCGGAAGTAGACGTGTTGCGGACATCTGAAATTCAGTATAGTGTATGTTCAGCTCGAAGGACAGACACTTCCTAACCAAGTTTCAATTGTTCGTACGTCCAGTTCAAATGTTAGAGGTAAAAAATTTCCCGATACAAATATATGTAAAATCAATTTTATAATAATAATATTAATAATAATAATAATAAAGAGAATACAAAGCACTATACTTCATGCTTGGATGAAAGAGTAGTTAAATTAACCTAACCTAACGTGGGCGACAGTAATTGTCAGTGGTAATTTTATCGTTGGTAATTTTGTCACAAAAATAATATGTAAGTAATTTTGTCACCGGAATTGAGCGGTGCCTTTTAGAACGGAAGAAATGCAATGAACAGAAGAAAACAATACAAAATAACGAATAAATATAACTCGTAATAGTGCAATAAATGTTAAACATGTTCTTTTAAATTTAATTTTTGGTTTTTCTTGGAGGTGTTTGTTTCTCCATTTCCGGAAGCTAGTGGATATGGATTTTGAGGTAACGGCAATGCAGTTTTGCAACATCGAACTGAGAAACAGATTTTCTGTACTTCTCATGTGCGACTTCACTTTCACACTGTAGTAAGTTTTCAATGGACCTATAAATATTCTGTTCAATGGCTACCGTGGTATGGAGTGGTAAGCACAAAATGTTGACATTGTTTTCTCGTTCTGAGTTAATAAGTATTTCTGCTATGGGAATAATGTCCATCTAAAAGTAATAGAATAGGTGAATCTGGTGTGTGCTTAGTCTTTCCAAGAAGAATCTAAACCAGTCTGTGAAAATATTTGTTTGGACCCCTCCTGAAGAATAATATACGGCTCTGGACTGTGGTAATGTATCCCTCATCAACATATAATTCATGGTTTTCCTCGGAAATATCAGCATTGGGAGAACAAATGTAATTGCAGCATTCAAACACGTAATGCCAGCAACTAATGCACCGCACTCAGCAGACGATATTGACTCAATTTGGCGTTTACCCGTCAGTGCTGTTAATGGAGCTCGCGATTGAACGGTGCTGAGACTAGTCTCGTCAACATTAAAGACTCGATTCCCAGATTAGTTGTGTTTGCCGAATTCTTCATTTAAGAAAAGATCTACAGCTTCTTTATCAAGTGCTGTCACTTGTGCAAAGGAAGTTTTGGCGGGTTTCCAGACACTGACCCCATTTTTATAATGTTTCATAAATAAATTTATCCATTTTCGACGTGCTCCTCTCTTTTCCTTTAAAAATGGATTTTGATAGACTGTTAGTAGATGCCAGATGACACGCAAGGATTTCAAGTCCTTTCTTCTCAAACCGTAAAACGTTTTTTTCCATTACTAATAGATAATCCACTAGTTGCTTCTCCAATTCTGTAGTAAACACTGCGCGCTTACCCTTCTTCAATACAGCAACTTCAGATGCTTGTATGCATTTTGACACCAACCAGAAGAGTATTGTCCTTCGGACATAAGTCAACGCTTTCTTACATTTCATTTCTTTTCTTCGAATGGCTTCAATGGTCTTCATATTTTTAAGATCCCAGTCTTTCATGATGGTGTTGCAAAACAGAAATATATTCATAATTAGTTTTTCATTAAATAAATGTATAGTATCCGTATACTATTACTAAAGATAGATCATGCAATTAGAACGTAATAAGCCGAACGATTTAAAAAAAAAAGTTTTTTTTTTTTTTGACGAAATGAAGGTGACAATATTAGAGAAGTTTTACTCTGCCAATTATTTTAGCTCACAACTGTATTATATTTCAATATTGCATTAGTTGTTGACATTTTTTGCTCAGTCGAAAATGTGAGATAAAAAGCGTGCGGCTGTGTAACATTAATGCGCATTACTTTTCCATACTACTGAATATTTCATTGCTTGGTTATTATCGTTACCGATAAAAAAATACAGCATCAAAATTTTCTAAATTCAAGAATGTACAGTCCGCAGTAAAAAAAAAAAAAAAAAAAAAAAAAAAAAAAAAAAAAAAAAAAACCTGCAACATGAGCACGTAAGTTTATTGTGAAACTACACGTAACAGCGCAGGGAATCAACATAACGTCTAAGTGACACGAATCACGCTAGGAGAAACCTCGAAGTCCTCCCCTGCACACTTATTTTGGAGCAAAACATGATATTCCGTCGTTTCACAATAAACATACATGTTCATGTTGCAGGTTTTTTGCTGCGGACTGTACCTAGATGGAATATCATGTTTTAGCAGATTTCAAAGTACTTCAGGTACATAGCCATATTTAATTTCACACTCATTTCGCTCCTTCCACACCAACATAAAAGCGGTAGAAATGATCTTATTTTGCAGCAGGGAATTATAACTATTCCGTTGTCAGAATTATAACTCATCTTAAATATTAGAAACCTAACTTTTGCAATAATAAACACTTGCCTCGAAAATGCTCACTTTTGTTGAAAATAAACTTTTCTGTTAACTTCCTGCGCAGGCAGCCATTTCATCACTATACTTTACACTATAGGGGTGGTCATCGTCACACATTGCATGACAGTCGGCGATGCCAACCCTCCGCTCTCTCTCTCTCTTTATCGGGTGTATGTGACGTTTCGTTATATAATTAAGGAAGCTTATAGAAGAGAGAACGTTGACCTATTGAAAGTAGGTCGTCGTATATGAAAAAGAAGTGTGTTACGGTTTTGACTGAACGAAGATACAATTCTCAGAGTAGCTTTTTGAACCAGAGTTGACCATGTGTGATTTTATACAGATATTTGAGGTCATTGATTTTATGACGAGTCTTAGGTAGTTGAGTATTTAGTGTTTGCAACACTGTTTTCTGTCATCGCACATGTGTGAGGTACTCAAAAACACTATTGCAAGAAAGTTTAGATTTGAGTTAAGCCGAGATAGGTTTGTAGGAGCTGCCATTGTCCAGATATATGAACAACATACAGTAACGTAGCGTGAAGTTTTGAAATGGGTAGGCTGAAATTAGATTCGTGGCTAGGGGGGCCCAATCCCCTGAAACTTGCAATTTTTGTTGTATGCATATATGAGTGTAAATTTAAGTTACCCCACCAAAAAAAAAACTATCCCGCCCTTATTTAAACGATCACGTCTTAGTGTTCTGACTAAGCTGTAATGCTTGATAGAAAAATGCTAATTCATGCAATATATTTTTCATACAATGCAAGAAAAAGTATGAGTGGTTCTGCTTCATATTTCCCTTACACATACGGTTTCCTTACATATGCAATACTCGCATATCACACATACACTGTATTACTGTTTCGAAGAAACAAATAAAAACGGATAGCTAATGTTATAGGACGATCTTAAGTGTAACTTTCCCAAATCATAGACAAAAATTAAGCACTTCACCCACAACAACACATATCAGCATACTAATGGAAAACAGTGGAGCAGTAGCTCACAGTCAATTGATGATTTTTACAGAAAAAGCTATTTTTAGATTGAAAGTATGAAAATGAGAAACTATAAATCATCTGAGGTCTTCAGTATCGATCTTCGAAAAACTTGCGGATAGCAACGCAACGCAAAAGATACAACATAACTGCTATGTCAATTATCGAAAACTAAAATGTAAATTTTACGCTGTGTTAACGCAAACCAGTACGCAATAAGGTCCCTGATGAATTAATACTATTCATAATAACATAACATTTTTATTCTCTCTGTCTCTCTCTCTCTCTCTCTTTTTTTTTTCTTGGTCAAAACTCGTTACTGAATGTGAGCTTCCAAATTTTTCATAGTCTCTGTTCTATACTTTCTTCCAAGACCGCATCATGTCGCTTTTGTTTCCCCAAACACCCGAAAGGCTAGCCTTCGTCAACATTCGTCCACTTTCGTTGCATCCAGTGATGTCAGATTGAGGGAAATTTCCCACGGACGTGGGAAAAATGGAGATAATTTTCAAAGTGTGGGAAAAAGGGAAAATATGCGAAAATAGAACGAAAACGTGGGAAATTTCAACATTCGTCTTAAATAATTTTTTTTAGTGGTCAAGTCCAGCGAATAAAAGTTTCTTATATTCAGAGAGCAGGAAATATAATGGGTTTTCTAGAAATAATATTTTAAAGAATCACACTCCTGACGGGTTAAAAAGAAATAGTTTTATTCTCCTCTGTACAATATGTTGAAAATATCTCCTTTTGCTGCAAAAATTTAAGCCAATATAACCCTATTACAGTATTATATTCACCTCAGAATATTTATAGCACATTGTTGGGTTCTGATAAGTAAACGTCAATCAAAGAAAGAACCGCACCAACCGTTGCGATTTCACAACAATTACAATAAGAGTAAGATATTACCTGACCAGGATAGCAGTGCGGTTTTGGGATGATGGCGCTGCTGTTGTGTTTATATCAGTTTCTTGACAAGCGCGGTGAGACAGGGGAGCGGAGAGTTTCACTCTGCAGTGTATCCAACGGTTTTTAAAAGTTGCAGTTTAAATTTTATGCATAGTCTAATTTCTTTCCGCTTAATAAAGAACGCCGTAAGTTGTGATTCATTGTAGTGAACCATTCCTGCAATAATGCAGATGTATTGTGAGTACTGATATATGAATGGAAATTACCAATTTAAGAACAACATAGCACAATTGACAGTTCACTGAGCTTCTACCGTGTATTTAAAAGATTGTATAAAAATTGATTACGTTTTATTCGGTCATTATAAAACAGGAGCAGCCTGTAAAACGCTGCTCTCGCTAGTTTGTTCGCAAGTTAATATGGAGTTATATTTTTTTTCTTGTTACTTAAGATGTTCTGCAAATAACTTCAATAACTTGAGCCAAGGACGGATACAGGCTGAATGTTTGAAGGGGGGGGGGTCGTTCGAAGTCAAATAAAGTTGAGAGTTTATTGCAAAAAAAAAAACAAAAGAAAGAAAGAAAGAAAGAAAAAGTAAAACAACTTTAGAAAAGGAGAAGTAGCTATTGTCTGCAATTTCTAGAACAGAAATGGCCACCTGCGATTTTGAATGTGGACATTTTTTTTTTTTTTTTTTTTTGAGCAAGAACGCCAATGTAAGTAATTTCTTGCAACTTATTGACTTCTGCAACGTAAAACAAAAAAAAAGTAAGGCCTACCTATTTTAGGTTTTATTTTACATTTGTAATATAAAGGTGAAAATTCTTAGGTTTTATTTTTAAAGTAAAAAATATCCTATTCTGGGGGGCAATCGCCCCTCCCCCTGAATCTGCCCTTGACTTGAGTATATGCGTGAAGTGATTTATTACGAACAGGACAAAAAGAACTGTGATAGATTGATTACAAGTAATCTGGTTAGAAACACTGCTACTTGTATTTTAGTTCCGAAACCGGCCGCTCACACTCGTTCGCTGGTCAGGTAATAGATGAAAAAAAAGCATGTCAACACTCAAGAGTGTTGTTTTTTCTTCTTCCACAATATATATATAAACAAATCTGTCAATACTCGAGAAAATTCAACTCACAGACATCTAATATAAGGAGTAGACTTCCAGTCCCTATATCGAAAGCATTATGTAGGAGGAAGCCAAAACTGGAGTAAAGTAGGCGGAGTTTAAACTTTACTATATTCACCTACTGCTTTCCAATTCAATTACCGTTTTCAATTAACAGCCTTCGAAGATAAATTGAAAAGTGCAGAAATGATATTGACAGAACTTAACAATCTATTCACAAAGACATACATGTTTTTCCTCAAATATGTGTTGAGGTACGTTAATACTTTTAATGTACTTTTTCGAGGTCGGAAAATACTTATTCATATCTTAACCGAATCTTCTGTGCGTCTTCTGAGGGAGATAGGGCAGAACTTTTTAGTGTAAAGTACTTTAGAAGATATAGAGACACTGAATGCTTCATGTCCCAGAAACTTTCTTCCCTTGCCCGAAGTGTACCTTGGCCCGGACGCTGAGAATTTGTTAAGTGAGTTACCAACTTCCGTGGCAGAAGAAGTGCGAAAGAGATGTTTGGAATTTTATGTTACAGTGGTGACTGAAATTCAAGTGAATCAACCTCCTCTCCGTGAACTAAGGCTTCTGTCTCCCCCTGTAGCCTTAGAAGTAAATTCTAGAAATGAGCTAAAAGAGCTTACACATTTAGCCAAACATTTCAATAAGCGTATTGACGAAAACGATTTGTTTATTGAATGGAGGGTTCTGCCACACTTCTTTAATGCCAACGAAAAAAGTAATTTAATAGCTATGGAATTGGATATCATGTGGGATTTCATTTCAAAAACGAAAGATTTTAATGATGAACTTAAGTTCCCCAACATAGGCAAGCTTGCAAGACTTGTACTCACATTGCCCCACTCAACTGCTGAATCGGAAAGAATTTTCTTTATTGTGAATGATGTGATAACAAAAAAGAGGAACAGAATTGGAGATGATGCTCTTAATGCAGTGGCAGTAGTGTGATAAGCTTTTCAGGCGAAGAACATAGATTGCTCTTTCTTCAAGGTCAGCAGCGCTCATCTATCCACAACTCCGATGATTTGTACGACTAATGATGCTGAAGGCCCTTCTGCACCCCCTGTTCTGATGTCCCTGTCGTGAGTTAATATTGTTAATTTTTGTCAGATTTCTTCAATATGTAGAACTTTGATTTGTTGTTGTTGTTTATGATTTCATTAATCTAATGACTCATATACTGAATTAGAAATATGGTGTTTTGCATCAACCAATGAAGCCGCTGTTTGTTGCAAATCCAGGTTTATCAGCACATGATAGTTTTAAACTTCGATTTGCGCAGAGCAATGGTTTAATTAGTTAATGCAAACCATCCTCGTATTAATTGCTAATATTTAGTCTGTAAACTTTTCTTCCTGTTAGTGAAGAGGGTTTTGTAGAAACCCATGTTAACTCGGTAATTGAAAGTTATAAAATTGATAAAAGAAATATTGTGGGAAAAATCAGGCAGATGTGGGAAATTTTAATAATTGATGTAGGAAATTCAGCTCTAGGCATCAGGCAACACTGGTTGCATCATGTTGAATTTGTGTATAGCTCAAGAAGTTTGCGTCTGCTGAGGGTAGCGGGAAAGCGATTGGCACTGCCCCATTCTCCTAATTGCATAAGAGAAGCGGAACGCTAGCCGCCGATAGCCTTCAATGCGTTCTTGCAGAAGCTTCGCTTCAACTCGCTTGATGTTTAAACAGCGTATTATAAAATAAATCCATTTTAATTAAATTAATTGTATCAATATCCAAAAGCAACATTTCAGGCTGATGTATAAATAAATGGATAGGCTAAGCCTTATAGCCTTAATGGACACTACGTCCCTGACAACATATCATTTTAGGAGAAAATATTGCCTTATGGGGCGTTTACACTTAGTCGATTTGCGTTCGATTCAGTTGAATTGACGTCACTTTCAACTTAATCGACCGTGTAAACGGGACTTCAACTTAATCGCTTGTTGATCGAAGGCGACTAATCGACTGGCAACTGAATTAAAAGACGTTCTATTTTCTGTGGTTGAAATAATTGAACACATACATCAGTCTGATTCGGCCTAGTTGCTTCGATTTAGTGGCAAATGCAGCGAGTCGATTTAGTCGTGCGACTAAATCGACTAAGTGTAAACGCCCCATTATAGAACATTGCTAAGGAAGAGAGGTTTCCGTATTTGTGTTAATTTGTACCGAAGTTCTAGAATACGTATCGATTACTTAATGATGTTATTTATATGTTCAGTGAAAGTTAATTTTGTGTCAAAAGTAACTCTGAGATCCTTCTGACTATTAACTCGTGATAGGTAAACCATTTATGCTGTATAAGATGTGTATATTTTTCTTTAGAGAAAATGTTATGAAACTACTCTTATCGGGATTAACTTTTAGGAGTCATGTGTTACACCAGGAGGGAAAATTATCTATATCGTTTTGAAGTAGCTTATACTGTTTACCTACCTGAAGATTTTATAGTCTGCAAATAACCTGATTCTGTTGGAAGTTATCATAAACTTATCTAGTTGACTACCCTCTAAAGCAATAAAATTCATTTCTTAGAATGTTCGTTCAGTGATTTGTTAACTAATACCCCAGCTTTCAATTTCATGGAAGAGAGCGATTTCGTACAATGATTCACAGATGAAAGAAAGACCTACATTCCTCATTCGTGAAAATTTTTCTGTAGTTTCTCAGTTGACATATAGTCCTCTATTGATTCGTGAGCCTGTTTGTATAGTTTCTCACCCGCCATCTAAGAATCAAGTTAAAATGCCTCGTAGAAACTCATGTTAAGCTAATATCCAACTACGAAAAAGTGTCTATAATTCGAGTTATTTTAAGACAATAGGAGAAAAAATATATAATTACTTATCCTATTCTTCTATTATCTTCAGTAATTTAATATTCAGTTTCTATCCTCCCACTCTTTCTGTTGATTCTGAAATTAAGAAATCGATGAGTACTTTTTGAAATTACATTTTGCACTTTAAATACAATGAACCAATAATAATAATAATAATGTACTATTTTCATGCGAGCAAAATCAAGTTTGATTCTGGAGGAAGTCAGCGTTTCATATATCGGCAGTGTTAAAATATGTAAGCAAATCCATGTTCGATTCCTGGTAGACACTAGCGTGGTTTGTATCCTACGTTGTTGTAAATCGCTTATCATCTAGCCTCGCTGCTGAAAAGACGCTTTAAACTTCAAAAATATCCACAAAAAATGAAGTTCCTGGTAGAAACTTGTGTGCTTTGAATTTACTGTTAAGTTTTAAGTTCATCTCTCATACAGTCTTGGTGCTAAATTTTGAAGAAAAATATGCAAGCAAATCCGTGTTCTATTCCCGGCGGAAGTTTGTTCCATATAGCGGCGATGTTGAAATGGGACGTAGAATTTCAACAAAATATGTTCGATTCCCAGTCAATACGTGTGGAGTTAGTCCACTTTTCATGTAGCATCGCTGCTGCAAAGCGCAGTAAATTACAACAATAACAATATACCTAGGTAGTCTAAATGTACCTTGGTTCAATTCCTATTGCCTGTAATTATTAAAAACAATATTACCTTTCCTTCCAAACAAATTAGTAATGGCGGAGTTCTAATCACCAAAATTCAGTCACAACAAAACACGTATCGAGTTCCGAAATGCACAGCAAATTAGATCTCGTTCTCTTCAAGCATAATACTTACATAAGTTACAGAATAAAAGTGTGAGAAAAGTAGGGGGCATATTTTCCTCAGTTTTGAAAACAAAATGATTTTCACAGGAATCTTTTAAACAATTCTAGTGCTTTCCGTAAAATTCAAGAAGAGTTAAAATACATCCAATCAGGCACGTAGCCAGGATTTCGTAATAGGGGGGTCCGTGACGAAATACTGTGGATATCACACCAGGGGCTCGATCATTCTATACTATTTTACTGGCAACATATATTGGTGCATTTACCCAAGATTTCGTAATAGGGGGGGGGGGCATGACATGAAATACTTTAGTAACACACCAGTGCACAGTGGTCCGAAAGGCATGATTGTGTGAGCGAAATTCAAATCATGGTGTATGTTGTTCCTATGTGGAAAACATGGTACTATAACATAAACCCAACAAAAAAATCGTAAATTATGTCCGAGAACCAGGTCCGTAGCCATGGGGGAGGTACGGGACACGTGGCCCCATATAGGCGAAATGAATAGAAATAAACAGAAATAGATATATATGTATCTAAGAAATTTGGACCTACTTACTTTACCTTAATCACTCTCACTACTGTGAGAACTGTCTGCAGAGAGGTGTGTATCCATTACGTCCACAGAACTGGAACTACATGAATATGTACTTTTCTCCTGTGTAGGTGAAATTAGTAGCTGAAGAACATCAGAAGAAAATGTAGCAAGCTTCTTATGGGGTAGCTTCCGAAGAATGGAAATAACAGGATCTGATGTTAAAAGCAACCGATGAAAGAGGTCCATATTTCCTTCCGTTCTTGATGTCTTTCTGATATGGTCTTCTCTGAAGCTTTTGACATCTTTGTGTCGCGCTGTCAGAAGCGTACAGATGATGGCCTGGGATTTTGCCAAATGATTGTTTTCTGCTTTGCGTTTGATGACGTAGCGTATAACAGCAACGGAACAAGAGATGTAACAAATATATCACTGTCAATTATAGTCCCTTCAACATCTTTCTGCTTGTACGCAGACTGTCCACTACTACCATCGAAGCCCCATTTACAGAAAAGGGTGAGATTTCTTACTTCACTCTCTTCCATCTGAGTGATAACAGCTATCTAAACTTGCAAAAATCGATTAGCTGTGTGATCTAAAAGATCTTGTAGACTGACTTCAATTGCAGTGTCAGTTGCAGAGACAGACGGAGGATAGCATTCTCTCTCTCTCTCTTTTTTTTTTTTCTTCGAGAACTTGGTGGTAGGATGGATACAGGTCAGCAGCTTTCGCCTTAGCTTGGGTCCGCAGTAAGTTGTATTGGTGTTTGGTGAGCTTTGCTTCTACTATTAGTGACAAGGCTTCATCTGGGGTATACGATACCATTCGCTGATCAGCCGTAACAGTCTTCCAAGCCTCTTTTATTTTCTTTTGGTCTTGTTGGCGATGATAGTGTTATTTCTTTCACCAGGTTTGATGGTGTGACATTTCCTTCTTTACGGAGTTTCATTTGTGTTGCATAAGACAGAACGTCAGAACCATACGACTCACGAAGTTCAACGGTTTTCCCCCTCTTAACAGATTCACTACTTTCTTGAAAACATTTAACAGGTCTCCCGCTGCCAGACGTAGTTGCACTTTCTTCAGCTTCAGTTGCCAGCTCCAGAAATGGTAACTTTGCAGGTACATTAAGCCAATCAGAATATCGTTCAAGAAACCTATCAACCATTCTGGAACAACTATCTAGTCGCTGGAAAATCTTGGTGCAGAACAATTTGATAGCTGTCTTTATCTCCTTGCACGTTTCTTCATTATCCTGAAAAAAGTAGATAATAAACATCACTTTCTGAATTTAACAAGCACATTGGGTATAATCACAAAGGCTAATGTGTACAATATCAAAGCAATTAGGCCTGAAAAGAAAATCTGCGTTATATTGCGATTTCCACTGTTGCACGTCCTATACATACTGTTCTCAAACCATTCTCCCTCGAAAGTACAGCGAACGACGTGCGGTTTAGTAATTCACCTATCTTCCTTCTGATAAAGACCAAATGAAAAGCGAAACGTGTCAAGACAGTACATAATGCGGATCTAATATGGGTCAAATTATGCATTGTTTTATGTACTGACCCATGTTAACAGGTGACTAGTCTGAAAATGTGCAAACATGTGCAACAATTTTTGTTATGTACGTTACCTATACATGTTGCCCTTCACACTCATGCAGGAATCTTACTGGTACCTCTTGGTACTTTTTTTTTATAACTCAATGATTTATCACCACTACAGTGCATTTCTCCTACTACTTATATGCTAAGATTTTATATGACATCATGCCTCCAGGTTCGTTTCTGGAGACCAGTTATATACTTCCTCTCATTGCTACTTCCCTACAGATTCTGTTTCATGGGGTTTCCCTTTTCGTTCACTTGTGTTCTCAAACGGAGACGCTGATTGGTGCTGTAGTATTGCTTCCAGTTCCTGTACAGCAAACTTCTAATTACACATTACACAAACTTTACTTCTCTACATGTTCGTGCTATTCGTATTTAAAAAATACTTAATGCTGTTTTTGAATGCACTATTGTATGGACTAAACGTGTATGTTACTCATACTCCATACTCCAATACTTGACATTTTGGATTTTTGCGCAGGTTTTGCGGCGTTTCGGACCACTGTGCAGTGGCTCGATCAATCTAAATATTTTACTGGCAACATACTCATATTGATTTGTTAGGACAATAAACTGAGGATGTTAGTAAGTATTTTAATAACAAACTGAAGAAATCTCGAGTAAAAGAATATAAAAAAATATTGAAAAAGATATAGTCTTTCGAGGTCATTCGAACTTGGTTCTTTCTTCTTTTTCTTATCTTCGTTTAATGCAGTCAAGGATAGCAACGAGATCTCTTTCGGCAGTCGATATCTAATAAAATGGATTAGTGTTGCAGCGGAATTGAAAATTTATTTAAGAAGTGTAACTAGAATCTATGTTTTCAGGCTCATATTATTAGTGATTGTGGGCATTTCTTAAGTTCTTCTCAGAGTCTATCTGATCGAAACAATTTGTCAATCATTGTAGTCCATAGTATTAGCATGGAGCTAGATGGGATTCGGAATGCTCCATTACAATAATATCCATTTTCAACTTGACCCCCCTCTCGTTTCCTCAACACAAAGCTCTTCAAAAGAAAGGGTAACCAAACACTTGCTGTAGCTTTATATTTTCAACGCTGATTCTTCTTTTTTTCGTTTGTTTTTGTTTTATCTTTCCTTAATTTTTTCCATTTCTGGTTCCGAAGGGGGGGGGGTCCGGACACCCCGGACCCACCCCTTGGCTACGTGCCTGATCCAATGTAACACAATAGATAATGACTGCTGGTTCCACTTCTTGCTTTCTATCCTTTAAATGGTGTGTATTTCACTTTTGTTATCAAAAAAGAGAATTGTTTTCAAAGTGAAGAGTTCAAACACAAAAGCCATGGCCACTGCTTATTACGTTATGTAGCGAACTCTGTGTCATAATAGTTACCTTTCAGTTCTTCTCTTTCCTACTTAATGAGAATGTTTTTCAACAGCCAGGAAATTCAGTACCAAGGTACTTCCTCACTTGTAGGCTCCAATGTGGCGGGACACCATCCAATTGGAGTATCACTTGTGGTTGCAAATGTTGTAACTGGGGCATGGGCGGCGATTAGGGGGGGGGGCAGTTGCCCCCCCACTTTTTTTAAAAGTACCCATTAATGTATATAGTTTAATATGGAAATATATAGTGTTGTATGTATTATTAGTTCATAGAATAAAAATGGTGCCATAAAATATTTGTCGTTCCATGAGTACGTATTGTTTGTCTTCCCGTGGAATTAAGGAAGCTACAGGAATTGCGTTTGAATTGCCACTAAAAATGGCCCAAAAATTAACCTATTGGAGCGCCACAATTCGAGCGTACTTTCATTTCTTCTTACAAGATCTCGATATGTTAGTCAGCCGCTTTGGAACTAATTGAGATAACATTTCGCAAGAAAGGAAGTCCTTCACAAGTTATTCTTTAATTGCACAAAAATCTACAGTTCCTAAAATGTATTTTCTTCTTTCTAAAAATAAGGAATATTTTGATTTGATTTTTTTTTTCAGTTTAACATCCTGTTCAGCAACGAAATTATATGAGACGTGGAGTTAATGATAACGTGGAGTCCAAACCACGTGAGCTCCCCTGAATCCCCGGAATCGAGCCCGGATCTCCCACGTCAAAGGGGTGTACGCGAACCGCTTAGCCACGAAGGAGCTCAGTGAGGAATATTAATTTTGCAGTGTAATATACGAGTTTAGGGGTGTACATAATACAGTTTTGTATATACAATTAAATTTAGTGAATTCAGCAAAATTCTAGGTTTTAGGATTATTTTGTATAACTGAAATGTGGAGTGACTAAGTATTGCTGAGTTTTGATATATTCCAAGAAAGTGAAAACTGTACTTAATGGCAGCGAACATGTTTCGGGAAGCTGCAAAAGTATTTCTTTAAATGTCGTAGCATATGCTTGTAGTATTCACTGTCATTCTAAGAGTAATGACACATATAATAGCATGTGTGGAATAAAAAAATATAAGTTGTTCATTAATTTCCAGTTTCAATATAACTTCTGCAAAACAAGCCTCATTATTCATTACTATGATTGTTTGATTAATATTATCCTTTCTGTTTGTTTTGCAAATTTGTTATTAAATAGGACCCTAATCTGATCACACAATTTTCCAGACAGATATTCATGAGCAAGGAATATAATTTCTTCTTACACCTTCGTTGTTTAAGAGTACAAAGGGCTAGTATCTACTTGCGTTGCTCTTGTCAATTTACTTAATAAATATGAAACAAGATATACGGTATTTTAACTGAAATAAACAGTATCCTAATAGTTATACAACCTTTCTTCAAACAAACTGTTACAAGCAACCAGGAAAACTAACATTGATATAAAATATTCAGATCATGTCTCCCCCCCCCCCACTTTTAACGTCCAACCGCCGCCACTGAACTGGGGAACGGCAAAGTTTTGAAGCATGTATTAGAACACATTTCCTGTTATGGTTTGCTCTATGAAAAAGAAGGGGTCCATAACTGCATTATATGTTAAAGCACACCAAACATTCAATTTGGAACTGTCTCTAGAATGTTCTGTGTACGCATACGGATTCACAGATCCCCATATTCTAACATTGTCTGTTAACAGCCAGAGACAAGTGAAAAGTTGCATCATCAGAGAAAACAACGTTCAATAGGAAATTATGGTAATAATCAATCCTGTCCACAATTTCAGTAGCAAATGCTGCTCTCTGTGGCTTATCATTTGGCTTAATTTCTTGCAACAATTGCACTTTGTACGCTCGCGAACATAATCGTTTGTGTACCACATCGTGCACTGTTGACTTTAGAATTGCCAATTGGCTGCTTGCTGCCTGAATTGACTTCCTCTGGTTACGTGAGAAATACTCTCATTGCTTCCACATTTTCTTCTGATACGCGATTTACCATAGCTGTGTTGTTTCATTACACTGCCCGTTGATAAAAATGATCCTCGCCTGGATACTGTTGCATGATGGAGGATACTTGTGAAACACGTCGAAAGTTTTGTTGAACTTGGACAACATTTTTTGTCTCTACAAACCACCACACGCATTGCGCCTTTTCGATTGCTGACCTCATTTCTGTTTATCGGCGATACTTGCGCCATCACTGGTAGTTGTTCAAGTATGAAAATTTGCTGAACAAAACTTCTTGAGTTTTCCTTCAATATGAATGTTTTTTGTTCTGTATCTCTGACCATATTAAAACTATAAACTTTTAAAAACCGTCAGTCCCATTTCGGACACCTTGTATTTGTCAGTCCTTACTTTTATACTTAATGGATTCTTGGAACTTACGTGCAGTGTAAAGGATACACTTGTGTCTCAAACACTGCAGATGGTTTCAATTGTTACCAGTTCCTACCAGATGCGTTTAATTCTCGAAATTAGATCTCTTGTGGATCAAGACAATAGACGAGGTCTTTGAATAAGTTTTACTAAAGGTTTATACTTCTATGATGTAACGGCCTTCACGAAGGCTACAACAAGGGTTTTCAACATAATTCCACAAAAGCTCTTCCAGCAATCCTTCTACGCACTGACGGCCAGGGCGCAACAATGCAGGAGGGTTGTACTTGCAGGAGGGTTGTAAGGATGCAAAATAAGAAACTTTCTATATTCACAATATTTTTCTACAGCTCCAGTCTCGATTTCAAATTGCTGCATGGGTTGGCCGTTAAAAGCATCCAAGGTAAGGAGTGATTTACATGTGTTTCCAGTTCGATGCACTGTTCGAGTACCGGTACTGTTATTCATCCATTACTTTTGTTAGAATCCGAACACTGGCCATCGGACCTCGAAATACTAGCTTACGGTGGATAGATAAATTTGTAACAGCTACAAGAGACATAATCGAAGAAACGAACCTAGAACTTCCAAGGCCAATATATTTGTAAAAGTGGGGCTCCACTGAATCTCCAATAATTTCATCTGTATATAGGGTCAATCTTGCTAATATGATGTTTGAGAGTATTTTATAGGATGGAGAAATGCCTCAATAATTATTACAATCAGGTTAATCGTGTTTCTTGTGAACTGGAGTAATGATTGACTCTTTCCTCTCTTGTGACAATTCCTCCTTGTTCCAAATAAAGAGAATGTGTTTGTATATCTTGTTTTACAATTTTCCTATCCAGCTAAAATTAACTCAGACTTAATTTCATCTACACCCCGAATTTAGGCTAGTTTTAGACGGAAACATTTATCGTAGGAAAAATCTATCATCGATATCCTACTATGTAAAGTAGCAAATGCTATAGCATTTCCCATGCCATGCATATCCTATGGCATTTCTTGTCGATAGAACCTGCTCTATTTTGTAGCATTTTCTCCAGCATTTCTAACCCGATTGCAGCCCCGTGGTGTGTTAAAAGGAAGCGAAAGATTCTGTGTCAAATATCCATGCTCTTTGTTTTGTGTGGGAAATTGAATTGTAGGAAAGAAAATTGAGTTGGAGTAGTGAGGCCCTTTGCCCACTTACTTCTTTGTGATTTTCGTTTTATAATAATAATAATAATAATAATAATAATAATAATAATAATAATAATAATTATTATTATTATTATTATTATTATTATTATTATTATTATTATTATTATTATAACCGGCGAGAACTGTTGTTACAACCACTATAGTTTTAGCTACCTCACGCTTTAGTTCCGCAGCCATAATTGCACTCTTCTCCAGTGATTTGTTTGCTACGTTACGACAAGATGCTTATCAAAATGCTACCGTGTAAAAGAACCATATACTTTTCATGCCATAGAATATTATACGAGATTTTTAGCAGCACATCTACTACGATAAATGCTTCCTTCTAAAACTAGCCTTATAGCAGTTTCTCCTGTTCGGTTAGGCCCTGGAATATACGGATCCGCTGTGTGCATTTCACTTTCTCTACGAACATTAATTAGTTTTTGGCTGCGTATTAAGTAATTCGTTAAATAAATTTTTCCATCTATTCAGGATGCTATTTGTATCAGTGAGAAATATTTTGTCATCTTTTTTTAATGTATAAGCTCGAGGTTGATCCTCTCTTTCAAATTCGTTGATGCCCTTACATGTCCCGAATATTTTTATTTTTATTAAACTACTACATTAGTTTTAGCTTTCAAAAATTGGGTTTCTTTGTGCTAAAAGTTTGAAGTTTCCCGCCTGGTGACAAGGGAATTGTTCGGATTTTGTAACTGTAGCAGTTTTGTCTGTTTTCTCTCCTAGTTCAGTGCATTTGTAGTCGAACCATGGTATGTTCCTATGTATTTCCGCGTGCCCCAATTTTTCTTTTGCTGAAATTTTAATGCTGTCCCCAATTTCAACCCTCAACATTAGTGCACTCTGAACATTCTAAAACCGAGAATCTATTCGACACTTCAATCTGTTTCTACAGAGGTTGTCTCTCTATATTTTGCCAATTTCGACTTACCTAAAAATTTGGAAGAATCCATTGCGCCAGGTCCGTAAGTGCTCGATGTGTTTCCCTTTGTTCCTAACAATAGCCCGACAGCGTAATTTCCACTGTAATAGGATTCTCTGAAGAACTGGGAGGTGAATCTTGTCCTATTCCCTTTGCACAACTTTCCAAAGTCCTTCCACAGTTATCATACGTCGTTTTCCCAAAGCCAGATTCAGCAATTCAAATCCACAATAGTCCATTGGACTTGCATCTGGAGATTTAACAGGTATCTCATTGAAAGGTATCACCTGTATACCACTTTCCTCCTGCATCTCCCTGTAGAATGCGAGGGACGATCGTGAGGTATGTGATGAGGCCTTGTCCATGTGAATGCGCACCAGATTGGCGTCATTTCCGTACATTGTTGAAATCTCATGCCCGCATGATCTGCTCCTGAAAATACTGCAAATTAATTTTGCAGTTCTTCGCCACCCTACGAATCTTCAGTTTACCTCCGTAACTGTAGCCAGTTACGACCATTAAACCTTTTGGGAAGGATTCTTTACAGATACGGACATACCTTCTGAAGTTTCTGGCGCCTTTCTCTCGTTACATGATGGCTCTCGATTTGCCGCAGTCGGAAAGGTAAATCCATGCTTCATCGAGCATTACGACGTACATCCACCTTTGTTTCGCCAGATGCCGTTCGTACAGCTTCCGGGCGTTACACTTTCGTTCCTTTTGGTGGGCATCCGTGAGAAGATGGCTGCGACCTTTCCTGACTTTTTCCAGCTTGAGTTGATGGTGTAACATCCGGCTCACAGTCCCCAAAGACACGTCAAGACGATTAGCCATACACCTTTGTGTTGGCAGATTTTCTTGCATTGCCTTTTTGCAAAGTTTCCTCTGCATGGTGGAGGTGGCCTTGGTGCATTCCCGCTTCCTAGGCAACTTCGTTGGTGATCCAAATGGTGGAGCTTCGTTGCCCTTGTACTTTTTAATATTTTTATTCCACTTAAACTGATGTTGCAACCATTCTTTTTGCACTGTTTTCTAATGACAGAAACACTAAAGTGGGCGTCATAAAGAGCCGCAACATAGCCTTCCCAAAACCGGCTTAGTTTGGGCGGCAGTTTGGTCACAGAGCGGAAAACCACATACTCGGAAACAAATTTAACACAACACTCACAACAATGGTCCTGTTTTGTGCATTATTGTCGTCCGCGCGGAAAATCAACTCCGTTCCCAGGAAACCACTGCACAACACTGCAGGACGCCACGAGCCAGGTCGGGTGAGTCCATTCTGCCCGGGAGTGGGAAGGAACGAAATCGGCCAAACGTAGGCTTAACAACCTCTGTATTTATTCGACACCTCTAATTTCCTTAAATTAAACCTCTCCGTATTCAGATGTTGAATATTTCTTTTGTTCAATGATAATCTCTCTCTTGTTATCAATGCTACCAGGTAGTGATCAGTGTCACAGACAGCTCCTGTGAACGACCGAACACTAATATGCTAGACTGACTTCTTCTATCAACTGAAACGGGATCAATTTAATTATTTGTTTTTTCATCTTGTGAGGTGCAAATATATTTATAAACATTGCGATGTGTGAATTTTGCACTCTTCACGATTATGTTTTTTTGGATGTTGCAAGTTTTATGGATATCACACCACCGACCCTTAAGAGTAATAAAAGAATGTCTATCATGAACAAATTCAGCCCGTTTAATGGCTGGTATTATTCGTTTGTGAACGAAAATCCCTCTTTCTAGTTAGTGATTTTCATTTCCTTCCCCGTAAAAAAACGTAAAATTTTCTGATTTTACTGCTCCTTTTCCTTCTCATCTAACTTCCTGAACTCCTATTAGGTCAATCCTATATTTTTCTAATTCCCTCGTTACAGATTTTAACGCACCTGCCCTATAATGACTTTTTATATTACATGCTCCAAATATTATGTCTATTATACTTTGTTGAGGCCATGTCATGTTATTAGTCCTGGTCCGAGGGTTCTGTGAATGTTTCTGAACACGTATCTTCTATACAGGATGAGGTTGTTAGTCTTATGCCGAACCCCTTGTCGTCTGTCCGCGACTGCTTATTTAATATAATCGCAGCTAGACCCTGTCTATTCCACCTGTGCCCTCGGAAACTATGCGAACTATACCTCGGCCCAATCCCCTCCGTCCTCTGACGGAGGAAAGCCTCCCTTTGCTTAGGGAAAAGAAGTGAATGACCTCAGCTGTGTTGCCAATTTGTCATTCAGTCGCTTGGTCTTGACAAGTGAAGATCGTAGGCTACTTAGAGTAACTAATAAGACGGACCGCAGCGAAGCCCATGAAATAATTCGTTGTGACAACGCTTCCGCATTTAACAATTGAAAGATGTCAGCCGCAGTAACTTATTCCTCCTCTTTCGAGGGAGGTACGGGAAATCACATATCGACAGTAGCGCCACCAGGGGCACAGTTGAGATAGAAAGGCTCTAACCTCCATATCTAAAGCCCTTCTCCTCGATCCGCGGCCTGAGGTGATATTCGTAAACATTTTCTGAGCTGTTCTCAAGTTGAACCCTGTATCATTATTACATTATTTTTGAGAATGTAATAATTTGAAAGTGGTATAGAAAGCTCAGCAGAAGACAAAAATACAAGGATGGATTCAGGTAATAGTATGGAATAGAAGTTTGTTAATGAGTTAGGCTATTTTGCGTTTGTTTTGGGCACTGTATTGAAATTTCTTTCATTTAAATATGTGATCCTTTCAATATCTCTTTCATTCCCTTCTCGAAGTCCTATCTCGTACCCAACATCGTTTTCTTTTCTTTTCCCCTGCTATTGCTATTTTAATTTCATCTTGTAATTATTCTTCTATTACATAACGTATTGTCACAGTAGCTTTCCACCTGGACATCTTTGAGTTGAAATTGCTGGTTTATTTCGAATCGACCAAAGTAGGACGAGTCGACAGGTAGTCTCCAATTTTGGTTGAATAATTGAACGGAATCCAAAGAATAGATTCGACGTAATCACTTCGATTTATTAGCAACTGCGAGGAGTCGATTAGCCGTGCGACTAAGTTGAACAAATGAATACAGGGCTTTAGATACTATGCACCTTATGCAAAGTCGTTTTGACCGTACGATTAGCGTCATACTAAAAGCCTGACTACTGCAGGAAACATTTGTTAGTCGAACTTTTTAGTATCGCACTAATCACGCATCAGAACAACTCTGCATGAAGAGCTCCCTCGTAGCTAAGCGGTTAGCGTACTCGCCTTTGGCGTGGGAGACCCGGGTTCGATTCCCGGCGGGAGCTCATGCGGTTCGGAATCCACATTAATCAGTAGGTCCACGTCTCATATAGCCTCGCTGCTCAAAGGGACGATAAACTAAATTCAACTCAACGCTGCATGAGGCCATAAATGTCATTACTTCTCACGCCACACTTGTAATTTATTAGTGTTTGATGATAATAGATAATAATGATGCCTGTTATATTTTAACCTGATATGAAAGGAACAAATTGAAAGCTATTTTTCCCTGGGATTTCGAAAGCTGAGATGACACAATGGAATACAATATATCACTTCATGGACATTTTCTGTTCATCTTTTCTTGACACATTTCACAACTCTGTCTAGCTTTCAGATAATTTATTATTCCATTAAATTGTATAAATTCTTAACTTCTACATGAGTTTTGTTAAATATCGAGAAAAATGTTTGCAACAAAAGAATTTGCAACGTGCTATTGTTTGCTGTTCATGTTTATCGTATCAGGTATGCAGTGGCGTATTTAGGGGGGCCTTCCGGGCTTAAGCTCTCCCCGAAATCTTATTTACTATAATAAATTATATGAAATATCTTGCAGAATTTTCACATTTTCAGGCAAAGCACCGCCCAAAAGTTAGCAAAGCCCCTCCGGAAACAAAATCGTTAATACGCCACTGCAGGTATGTAATATTGTATTTTATATCTACTTTTAAAGACAAATGTTATGTGTATATTTCAACATATATTTTGAAACATTACTAACTGTTTCGCTGGACAAAATAGGTAGATGCATTATATGGCAGTGATGGCTAGGGGCAGGAGTTTTTCGCAAGTTGCAAAATCGGGAAAGTTTTCCGACAAAGCCGAGAGTTAGTTTTTCAACGAACTATGTCAGATTGAGTAAGGAAATACGCGTTCTGAAGTTGCGACAAAATTCGATAACTGATATTTTGAATGAAATATGCCGCAAAACGCGACAAACTGCGATTTTTTTTTTTAAAAAAAAAAAAACTTCAGTTTCAATTATTGAAATACAGAAATAAAAAGTAAAATTTTCCAAGCAACGCTTTCTTTTTGGAATTAGCAACGCTTATTACTACTGACTTCCGTTTCAAGTTTATAGTTGAAAGGTAGTTGTGGAATATGGAACATTCAGCGTCGTGTTAAGCAGAAATCCTCACTTCAGTGTAAGAAGAAAATGGTGATATCGTTTAAAAGATGCGGGGCAAAGTCCTTTTTAAAGTTGCATACCTTGAGGGAAATAAAAAGCTGGAATTGAATGAAATGTACGAAAGCCTTGGAAAATTATTTGATCCCTCATTTCTTAAGTGCCTCTCAAATCCTGATATAAAGTATTTGTGCAAGCTTTTTGTTTACATACCAGGATTTTCAAAGGAAACTGCAATGTATGAACCTTTGTATGCTGATTTTCATAAGAGTTTGACGGAATTGTGATGCAGAGTCAAGATGGCAATGTGAGTGTGATGGATATTTTACTTCCACAAAGAACTAAAGGAGAGGAAAATTTAAATTTCAGTAACTTGTGCCTGTCTGCAATATGGCTTTCAATAACGAATACTGACTGTGATTTTTTTTTTTTCGAAATACAGTTTGGTAATCAATAATAGAAAGCAACAAATGAAAGAAGAAAATATGGAAACGTGCAACATGCTGCACTTTTCATCAGAATAATAATTTGTAGACGAGATATACAAGACCATAGTGTGCTAGGAGCTTAGTTCACGAATCTCTGCCGCGGTTCTAATTCTTTTTGCCGTCAACCACGGCAGAGATTCGTGAGCCAAGCTATAATGTATATAGTATGTATGTTTATCCCTTTTTTGCATGTGTATGTGTTTTTGCTGTATAGCTAATACAATGTATAGTGTTTTCTGATGGCAATCATGAAAATACTCTGCTAGGATATTTTAAGTTTGAAGTAATTTGTTAGTAATTGCATAAAGAATATCTTCATTGTCCTAAGCAATATTATTGTTTATTACTTATATTGGGCTTATATTAGAGTTTGTAAATTTACTTAGCGACAAAATGAAAAATTTTATATCTGAAAATGCGACAAAATACGAAATTTTTAATTTCAAATGCGAAATGTTTAATTTCAAATTGCGAAAAACTCCTGCCCCTAGTGATAATCAATCGCACTCATTTTGGATATATTGAAGGTTGAAATGGAAGCAGTGACGATACTCGAGGGGAACAAGCTTTTCGGGAGCATCGTTTGCCCCCAGACATATTGTAAGGTAGGTCAAATAACACGAAATAATTATTTTCAGTATAAAGATATAGCTTCCTCTCACAGATTTTTGTCCTTACTTGCTCCTTCCCTATCCCAACAAACTAGAGCTGCAGGTACGTTTCTTAACGGTTTGCGGCAACGCAATGCAAAATTGGCGATTTAGTAGCGATAATCGACATAGGAGTCACATTCGTTTTGCTGTACGCACAATTTTGCGTATACTGGTACCTTGCTGTACGCACAATTATGCGTACACTGGTACCGAGCCAGCCTCGACTGGTACGAAATGATGTCACTGCATGAAAGACTCACAAGCAGTGCTGCCAAACACTAAACGGAATTTTACTCCCTTTTAGTCTGAAATTTTACTTTGTCAAATATAGCACTATTTTTATATGTTCGACATTAATGTTATTATTTTATTGTAAAGTATGAAGAATTTTGTTTAAATTCGTACAAGTGGTATGCGCAACATTAAGATTGTGTGTCACAGGTATGAGATATCAAACAATAATAGATACCTAGGTACAATTTCGTACTTAATAGTGCATATTTTTCTTATATCTAGTTACAGACGACTCGCTCGGGAGAGTAATGCTCCTGGATTTTTTTTTCGCGCGCTATCCTAGCCAGCTGTTTTAAGTTGATCGCAAAATTTATATCATGGGGGATCAAGGTGGAACAAAACGAGCCCTGCGGGACTTCTAACCCGTTCCTACTACTATTACTACTACTACTACATATCTGCACAAAAGTAAGTAAATCTTTTGTTGAGTATTCATCTACTTTTAATGAAAAAGATGTCATGATTTTTTTTTTAAAAAAAAAAAGTAAAATAAACTTTTCTTGAGCCGGGTTTGAACCCACGTCACAAGCGATTTCCGTTACTAGCACATAGCGCTGCGCTGGCATGCTCGGCCACCAGGGGCGATAGGAGCAAGCGTTTGATTTCTGCTATATGTAGGCTACCTGGCAAGAAACGGATGACGCCAGCCAATCAGAATAGTGTATTTAGTTGCTACTTCCGGGAGTATTACTCTCCAGAGCTAGTCCTAGTTACAGTACTTAAATACATAAATAGATCTATACCAGTAAAATAAAAATTAAGAATTCTATCAGATTTGAAATGAACGAAATGATTTAAAACCTCACGAAGATCGTTTTTCTCGAAAATTACGCATAAGAGTGTATCCTCAAACATGCCATTTGTTCAGCTCGACATGGTCTATTAATTCGTATGTCTTATTCAGTGTTGAAGTGTAAAAAAAAAAGCTGAAGAGATGTTCTCTTACGATTTGGACTCGTCATATTATAGGGAGCTCGCTTTTTTACCAGCGGGGGCTGAGGTAGAGGGGGGAAATTTCAACATTTTTTCTGCCTGACTTGCGAAACTCCCTTACCCTCTTTCTATATGTCAGCGTTGCCAGGGGTAGAAAACTGTCATGTGAATGCCATTTTGAAGAGTTAGTGTGAGCTGGTTATTTGTTGAGTGCTGTTGTGGTTGCGGTTTTGTTGCTTTTTATTCATATGACAATGGCATCACAGCATAAGAGAGGGCAAACTATACACAGCGAACCTAGAAGAGTAATGCTAGACCGCTCCGCCAAGCGGGTGGTTATAAAATATAGAAGGTGAGTAGTATGCAAAATGTACCCAAATACGGTAACTGCTTATGCAAATTTACAAATGATAAGTTTAAAAAAATCTTTCGATTGGGATTGCATAATTTGCATAAACTCTTTGAAGTAAGTGAGTATTAGGTGAATTTTTTGACAACGCACTAGCAACTCTGCCCAGGACCGTCGAGTGACCGTTTCTTGGTGACTGGGGAGGGACACCTTTCAATCAAATCTGAATTTCTCAGCCTCGCATTAAAGCCAGCTCTCTATAATACTGGCTATCTAGTTATGAAATACAGTGAGGGTATGGTGTCTTAAAGATTGCATTTGCATTTACAGAATGATAAAACCATTCGAGAGCTTTTCCGTAATCACGGGGAACACTAAGAGGCTTTGGTCCCCGCCCCCCACCTTTCTGAGGAAAATGGGAAAACTCCCCTCCCCTTCTCGGTTGAGGAGTACTCCAGACTCCCGGCAATTCCGCGTCCCTCCAGCAGACAACCTCTAAATTTGCCCATGCTCGAAACAGAGTATTTATATGCATTAAAGCAAGGAAAATAATTGAATATGGCAGAACAAAATATAAAACGGAAAACGTAATGGGAAATAATATTTTGAACAACTTACCAAAAAGTTTATTGGTTTAAGCAAAATTTTAAAATTCTTTAATGTGAAAGAGATTTCCGCGTCTGACTTCTCTCATGAAATAGGGTAATGGTTTGCACGCGAAATGGTGTAAAACCAATAAACCAATAAATTCACTTATTAACATTTACGACCTCTGATTCCATTCCACATTGCACCAGAGCTGTTGTGAGAGTAAAAGACCTTTTTTTTCTTTTTTATGTGTTTCTAGTATTTTGATTACCATCTGTATACGCTTCTCGGTATCTACCTGTATCACGTCTTTGCTTCATGGCGAACAGCATTGAAACTGGAAATTGTAGATTTCTGTTTTGAATATAAGGATACTAGCATCAGTTACCCACTTCGCTGGGTTAAAATAAGAAAAAGAATTTTAGGAATGATCAAAAGATTGCTATCTTGGTCATTAAGTGGTTTTTGGATCAGTAGCCACAAAAATTTTGAACGACCCCTAAATCGATTTTTCGTATTTTCTACGGAATAAACCCATCATACTGAGTTAATAATAGTTTGGGTTTGGGTACACTATAAGTAGTTCTACAGATATAAGGCCCACAAGAAAATTTTTGATTGAAATATATTGGATCTTTTGATCCAAAAAATTAGAAATATGCTCCGTAAGTCAGTCACTTTTTACTATTACTAAAGCACTCCCTAATAGACGATGTTTTTGTCTTGCTGGTCATTCATGTGGTTCGAATTTCACGTTAATAAGCAGATCCCGTCTCTAGCCTCTTTGCTGACAGGGACGTTAAACTCAAAATCAACTCAACTCGATCATTATGTATTTCTCTCCCTCCTTTAAGTTGCAGGGCTGAATTTGGATTTAAACGGCATCGAAAGCGTTACTGTACCTCTCAGCGACTCAGAAAACTATTAATTCGACACTAATATCGGTCATTGTCGATCATTTTTATATATTGCCCTCCTTTATCCTCTCCTAATTTGCATCGTCAAAGTGAAATGATAACCACCCTAGACCAGAACTTCCTCTGTGTTCAAAATTTGATCGAGATCGGTCGAGTGGTTCAAGAGTTATTTAGTCACAGATATAGTCACTTTCATTTTTATTTATGTAGATTGAAGGAATTTGTCCTTGAGGCGTTGGATTTACGATATCAAAAATGCTTGTTGCGGACCATCGTAGTTGATTCCTTCTTAAACTGTAAATTCACATTTCATATAGCCTAAGTGTTGAAAAGAGCAACAATAAACTATGTGAATCAGTATTGAAACCAGAAAAAGTAGTAGGTTTTTGCAGTTTCCGACGTAAGCAGAGATGGAACCTATTTTGGGGACGTTTAATCTTTATTTAAATAAATAAATATAAATAAACTTCCCGCGATTACCGTTTTTGCTGTATGGTGATCAATGTTGAAGTTGAAATGATTGAATTCTTGACACTTCCAGTATGAATAGTGTTTAAAGTGGATATGAGTAAAAAGTGCGTATCTAAAAATCCTAACCCTAGGCATAACTAAACGTTTATTGAAACTTACGTGAGAAACATGTATTAAAATAAAATTTAGATTTATATTTTATCCCGTGGCATTGATTGAATTCTATCTATCAGTCGTTTCTCAGCTTCAACAGATACGTTACATGTTTTATTTATTGTTTGTTTTGTTTGATTCATTCAATGACTGCTTTGAATTCTTTTTTAATAAAACTCATTGTGACAACAATTTAAAATTCTTTTATACTTGGTTAGACGAGTTTTATTTTTATTGGATAGATCTGGAATGTATGTATCATCTCGGAAATACAAATTCCTGTCACGTTTAGGGTTAAATAACCAGCATTTATGACGTCACAGTCCATTGGCAGCACCAATAATTAGTGTGGTCTTCTAACTTGAAACTTCATTTTGCCTCAAGACAAAAGCAGACCCTGGTTCATGTTAGTAATCAAGGTTGTGTTTGGCTTGAACGATTACTGTGTGGCAACGCTTGTTACGAAAGTGTGGATTTTGTTTGGTAAGTAACATTCTTTACAAAGTAAAATGTCAGAATAAGTTGAAAATTGTGTTGAACGTGATTTCTTTAATTTGGGCTTCTGATTTCATATATAAATTACGTTTCCGTGTATAAATGAGCTATTTAACCTCCTATGCAGTATGGTTGGAATGCAATCGGAAGATGTTGATTACCTGCGTTTGGGGTTCGATTCCCGGCGGGAGCTCATGTGGTTCGGATTCCACGTTAGTCAATAGGTCCACGTCTCATATAGTCTCGCTGCTGAGCGGGACGTTAAACTAAACTCAACGCCTGCGTTTGGCGCTCATTGTTATTGGTATATGGCTTTGAACGGTTAGCGTTTCTCGCGGTCGTTCATTCTGACGAATTTTCCTCAATCCTATCAGACGAATGGTGCACAATTCCTTAGAGTACATAGCTTATATCTAGAGATGCAAGAGTTCAAAAAACGAAAGACACTTTAACCTTTAAACGTTCATTGACGCAACTGCTGCATCGAGGCTTTATACCTCAATAGCTCAGCCCATAATTCAACTAGGAAGATAAATTTTCTGATTTTTTTTTTTACATCAGTTCTTTTGAAGGAGCCGTTGCCCCCTTGGGGTACACTCCTTAAAAATTTATTTGTGAAGCAATGAAGTAGTCCACTACATGGTAATACCTTGTATGTGTAGTTGTTGCTTATACGGGGTTAGGAGGGAGGTAAAGATTTTGCCTCGGTTTTTTAACGTAAATTACATTTGTCTTCTTCCTTCTACGAATATGGTGGTAATTGCACGAATGTTATCTCATTGGAATCTGTGGTCTATAAACTTTCCAATAGTATGACTCACGACTCTGTGATAATTAGGACGGTCACCAGGATCACCAACGCGAAAGTCTACAACGGCCCTTTGAAAATGATATACAGGACGTTTTTATAGAAATTTCATTCTGAATTTTTATCTCGCTTTGTGTTTCAGCAATGGCTACCATTTTTATATTATTGTCACAAGTGTATTACATACACATTACCATCAATTTGTCAGCGTAGGGTGACTGCCAGGTCCCTAAAATTCTATTTTTTCATATTTTTAGAACTTTTTAATGTCTTCTACGAATAGGGATCGGAATTGCAAAATGTTACCTCGTTGGAATCTGTGTCCCATACACTTTCTATCTATGTATCAGTCATGACTCTGTGATAATTAGGGGGATCAGCAGGGTCCCCAATGTGAGAAATGAACTCTTTGAGTTTTACGTCCGACGATTATGCCGGTTAGGTTAAAGGAGGCGGTGATGATGAGAAATGAATGAAATGGTGGAATGAAGAAAGTGGGAGGAAACGGGAGAACCGCGAGAAAACCCACGAGCACGGTGTTTGTCCACAGCAAAGTCCACGGCGCGATCTGGGATCGAACCAGGGACCCCAAGCACCGGAGGTGAACGCTTTACCACTGAGTCACCGCGCCCCCAACGTGAGAGTCTGCGATTTCGTTTAAATCCCTGACGGTTGTAGAGAGGCTAAATAAAATCCACTACTCTTTTAGCCGAAAAGTGGAGCTAGTTTAAAGTTTCAATTTAAATGAAGAAATGACAGTAACACGGAAAAACAATTAATGAAGGTTAAAAAAGAATGGAAGAGTTTAGAAAGCTAAAAAAACCGGTCATTCGATAGGAAAGAAAAATGCAGTTCTGTGGACGCATTTGATTTCTCGTTCCAACGAATTATTCGTAGTCATTAAAGTAATGTTTAACGACAAAAATGTTTAAACAAAAAGTTCAAATCATTAGCAATAACTTCTAAAAATGTAATCATCTCATGGCATGCGCGCCAACTACGTGGGTGCTCCGGGGCTCCGGTACCCACACAAATAATCAAATTTTTAGTTTGAACCGTTTCTCTTGTGTTTAAGTCAACTGTGTTACCGTCTGAGCTAGGGCAGTCTGAACTTATCTTTATAGTACCGGTATATTTTACTTTATCCAGCACAACCCTTTATGACTGTGTTCATAAAAGATTTTAACTAAAAATAAATCAATCAAATATTGAGACTTCCCTGAAAGCATATAGACTTAAACGTCTCGCCATTGATATGCACCCACATAAATTTTGGAAAGTCAGCGCCGTTGTTTCATGGAACAAAATTATCATTTATGGTGTATGCGAGAACTAAAAGTTCAGCTATTAATACGTTTTAGGAGTTAAAGACACATATTGTATAGAAGAAAACATAAAACAGGCGTTTAATGTGCTTTTACTACCGTGTAAAGTGTCATATCAAAAATGGTCATTTAAGGCTTTGATTTTGTAAAAAATAAATGAAAAACTGGAAGTCTTAATAAAATGTCTGAATTTCATTTTTTTTTTTCGACGGGAAAAGTAAGCAAAATTTTAAACATACACAGCGGGGTGCAAAAGTAGGTATATAGTTATAAGACTTCTTGTTTTATTTATTAATAGTTATGTTTTATATGAGTTCTTGATTATGTTATAATCAAAATGATATAGAAATTATAATTAAGCACAATCTCTTAAGTTCTCAAGGCGTCGGCCTTCAGCGTTTAAACATTCCTGCAATCTAGTTTCTATACTCAAGCACACTTTAGCTCAGATGTTCTTATTGATTCCTTGGCACACTGGTGAAATTAGTCATGTCGTTAATAATGCGTGCTTTCCTCGAAAATACATCTTTGACGACACTCCAGCAAAAGTCCACTGGGGTGAGGTCTGGTGATCGTAGTGGCCATTCAACTAATTCTCGTCGACCTATCAGTTTGGTTAATTTGTTGTCAAGAAACTTGCGCACTGTTACAACATAGTAGGGAGGAGCTTCATCATGCTGTAAATGTAAGTCAACATTATCATGTTGTCGCCGCAGTTATGAAATGACAGTTTCCAGTAGTATGTTAAGATCTTGAGTAGCAGTTCTATTTAAAAAAAAAAGATGTCCCCAATGACTCATTTACATGAAGGACTCACCTAAATTGTAACCTCAGGTTGATTCAGTTGTTGTTGAAGTGTTACATGGGGTTTTCTTTTGCGTAATAGATACAGTTGTGATTTTTAATAGCGCCAGAAAGTTTGCAATTAGCTTTGTTTTACCAACACACTTTTCGAATGATGCCATCACCTTGTCTTTCTGTATTCAGCGTTACCTCGCAGAATTGTAATCGGCGGTATGCTGTAGACCATCCTCTAATAATCAATGAAGTAATCTTGGCCGATACGTTTTCAAACCTAAACGCTGCATCAGGCGCCCCAAAAACATACGGAAAATGTCTTACTCATGAGAAACTCTCCTCTTTAATTTTTTATGGGGGAGTTAGATTAATATCTGCGGAATTAACATTTTATTGTCCTGAGTAAAATAACACTGACTGATCGACTACTCTTTAATGCCTTACAGATAGATTATATAAGCGCAAATCCCGGGGAGATGAAGGGGACATGTCCCCTCCAATCTTGGAACTGATGGGAACTGTCCCCCCAATAATTTGATTTGAAATGTGTTTTGGGGGAGAAATTTGATGATTTTTTGTACTATTGCCACAAAGGAACGTGAGATGAAATTGATGTTCGCCAGAATAAGCCTCAAATCTGCCCGCCTCCCAACGTTGAAGACAACTTTCTTCCTCTCATCCTCCACAACATTGTTTTTCAACTTCATAAATATTTTCAACATCGCAAAAAATGCCCCCCCCCCCCCCAATGTTGAAGACAGATTTGCGCCGCTGTATAAGCGAACGATTATGTAGACCTAACTTATTATTGAGTCTATTTGAGGCAAAGAAAACGACGGATTAAATCTGATATTACAAAATGCCAGAATTTTTGTACTTATTTGTTCCAAAGGAATTGCTTGGTAATGGTATACATAAAATTGGCAGTTTGCATTTTATATACAGAAGGAACCACTCATATAATTATTTATATATTATAAATCTACAAGGGATGAAATGTTTAATTTCGTAGGGCTCCTTGTCGTTAGTAATGCTGAATTGTTTCGGGACAAAGCACATTCAAAGCACCATAGTGCTGGATACCATACTTATGATATGTCGTGTTTGTAATAAATGAGAACTAAGTTACAAGAAGTGGAAAATTTCATTTTTTTCGGGCGGCTCTATTGAGAAAAAAAATGCCTAGATAAGAATTGTAACTAACAAGGAGAAAGCAGACTTTGGTAAATGAACTTCGGGTCCATTTTTTGCAAGGTGATAATGCACATTTAAAGTATACATATACAAACTGGGAGAGAGCAATGCACTAATATAGCAGAGGACAAGCATCGTAAAGTTTTTGCCTCGTCTCATATTTCGTACGTTGCGCCAAGTTATGAAGTGATGGCGTGGCAGAAGTCTTAAATCGACAAAGACAAGCAGAAGTACAAGACTTTCTAAACTAATGGCTAGGATTTTTTGAATAGGACTAAATATGGAATAGATTGCTTTTCTTAGACTTCATAATTGTATCTAATATAAACAAAATAAAGAGTTTGTGTGTTTGTCTGTCTGTGTGCGGCCTAGGAACACGACGAGTAGACCGAGAGTTCCCAAAATTTGGTCACGGTTACCTTAGTCCAGGCCCCAGATCAAGACGAAGCGTTTTTTTTTTTATTATTTCGAAGCAGGTTGGTCTCGAGGGGGGCGTTTACCGGATCCGGCCTAGGAACCAGACAAGTTGACCGAGAGATATCAAATTTTGGTCACGGATACCTTGATCTAGATTCCAGCCAAAGGCGAAGCGTTTTCGTCAAAATTCGAACCAGGGGGTCACAGGAACATGTAAAAGTAGCAAAAAATGACCGATATTAGTGTCGAACCCATAGTTTTCGCGGTCGCTGAAATGAATGGTGATACTCCCACAGGCGTTGACTTCCAAATACAGCCCTCATACGAAAAATGGGTATATTCAGCGAGTTGTAAATAAAGTTTAAATGTTTCTGTTACGACTATAATTTAAATCCATAACTTTCTTTTCCTTTCAGGTTGGACGATGCTGACTTCAACGTCGAGGCCTATGTCAACACAAAACTACAATTTGAATTACGAGGATGTGGTGTCGTTGAAAGAGAAGGGAGCCATTGTGCTTATTGATGTTAGAAATCATGATGAGATTAAAGCAACAGGAGTTCTTCCGGGAGCCATGCATATTCCTTGTAAGTAAAGATAGACTTCTGAAACCGTATGGCGCTTCTTTTCTCGTACCATGGCAGAAAACATCGCATTCGCACAGCAAGTGATCAGTGGTGTACGCAAAATTTCACCAAGGTCGGGTTTCAAGTCCTCAATATCACATCCTTTCAGGACAAATGTGACATACAGTATATATACGTAGAAAATGTTTATTTCTTTATACCTTGAGTAAGAGAGGATAAATCCCGAAAGCCCTTTGCGTACGCCACTGGGTATAGTTGTAAGAAATTCGCTTAAAATTTTATTATATTCATAGAATCCTGTAGTGTTCTTTTATGATTAAGTGGCTAACATCTCTGGTTTCAATGCACGTCTCTGTTCCAACTCCAGTGGAAACAGTTAGCCGCCAATTCAAACCGAAAGTACAGGTTCTGATGTCATTTTAACCCATATAACTAGTCTTACATTCTTATAAGTACGTTGTACTAACTAATTTCTCATGCTAACTGTATATCTACTTAGGCCAGGCAAATCAGGATTAAAAATAAGGGATCAGCGGAACTAATTTCGAACAATCTGATTTTTGTGTATACATTTTCAGATTAGGCTAAGAAACAATATTGGAAGCTCCATTGATGTCTTTGGCGGAAAACAGCCGTCATTAAAAAAAAAAAGTTCCTGATTTGAGCGTTTTTAATAGTTTTCGATGTTTATGCAAAAACCGTGGAAGATACGAAAAAATATTACTGATTTTTTTCTGTAGAGCCTCAAATGTTGTTCAGGTGGTGTTTAGGGCAATCGCGCCATATACCAGGATCGTAATGCGCCTATTCATACAGCTGGAACCATTGTGGTGTGCTTTCAGAAACATCGGAATGAAGTTGTATACCTCCCTTGACTTGCCTAATCGCCGGACCTGTATATAATTCAACATCTATGGTCCGTTTAGGAGATACAAATACGATGCATATCTCCGCCTATATTCTCTCGCATACGAAATGGTGTGATATTCTACTTTCTACCAGCCATGATCTTTATAGGCGGCTATAGACCTACACACTTGCATGACCAACGTGCATCAAAGATTTGTTTCATCATGCATGTTGAAAAAATTTTGTGCCCACACACGTACCAACTTGCTGTCCAACTTACTGGAAGAATTAATTGAATAATTTAGTTTGAGAAATGTGAGGGACGAGGAAACGTGTGCTTTTACTTTCTGCAACTGCACTAGTGTTCTGCAAAAAGAAAAAAAATGAAAAGGAAGCAATCTAAATGGACCATTGAGAAAAGCTGCGCCATTGAGAAAAATTTTGGGGGGGATTTTACTCTGCTTTCAAACTAGCAATTTTACTGTCGGAATAGCATTAAAACACGATTTTGAGAAGCTAATTTTCAAAAATTTTCCGGGGTGAACCCCCGTACCCCCTGCTTCGATACTCGATGAATGAAGTACCGCGCAAGTAGCCGTATGAAAGGAAAGGTTGGTTCGTTTTAAGAGAGAAGGGCCGCCCACAGGAGGGATGAATGGCGCAAGTTGTGCCATCGAGAAAAAAATTGGGGGGAATAAAAAAATTGGGGAAGAATTTTACTCTAATGTCGAATAAGTAATTTTGCTGTCGTCAGAATAACATTGGAACACGATGCGATTTTTTTTAAAAAAATCTCGAGAATGAATATCCCTACCCTCTGCTTAGAAACTCTATGAATGAAGTACCGCGCAAGTTGCTATATGAAAGGATGGCGCCAAGTTCTGGTGAACAACAGTTACAAACACTCAAGGAATCACTTTCAAATTTAGATTTGAAACTTGCCTATGTTGTCTGTTGAAAATTATAAAGTAGTTATACATAATTGTGAGCTAGTGGTAACCATACAGACAACAGCCAAGTTTCAAATCTAAATTTGAAGTGAGCCAGTGAGTGTTTGTAACTGTTGTCCACCAGAGCTCGGCGCCTATTTTGTGATTTCAATTCTTTTTAAGGCCACTCGTACTTGGCTCTTTTACAGGAATGTTTTTTGTTGGATATCACTTCCTTTTGTAGGCTAATTTCGAGGATAACATTTTCTTTTGGTATCAAACTCAATAACTTGTAACTTGCGTCTTACTTTTCATGTACAAGGGAATTATATCAATACATTGTAAAGAAAAAAAATAATACTACTAATTGTAAAAAAAGAATACCTGTGCCATACACAGTGTATAGAAGTTTTTATACCCTTCAATATCCTTATAGAACATATTTAGTATTGTACACTACCAAGACTACTAATAAAAGTAATGCCATTTTTATAATTACTACTGCCCCTACTACTACTACAAGCATTCTATAATACTACTACAGGAAATAAAAACAACAATTACTAGTATTATAAAAACTACTGCTACACTGGGCAATTATTTTTAGAGGACTTGAGTTTTGAGGAGGGAAGAGATTATTAGTTTGGGGGGGAGTGCGCCATCAGCTTTGGGGGGGATGGGCACCCCTGTATATATATATGAATGAATTCTCGCATGCATTATTTTTTTCTGTATTTTTTGTGCCAGTGACAGCAGTAAAATATTTTGTTTGCAGAAGTAGCCCTAAAAGCTTCATTCTTAATCTAGTTTTCATGGTATCCAACTTGCTTTGTTGCTACTACTCCTAAGTATTTAAATGTATTGACATCTGCATTTTGGTTGTTAGGAATTTAAAAGTTTTTTTTTTTCTTTTTTCTAGTGGGAGAATTAGAAGAGGCGTTGAAGATGCCAGATGACAAATTTCAAGAGAAATATCACGTTCCTAAACCAGGCAAAGACATACGAATTACGTTTTCATGCAAATCGGGTAATCGTAGTGAAAAGGCTATGAAACTGGCGTGGCAATTGGGATACTCCAAGTAAGAATTTTTTAGACATTGTAATAGAGTTCTTTTTAGACAATTAGTAATAGACAATTGGGCTGCAAAGGAACCTTATTCGGGGTAATATTTTTAAACTTCCGTTTTTCGCTACTTGCTCCAATCAAGTCAGTAGACAATAATTAGAATGAAAATATTTTACCAGAGCAGCAAAGGAGTTAATAGTCCCCACACGTGAAGAGGTCGTTCTTTGCCTTGCAGTGGGTTTCTCTTTTCTAAATGTGGGCTAGACCCTGTAGAGGCATGTAGCAATATTTGGTTGGTTATTTACCTACACTTGTCTTTTGTGATGTAACAGTTTTCACAAATAATAGCCGTGTATTTAAATTATCTCCTTAGTTTGGATCTGCCAGATTTTAACTTTTGCTCCGTAAGTTTCACGTTTTTTCTGTCATGTTTCAGGTTTTACGTTTTTATTTTCCCTTAAAACGATTTCTTCGAGAGTTTTAATAAATAAAAAATATAGTCATGGACACTTTTAAACTGTCTTTTATAAGTTAGTGTGAAAAAAATAATTAGAGGAACTGGTCTCTCACAGAGTAATAACAACGCAACCCGACGATGTAACTTCATATTCATATATAAATTGCAACCGCCACCCGAACCTTATGTTTAATAATAGTTTATTATTATTATTATTATTATTATTATTATTATTATTATTATTATTATTATTATTATTATTATTATTATTATTATTATTAGTTAGCATTTTAGCTTTCGTCTGTCAACACTATCTCGATCATACCGCAAATGGAATGAAGTGAAATGAATTTTTATGTTAACGATCTACGATTATGCTCTTCATGCTATAGGGAGACGGATGATTAACGAAAGTGAACAATTGTGAGATTAAGGTTATTGTGCTCTCCCACCGGGAATTGAACCCGGGACCACTGCACTAAAAACGAGCACACGCTAGCCGCTAGACCAGTGGGAAGAGGGTTATTTCGCAGTTTCGATCAATAGCGATATCCTGATATGAGTAACAAAAGCTCCTGAGAACTAATAAACTAAGCACTACAAATACTTGTGAATTTGTTATATCCTGGACAGATTCTTCCCTAAAGCTGTAAAATATTTATTTTTTAAGAAACATGTAAGCTATACATACACATGTAGGTTTGTCCTTCTTCACCTCTCCATATAATCCCAATTGAGATTCAGCCATTTGTCTCACCGTTACACCAATTTGTCCAAACTCTTTAAAAAGAAAATCAGGGGTCTGTCTATCTAGCACTCTCCTGACATTCTGCTTCATTTCTTCATCTGTTTCGAAACGTTCACCTTGCAATTCAGACTTTAACACTGGAAAAAGATGAAAGTAACTCGACGTTAAATTGAGGCTGTATGATGGAGAGTGGAGCAGCCATTCCTACCCCAATTCTTCCATTTTGTGTCTTGCTTGCGTGTTGATTTGGAGCAGGTGTTTTCGTCAAGAAAAAGAGACCAGGTCGTTTATGTCGAATTATGTTTCCCTGAAGAAGATTCAGGTTCGTCATAAGCGACCTGGTCTCCTGTCAATTGGTGATGAAATAGTGAAAAGGAATGTGAAGCGAGTTCTAAATAGCCAGAACCCTTATTTTTTATTTTATTTTTTTAAAGGGTTTGGACAAATTGGTGCGACTGTGAGACAAATGCCTGAATCTCAATGGAGATTATGTGGAGAGGTATGGAAGGATCCACCTACACGTACATGTATCGTTTACGAATGTATCTTTAAATATTTTTCAGTTTAGGGAAACTCATATGTTAAACGACCCCACGTATTAAAGTATATTTAAAAGGCAGCGAAGATTTGTGTAATATACTTAATTGATTGGATTTGAGTTTAAGGTTTCAGTACAGAAGATATATGAGACAAGGTCCTACAGCTTAACGTAGTATCCGAACCACATAAGCTCCCACCAGGAATTTTAATGTATCTTTTGTGTTTTATGTGTTGTAATTATTTTTAGTGAAACTCCTCCTGTTTTCAATTAAAATTATTCTACTTTATTATGTACATATGTGTTTGTTATATGTAAATTTTAAGTACCACATATCTTCCTTTTTCTTTCTGTAAAATCTGGCAACCCTATCTTAATTTTATAAGATATTGCTTACGTAGTGGAGGGTTATTCTTATTCTCTTGATAATGTGTTCATTGTACACTTAATCGAAATGAATTTTTAAGGTTTATTTTTAAATAAATCTTTTTATAATAGATACAATTTGAGGGTTTGGCTGCAAATATTTTTTTGGACCTATAAGTTTATTATTTATTTATTTTACAGTTCCGCCCATTATCAAGGTGGATTTACGGACTGGGAAGCACATACTCAGCCTCAGCAAAGTTAGGGATGTTCATATTGACTTCAGTTAGTTCGGGGTAGACTATTAGTAGATCTGGATTTTAATATTCTAGGTGTGGATATTATTTGTAGATTCACATATGTAAACCCATTCAACTATTTACACGTCTGTTGTTTTAGTACTTCTTTAATGTTAAAGGAGTTAACGCTATATGGGCACTATAAATATACCTTATACAGTATGCATGTGTGATCCACCTATATCCTAGGATGTCCAACTATTTGCAGGAGCAAGATGGCATGTATTTTGAGAATCTGATACTTGCAGTGTTAATTATAATAATGTAATATCGAATGCTTAATATTAGGTGCAGAATAGTAATTTAGAAAGTAAGTTCCCTTGACCAATTAAGAAAATAGAAAACGTAATGTGTTATTGTACAATGAAGTACACGCCTTTGATTATGTTTCAACGTACTTGCATTTCCTATTGCGACAGTCATCACGACGCATCATCTTTCATATACCCATATCGAAGAACCGATGACAACTAAGTGATAACAAATTTGTTTGGCTGCATCGTCATCGTCGAAATTCTCGCTAACAAAGAAAGCTTTGAAGTGCAAACAGAGATGAAAATAAGACGGGACAAACTGTTGAACTATTCGAAGAATGAGGAAATGATTGCAACCAAAGTTTTTTGAGAAATCGTTGTTTAGCAGCCACTGTACGAGAACAAGATTTCGTGAATGAAAACAACGTATCACGCCATATACTACCACATCGCTTATTTTGTATTACGTGACACAATTCCCACAAAATTTCGCAATAAGTGTTAACATTTGTGATTTCACAGAAATTGATTAACCACTTCATACGCAGAGGCTGTTTTGATATTCTCTAACATTGTTGGAACTTACCACGAAGCGTCTGCTTTTCTGTTTTTCTATAACACGAAACTGTCTTACCATGGGCATTCGCAGCGCGTGCATACTGTAGCGTAGCTGCGACGTAAATGGAAAACAGAACTTACTTTCTAGACATGTTTATGAAACAATTAGTTATATTTAAAAAAAAATAATAATAATACATGCCCTGTCAGTTGTAATAGTATGAAAAATACGAATTGCAGGGAACCTATAACTGAGGAATAGTACAGTGTTTTGCCTAGATTCAAATATTTGCCACTGGAGAGTGATCTGACCACACTTATTCTATTTTTAAAAAAGAAACGAATGCTAACTGAGATAGGCATTCATTATCACGAACTTTCTTCCTTGGAAAGAGTCTTTAAATATGATGGAATTCAACATGTATTCAAATAATTTTCTTAAATGTTTTTGTTTGTTTTATTTATTCAGGAACAATTATTTGTCTTTTTTCTTAAAAAAAATCAATTTTATGATTAGTGACAGTTTAAAACAGTTCATAATTCTTTAGCATGAAAAATTAAAGCTTATCTAAAATTGTGTTTCGATTGTAATGACATTACAATAACAACACTTAAATTATTGTTATTTCAATTTTTCACTGCTTCGAATTATTATTATTATTATTATTATTATTATTATTATTATTATTATTATTATTATCATTATTACAGTATCACCAAAATGGGTTGAACTCGAAAGCTGATCGCGCAGTTTTTATAGGAAGCACGAACATTTACTTGTCACGCGGTGCATATTTTCTATTTTAAACAGAATTCCACTATTATGATTTTTCTGACACTGGTAGGGTGTCAATTTCCATATGGATCTTCTATTAATATGGCAAATTTAAATTATGTATTATTCTTTCTAAATATCTTCCGATATAAACTCCCATTATTATCAATAATTTATACAGAGATACTCATTGATTTTTTTTTTTTTAAATGCACAAGCAAGTGGAAGGGGGCAAATGGTTTTGCAACTTCAGTATAGGAGTTCTTACGGGTTTGGACTGAGCAGAACGCATATTTTTAAATTGTAATTCTATGTAGTGATTTGTATATTATTACAATTCAGATTTATTTTGTTTTGTTTTATAAATGCTGTCCACTCATAATATGAGCTGAAATGACACTGCGTCGCCAAGAATGTGGAAAACTTGTCGCTAGTAAATCTCTTCTTTAAATTGATGCTCGAGGGTATGTTATCCCGTGCTACGAGAGCCTCTGGTACCTCATTCCTTTTGTAGAGTTCAGTTGTACGGTACAGTATAAGGTCCATAATGGAAATCTGCTTAGCCAGGTTTATGATAGGTTTAGCTCAGAATAAGCCGAAGTAAAATTTATTAATCCACACAGTAATAATGAAATATACTCAAATGCGGATGTATAGTACTGGAGACGTCGAGTGTATTGAAATCGACTCTCGAAATATAATAATAAAGGTTTTCAACTTAAAAATGGAGAAGTATAAATAATGCAGTTGGTGGTCTTGTTCACTAATGATCTTCAGTGACTTCGGAATTGGTACTAAAATAAGTTTTTATTGATCTATCATGCAATTCCTAAGTAGCAGGTAAATACGCTACATACTCTATATCATTATTTATGATTAAACTAGAAATGTAAGGTGAGAAAAAAATTGTGGTGCTAATAGAGAATAAACAAATAAATAGAATTCGTCGCCCAGGTTGAGTATTAATCATATCAGAGTAACAAAAGTTGGTGGACAATGTATTTTTATACTAAAAGTTATAAACATAGTCTGGAAAGATATTATTCTAAATAAAAATGGTGAAATAAGTGGAAAAGATTTCAGAAAACATAAATTGAATTCCATTGATGAATATTGAAATCTTACTTTGAATAATAAGTAAAATAAAATTATATAAATAATTCACCGCGAAATACTGAATATTGCACGATATTGTAATGTTCTGAAAATGCAACAGTATGATAATTTTGACTAACAGTTTTTGTTTTGGTGTTCGTAATAGGGAATTTATCCTAGCACTCTTCTATGTAATTTATCCTAAGAATGAATTAATCTACATCTGTACAAATTAATCTATATAAATAAAATGAAATAGGTGAGTTTTATTCCCCTCATCGCAGACAAGTCACTAAACAGATTTTTGTAGCACGAAGATAAATAGATAAATAGGTAGTGAAGGTAAAAATTTTAATTATGTCACATTGGCGATACAACTAGCATATCCGTGGTAATTGACAAACAAAGTATCTCATGAATTTCCAATTTTAAAAATTCATGCGCCCTGGCTAATGCAAAAAAAAGAATTTGTTTTTCTCTATGGGAATTCCTAAAATAATTGTTATAGATTTTGATTGCTTTAACGTCTTGAATTTACACATTTTTAATAATGTCAGCTATCAGAAAATGGGCAAATCTTGGACTTAGTTCTACAGAAGATTGGTTTACCCTATGAACAGATACAACATTGCGATGATAAAACACGTAAAGGTTGTGTTAGATGACCTTGTACAATGTATTTATTTCTTTATGTAGAAACGTGATAGGATTAATTCTGATAATAGTGTTCAAAAATACAACTAATACAAATATTTTCCCTGATTTCCAAATATGTTTATGTAAGAATTTATGTTTCTTATTTACAAGCATTATAATACATAGTTCAACATCTGTTGTTGACGTAATAGGATGAAGTATATGTATATTTTTAATACTCTCATTCTATTAGATAACTTTCAAACATATTCCCATAAGGAATAAGCAGTTTTGAAGGTTTCTTTCAACTTAATGGAGTGGGTGTACTTTTATTATATTGTCTATTTTATTTTTGTTTCATATCTCTAGAATTTTCTATGATTTTTTCTAATTTTGATGTGTATTTTCTGTAATGTATTTCCTATTACTGACTGTGAGTCATATTTAACTTTGGTTGCTCAAAATATGATAATAGTGTAGTCTTTTCGAAGGTCTTATGATACTTCATTAGATCACAGATATTAGATTTTTGTATGACTGTTTTTCTACTTCAACGAGCCAGCTACTTGGCTTATTACTTGCAAATACACATATTATTATTATTATTATTATTATTATTATTATTATTATTATTATTATTTTAAATATCATTCTTTTATATGGCTTTCTTCAGAATAATATATCTCATATATCATTGTGGAGTTTTAAAATGCTTACATAGAATCTTTTAATTGCTTTTTCCATATCTATACTGAGGCCTTTAAAGAAACGGAAAATGACCAATCAGAAGACACTTTACAAATTACTTGAGGTTCATTGAGTCTGAATTTATGTAGACTCCTATTCAATTAAACGATTATCATAACACTATGTCTATTTTGTACATTGGTTAGTAAAACACACACTAGACTGTTGTTAATTCAACTGAATATATATGATTTCCCAGTGAACTCCAATATTCAGAACATATCTTCGTAGTGTTTGTGGTATTCAAATTAAGTTCTGTGAATGTGTCTTCTCTTGCAGAGCTTCGCATTATAAAGGTGGTTTCACAGATTGGCAAGCTCATACGAAACAAAGTAAGTCATAGAAGGTGACAAATATATTGAGTTAAATAGGAAATATTTTGATAACTGGTTTTTTATACTGCAGAGCTTTAAAGAATATTACTAGTTAGGGAGATAAGTAACTGGTTTTGTATTTTGAAGCTTTAATAAATATCAACAGTTGTCTTAAATTGTAGACTTGGTACATAAACAATTTGGTAACTGGTTTTAATATTTTGGAACTTTAAAAATGTTAATAATTGTCTTAATAATGAATTATTATTTTGTTACTGTTACAAAATGCAATAAAAACACTATATGAAGAAGAAATGATGTTTTATATTTTTCTCAGTGTTCTATTATTCAGTCGTGTATATATATATATATATATATATATATATATATATATAATCATGAAGTGAAGTAGTGTATGATGATATGGTGCTCTAGATCGAAACCATCTTCAGTTTTGTTAAAATCGAAATTAAATAGCATTATGTTAAAGCATACAGAAAATCAGAAAGTAGTTACAGCTGTATTTATATAGGCCCGAAAGTAAGTATACACCCCTGCATTAACTAAGTGTAAAATTCTAGTTTATGGGTTTATTTGCTTCGGCTCAAGCAAGATTAAGATACAACTAAAAACACATTAAGAACAAATAATAAAGAAACTAAGTCTACCTGATGGATAATAATAAGGAATTATATAAAATGCAATGAGCTGTACTGTATACCTACTTTTGGGCCACTCTGTATACTGTATATACGAAGGCGGCTTTTCAACCTTCGGTAAAACATGAAAAAAAAACGAATGTAGACACTTTATTGTATACCAACCTTAGGTACAATCCTCTGCCACTTTTCTATATAAGCTGTCATTATGGCACTAATCATACCTTGGTACAGTAAAATCTGCAACATGAGCATATAAGTTTATTGTGAAACGACGAAGTCTTTTGCTCCAAAAATAAGTGTGCAGGGGAGGACGCCGAGGTTTCTCCTGACGTGATTCGTGCTACTTACGCGTTATGTTGATTCCCTGGACTGTTAGGTGTAGTTTCACAATAAACTTACGTGCTCATGTTGCAGGTCTTTTGCTGCGGACTGTACAAGCTTTCCAATGACCCACCAAAGGAGGTTTCTACCTAATCACTGAACTTGAATTGTTGTGAGCAGTTCTTTAATGCATTCTGCACATTTTCCTGTAGCTATTCGCTACGATCAGAATGTTGCAGTAAGCTGATCCTGAATTTGAACCTTTACGACTTACGTAATTCACGCGTTCAACAAGGTAGTCTGTCGCCATAGATTTCTGTCCATGTGTACGTCTTTGCATTATTTTTGTAAACTTTCTACAGCATTCGCACAAATAGTTACAAATAGCTACACTCGCACAAAGCTCTCGCCGTAAACTGCTCATTCGACGACGAAATGCAGCTGTATTATGCCCCTTCTGCCTGGAGAAAGCGATTTACAATACGTTTTTTACACCCAGGTGGGCGTTTCGATTACACTTGAAATGTTTCCTCGCCTGTTACTCCATAGCGACTGAACAGTAAAGCTTCAACAGTGATCAAAATGAACGACGCCCAGTGAACAGTGTTACCGAGTGATTTATTAGGTTGAAAAAAAATAGTCCCCTTATTTGCTATCTTCTTTGCCTAAACGAGAGGTGTAAAAATTCTTTGTTTATTGGGCAAACAGTGGTGTAATTAGTAAGTTGTCTACATACCAACGTGAATGTCCAGGTTCGATCTTCGGTGGACGGAAGATGTTGTCTAAAATGTGTACCTAGGGAACCTGATGGAGAGATAAAGGCAGCGAAGAGTAATGACTATATCATCTATGGGTACCGAAGTAAAGAAAGTGTGGAGCGTTTCTTCATATCGCCTGTGGACCGTCTCTGCCAGTCCCGAATGCGTAGCAATCATGTCCTGTATTGTATTTAATATGACCTCCATTCAAAAGTAGCCAAATAGCAGAAAATAAGTATATTTTAAAAAACAAAACTCTTGTCCAGATATCTTGCAATACCTCGAAGACTTCGATATCCCGACTTCGGAGCACACCTGGAATTTTCGCAAACGCCGGGAGACGTAAACTTATTTTTCGTAAGGAGTTTATGTGCCGAGTTTCAGCTGCCTAACTTGAGAGACGCGTGAAATACTATATTTTTATTGTAACTTGTGGACAGCTATCCCCTTCGGGTACACATTTCAATGAAAGTAATATGATAAAAACTTTTTATCAAGTGAATAATTTTACTAGAAACAAAGCAATAAGCTTACATGGAATTTCATTTAATCTCATTCTAAGTAGTGTCTTTGGCTAGCAAAGCACTTATTCCAACGTTGAATCCATGACTGGAAGCATTTCTGGAAGACTTCTTTTGGAAGGACGTTCAGTTACTCTGTCGTGACTCTCTCAATGTCAGGAATGGTGTCAAAATATTTTCGTTTAACCACGGTTTTAATTTTTGAGAAGAGCCAGAATTCGCATGATGCTGTATCTGGAGAGCACAGCGAATGTGGTCACACAGGAATTTTTTTTTCGGCCAAAAGCTCGCGGATCAAAAGCAAGGTGTGGAACGGCGCATTTCTGTGGTGAAGAAGAAAGCCATTTGCCCATTTAATCGTCGGTTAAAATGTTTTACACAAACCCATACGAGATTTCGTTCTTCGGAAAGCTCTCGAATGGTCATTCACCTATTTGAAAAAAAAAATCAATTGTGCCAGTTTTTGCACGTTTTCGTCTGGTTTTGACGTCAAAGAACGTCTCGATAGTTGTTCGTTTTCAACCGACTCATTGCCTCTTTTGAGTCGTTCATACCACTAGTAAACAGTCTTCAATGCCTCCGCCATACATTGATTGTGATATTCCACGAGTTTCTTTGGCACTTTTTGCAGCTTAGAACAAAGCTTACGGGGGGAACCTGGAAAGTTCATGAAATCACCAAGAAGAAATTTACCTGGAAGAACCATTTTAATACACTATTCAACTTATTCCCCCCGAAGCTCAATACACTTTGCAACATTTCTAACCCTTGCAAATCCTGCTGTGCAAACCAGCCCTCCACCTCTGCAATGAGTGCCTCATCGGAAGGAAAATGTTTACCTTTGATATGTGGGAAGAGGTGATTGTCGCAGTAGGCCACATCAGGTGAGCAGGGTGGGTGAGGTACACAGGTGAAACCCAGATCCATCAGCAATTGCATGGTTTGATGAGCCTTGTGAGAGGGTGCATTGTCCTGGAGAAACTGAACATCACTGCTCACTTTTCCCCGACGTATTTTCTCCAGAGCCTCCTTCAGCTCAATCAAATAGTTGGAATAAATCCCAGCATTGATGGTTTCACCGTTTTTAAGATATATGATAAGGATGACACCGTCCTTATCCCAAAACACTGATGCAAGCATCTTCCAGCTGATCTTTGGCTTCGGAACTTCTTCGGTCGAGGAGATCCACTGTGACACCACTCCATGGATTGCTGTTTACTTAGTCTCTGGATCATAGTAGTGCAAGAACTCACCAGGGTTTTGAAACTTTTGCAAAATTTCCTGTGACATTAGCACTCGTGTTCTCTTGTGGTCATCATTCAAATATTTTGGGATCTATTTGGCACCGACCTTCCGCATGTCCAAATATTCTACTATTATGACACCCGCACGCTCATGCAATATCCCCACATACGCAGCAATGTTTTCCATCGATATCTGCATATCCTCCATGATCATGTCATGCACTTTGTCGATGTTTTCCATGGACACTGCACTTGAAGGCCTGGCTGAGCGAGGTTCATCTTCAGTTTTACCAGTCTTAAACCGCCTCACCCACTTCGCTACTGTCGTATATCCAGGAGCATATTTCCCCAAAGTTTTAAGAATTTCCATCGAGGATTTGTCTTGCAGCACAAAAAAAAAAAAAAAAAAAAAAAAAAAAAAACTTGATGACACTGCGGGGCTCATTCTTTTCGAATTTCCTTAGATCCTCCGCCTTATCTTCTTACAGAACCTGTAACAAAGGAAATAACAATGATAAAATTATCATATTCGAGATGAGAGGCTCAGAATATATGACCTTTCTAATGATTGTAATGATGTTTTAATTTTTATTTCTTCTTGGTGATTTCAAGAATTTTCCATCCCTCCTCCCCCCGCAGGTAATGTTCGCCTGTGACAGACACTCTTATCACGTCCTCACTCTTCTGCCTCTGGAAGCCAACTAACATGTCACAACTCATTCAAACTCGACACTGTCTGTACCAAAGATTTAGGCTACCGCTAGTTGAAATGGATACAACGATAGATGGCGCTATGCAACTATATTCACCGTACTTTTTGATCACACCTTGTAATGAAGAATCTTATAGAAGTAGTCTTCTTAGAAGCAGAATTTTCGCAAACGCTAAGGACGTCTCCGCTTATTTTTAATAACGAGATTATACACTAAGTTTTGTCTCTACAGAGGTTGTTCAGCCTACGTTTGGCCGATTTGGTTCCTCCCCCCTTCCGGGCAGAATGAACTCACCCGACCTGGCTCGTGGCGTCCTGCAGTATTGTGTAGTGGCTTCCTGGGAACGGAGTTGTTTTTCCGCGCGGACGACAATAAGGCAAAAAACACGACCATTGTTGTGAGTGTTGTGTTAAATTTGTTTCCGAGTATGTGGGTTTCCGCTCTGTGACCAAAATGCCGCTCAAACTAAGCCGGTTTGGGGAAGGCTATGTTGCGGCTCTTTATGACGTCCACTTTAGTGTTTCTGTCATTAGAAAACAGTGCAAGAAGAATGCTTGCAACGTCAGTTTAAGTGGAATAAATAATATTATTAAAAAATACAAGGGCAACGAAGCTCCACCATTTGGATCACCAACGAAGTTGCCTAGCAAGCGGGAATGCACCAAGGCCACCTCCACCATACACAGAAAACTTCGCAAAATGGCAATGTAAGAAAATCCGCCAACACAAAGGTGTATGACTAAACGTCTAGACGTGTCTTTGGGGACTGTGTATTCGGACGTTACACCATCAACTCAAGCTGGAAAAAGTCATGAAAGCTCGCGGCCATCTTCTCACGGATGCCCACCAAAAGGAACGAAAGTATAACGCCCGGAAGCTGTACAAACGGCATGTGGCAAAACAAAGTTGGATGTACGTCTTAACGCTCGATGAAGCATGGACGTACCTTTCCGACTGCGGCAAACCGAGAGCCATCATGTACCGAGAGAAAGGCGCCAAGAACTTCAGACGGTGGATCCGTGTCTGTAAAGAATCCTTCCCAAAAAGGGTTCATGGTCGTTGCTAGCTACTGTTACCGAGGTAAACTGAAGATTCGTAGGATGGCGAAGACCTGCAAAATAAATTCGCAGTATTTTCAGGAGCAGATCATGCAGCTGATGTACGAGCATGAGATTCCAACAATGTACGGAAATGACGCCAATCTGGTGCGCATTCACATGGACAAGGCCTCATCACATACCTCACGATCGTCCCTCGCATTCTACAGGAAGATGGAGGAGGCAAGTGGTATACAGGTGATACCTTTCAATGAGGTACCTGTTAAATCTTCGGATGCAAGTCCTATGGACTATTGTGGATTTGGATTGCTGAAGCAGGCTTTGGGAAAATGGCGTGTGACAACTGTGGAAGGACTTTGGAAAACTGCGCAAAGGGAATGGGACAAGATTCCCCTCCAAGTTCTTCAGAGAAGCCTATTACAGTGGAAATTACGCTGTCGGGCTATTGTTAGGAACCAAGGGAAATACATCGAGCACTTACGGACCTGGTGCCATGGATTGTTCTAAATTTTTAGGTAAGTCGAAATTGGCCAAATGTAGACTGAACAACCTCTGTATAACATTAGAGGTACGTGAGAGAGTTGTCTTTTTGGTATATATGTTTAACCCCATTCCCCCTTAGAACACCAATTTTTATCAAAATATGATAAACTCCAGTTCGAGGTACTAGTGGATTCAGAAGATCGTTTGGGGGGAAGCTCCCCCTATAGATGAACGTAGGCTCATGATATGGAATACAAATTTTACATCAAAACAGAATAATGTGATGGATGTAAATCTCGAGCCTTTTATTCATCGGCGACAGGGCCGAATTAAGGGGAGGGTCTTAGGGGGCCTATAGCCCCGGGTGGACAGGGGCCTCCACTCTGATCAAAATCTCTGACTGGCTATCTAAAAAGAATCATGAAGATACAATCATCATCATAAAATAAAATAGGATAAAAAATATGAAACACATTCCCTTAACTATCCTACTGTACTTTCACAGAAATGTATTAGGTGAAGTCAGCAGGGACCACATATTTTTTCTAGCCCCGGGCCTACAGGTGGGTTAATCCAACCCTGATCGGCGATGCAGTTCAAAAAATATATTTTCGAAAATTCTGAATGTGCTCCGTCATGTCTACATGGTTAGGTGCGCATCTTCATGTTTGCGTATAGCAAAGAATTTCGATAAACAAAAGATAGGATGTTCGGAGATATTATGAGATAGGGGGGAATCACGCTATTGATTATAAAGAAAATGAGAGAAGAAAATATATCCAGAGGAATGTCAAAATTGAAAGATGCAGATCTAATAATAAAAGATGCAGGAACGAAGAAACTATGTGGAAATGAAATGTGTGGCTCAGGATAGGGAAACCTGTGAAGTTGCATCAAACCAAACAAGAGATGGCTGACATAAGAAGAAAAGAATAATAGGTTGGGCATTTTACCCCCACATCATACTCTGAGTAACTCCACAAGGAAAGGTAAGAACCATCAAAGTTACGTAATGTATTGTTGATCCCCATCCTACGTATCCCCACTCAATCCCAAAAGTCACAGCCCTGCTTGCTTGATCAAATGACAACTGCGTGTATCTTTAATCCACAAGGTTATTTATTCGATTTCTGGTGACCCACTTTAAACTTTAGGCTTCAACTTACATAGCCTTGCTGCTAACAAAGACTCTAAATATACATTAATCATCCCGAATTTCAGATTTGGTGAAGTTTTCGCTAAGAAATGCTGACGATTTTTTTTTAAATCAAGGCGAAAGAAATTTCACATCTTACGTTTCGAACCCCGCATCCTATTCTTATCCTTTTCTATAAAACGTTAATGTACCTAGGTATATGTTGTACTAGCATATATTACCCACTTCGCTGGGTTGAAATGAAATTTTAAATGCACAACTCCGTGTCTCATGTGTTTAGAACCCGTGAAATATGCTGTTTTCGTTTTTAATGGCATCGATTTAAACAGCATCGGAAAGATCATTGATCATCTCGGCGACACCGAAAACCATGAATTCGACACTAATATTGATCATTTTCGGATCAGACGACATCTCCCTCTCTCCCAAGTTGAGGGCCGAATTTGGTTTTAAACGGGGTTGGAAGTGTCATTCTTTATCTTAGTGACCCTAATAACTACGGATCACACACACACACACACACACACACACATATATATATATATATATATATATATATATATATATATATATATATATATATACGTATATATATATATACAGGGTGAGTCAAAAGTCCTTGGACACCTGCATAAGTTTGAAAATCGACGAGAAAAGTAAAAAGTGATGATGGGGACAGAGGTTTGATGAGGGGCCGCAACTTTTGGAGTGTATATCATTCATGGCCGCCATCTTGAAATCCACCATTTTGAATTCAAGTCATTTTTTTTAAATGTGAAGTGGGGTGTATGACACATCAAATAACACTAGCTTGAGCTCAGGAGTTTAGTGGTGTATTTTTTTTCTATCTTGTACAGTTTAGAAGTTATTAATGTTCAAAGGTGGGAAATTACTGTACCTTGATACTGAATGCTACAACATATGTTCTACGTGTTGTCCATCCCGTGCAATGCACAACTGTAGTCGCCGCAACCACTCTGACTGCACACGAAGGAGAATGTCTCCTGAAATTTTGTCAGAGGCGTTCCTCCAGGTGTCTCAAATCACGGATTGTCTCAGCATACACCATCTGCTTAAGATGTCCCCATACATAAAAATCAAGGGGAGTTAAGTCAGGGGATCTGGGTGGTCACTCCACGGGACCACGGCGACCAATCCACTTCCCTGGCAGTTGTTCATCCAACCATTCACGGACACAAAGTCTATTGTGTGGAGGGGCTCCATCGTGCTGAAAATAAGATGGGAAAATGCCGTCAGCGTTCAGTGTGGCAGGGAACACAAGGTCCTGCAGCAGCATCAGATACTGTGGTGCAGTTAAGGTGTTGTAAATGAAAAATGGCCCAATGATGCGGGTGTCCCATATAGCACACCACACCATCACCTTCGCTGGACTATGTTCTCGACTCGGGTCAACCCAGTTCGGATTTGCGTCACACCAGTATCGACAATTATGTCGATTAACCTCTCCGTTTAAAGTGAAATACGCCTCGTCGCTGAACAGTATGCTCTTGGCAAACGCAGGATCCTGTTCGTGTTGTTCAGTAGCCCACATGCAGAACTCCAACCGGCGATCAGGGTCATCCTCGTTCAATTTATGTTGCATGTGCAGCTTGTAAGGATGCTACTGATTGGCGTGCAATATCTGGACAACGGAGGATTGGCTTATTGCACATGCTAGGGGCACATGACGGGTACTTCGTTTAGGACTTTTCACAAACGACGCAACAACCGCCGTTGCAGTTTCCTCATTGGTGGCAGCCTTTGGTCGCCCACTACGTGCCCTATCTTGAACAGAGCCCGTCTGCCGGAATTTGGTGATCACGTGAGCCACCGTGCTGTGCGATACCGGTTCTCTGTCTGGGTGCCGTCTGTTGTAATTAGCTGCTATTGTTCGATAGCTGCGTTCCCCTGATATAAGGATGATTTCGATCTTCTGTTCACGTGTCCGACCCATTTTAGATCACCTGGAACAAACAGAGAACTGGGTCAGTATCAAGGTAATTTCCCACCTTTGAACATTAATAACTTCTAAACTGTACAAGATAAAAAAAAAAAAAAAACAAATTACACCACTAAATTCTTGAGCTCAAGCTAGTGTTATTTGATGTGTCATACACCCCCTTCCCATTTAAAAAAATTGACTTGAATCCAAAATGGTGGATTTCAAGATGGCGGTCATGAATGACATACACTCCAAAAGTTGCGGCCCGTCATCAAACCTCTGTTCCCATCCTCACTTTTTACTTTTTCCGTCGATTTTCAAAGTGTCCAAGTGATATGCAAGTGTCCAAGGACTTTTGACTCACCCTGTATATATATGCATGTTGCGCGCACGGCATCGGAAGTGTCACCAGTCTTCTCAGCGACCCCGGAAACTATGGATTCGATACTAATATGGGTTATTTTTGATCAGTTTTGTGTATTTTCCTTTTCCCCTCCCCCAAAATGCGGGGCTGAATTTGGATTTTAACAGCATCAGAAATGTCACTGTTCATCTCGGTGACCCCAAGAACCATAGATTCAACACTAATATCGTAATATCGGTCATTTTCGACCATTTATATGTATTTCCCATCCCCCATGTTGCGGCCCATGGCATCGGAAGTGTCACCGTTCATCTCAGCAAACACCCTATCCCCCGTGGATACGGGCCTGCTCCTAAAACTGTGGATTCGACACAATTGTTAGTAATTTTTGATCATTTTTAAATGTTTATCCCTCTCCACTACGTTGTATCCTCCCCCTCCCCAACTATCAGGGCTGGACTTAGATTGAAACAGCATCAGAAGTGTCACTGTTTCTCTCATCGACCCCGAAAACTATGGATTCAACACTAATATCGGTCATTTTTGATCATTTTTAATTTTCTCTCCTCCTCCCCTTCGCACCTCCCGTCATCCCTGCCCCTAAGATCATGTATGTTGATGATTTTGGATTTAAATTGGATGGGAAATGTCACTGTTCATCTGAATGATCCCGAAAACTATGGATTAGACACTAATATTGGTCATAGTTACCCCTCCTACTTGCTGCGACACACGGCATCAGAATTGTCACCGTCAATCTAAGCTACTCCTAAAACTATGGATTCGACACTAATGTTAGTCATTTTCTATCATTTTAAAGTGTTTATTCCCCTCCACTACCTTGTACCCTCACCCTCCCCAACTATCAGGGCTGAACTTGAAATAGCATCAGAAGTGTCACTGTTTCTCTCATCGACCCCGAAAACTATGGATTCAACACTAATATCGGTCATTTTGATCATTTTAAAATTTCTGTCTTCCTACCCCTCCCCTACGTTGTATCGTCAAAGTGAATAGCCTAAAGTAACACCTGCCCCTAAACTCATGTATGTTGAAAATTCGATTGAGATCGGTCGGGTGATTCAAGAGTGATGAAGTCACAAAGACAATCATTTTTATTTTATTTTATTTTTATTTTTTGCATATATCTCCCCCTCCCCTAGGTTGGCTCATCGAAGTGAAACGATAAAAAACACTCAAGGCCCGCACCTCATATATGTTGAAAATTTTATCGAGATTGGTCGGGTTGTTCAAAAGTTTTAGGTTTTATTAGTTTTTATTTATACGCCCCCCTCCCCTCCCCCTTCCCTAGGATCTAGCGTTAAAGTGAAATTACAAAAATGTTTTCAGATCCGGACCTCATGTATCTCGAAAATTTGATTATGATCGGTCGGATAGTTCAAGAGTTATTAACTTACAAAAATAGTCACTTTCAGTCTTATATAAATTGATTTTTATATCTCTCTCCCTCCTTCTTCTCCCCTACGTTGCTCTGTCAAATTTGAATAATAAAAACGATCCCAGGCCTGAACCTCATCTATGTTGAAAATTTGATCAAGATAGGTGGAGTGGTTCAGGAATTACTAAGTTTTATTTATTTTTATGCCCCTTTCCCGCCCCTCAGTTCTACAGACAAAGTGAATAGCCTAAAACCAGCCCAGCCTCGAGCCTCATCCATGTTACAAATTTGATCGAGAGCGGTCGGGCGGTTCAGGAGATTTAGAGTCACGAACATAGTGATTTTCACAAGGTAAAACATACAGTGCTTGTAAATTATATTAAGAGTTCTTGCACAGTCGCATGGAGCCTACATTTAAAAGATGGCTATGTCGGGAACTGTACCCCACACAAAAAGTTTATCCTACAAAAGTTGTTTCTTTTTCGATTACTCTTTTAATAATATATTGTATAACATATCTTCCTATATAAAATTTCTGAGTGAGCCCCATTTGCCCCACAAAAGAGGGCAGTATCCAAAAGATGAATACACACATACACACCCCTTGGTGACTTTTTGTGATTGGTTCAAAAATTAAATGTCCATAGTTCGAATGATGTCTGCATAAGTACCACACTTTTTGGTTAGACCCTGTCAGATTTGTGTCATAGACTCAGTCGAACAAAAAGTTCTATTAGCATTTCCTAATGAATTAATGCCATTACTTCTTCAAGTATATATTTAAAAGTGTCATTTGGGGCAGGGACAGTCGTACCGAGGGTTACCACCCATCCCGATTTTTAGAGAAAATTTCCTGCATCCCAACGTGACTGTCCTAACGTTAAAAAGTCCTGACTTTCATGTTTATTGATAAAGTAGGAAATAATAATTATTATTATTACCGTAATTTAGTTTCCATATTATACAGAACCTTCAAAATTAAAGAAAACCTCACAACAGCGGCAGGCAGACAGGCAAGTAGTAATGTACCCGCCAACAAAGTCTGAGCTATTGATTAGAAGTCCGGTACCTGAGAAGAGCGAAAAGCGTTAACTTTATCAGCAACTAAATAGACCACCCGGCTATGTAGCGTTTGCCGGCATTTGTGCACCACACTGACACTCTTACGATGTTTCCTTGAATTCTGAAAGCTCTGTATTTTGATATTATTTTGTGATGTGGAATTCTTGATTACTTAAAACTTTTAAGTATCAAGGAATATCAACTTATTGATTCAAGTCGATTTCGATAAAATTTGGCAAGTAGATGCTGCACATAAAATGAACGAATACGGTTTTTCTTTTTTTCTGCAGAAACACGGTTCTTGGGGGCAAAAGCTCTCATCGAAAAACTTACTACCCGACGCCAAAAGCAAAGGAAAAAGTAGACCGAAGCGAATGAAATTGCCCACAGACATAATAGACGTAAAGTAAGGAAATATGTGTTTCGTATTTTCCTTCAGAAAACATTCGGGTGGAACAGAGGCCCCTCCAATCTTATTCCCACGAATTAGATTTCTGGGCTGTCGGCATCTGTGGCCATTTAGCCCGTCACGTATATAAGGGATGACGTCTCTCGGCGAGCACACTATCCGATGAAAGGGAAGGAAGAAAGCGGCCTGAGACTATGTTAGGTACCATCCCGGCATTTGTCTAGTGTGAATGAAGGAAGCCCAGGAAAAACCTAACTAAATATGGCTGACCTGAAAAAGCTCTTAACTTTTTCGACCGTGTCCCACCGGGAATCGAATTTGGGACCACTCGCACACTTACCACAAAATATCAAAAGTAGTAATGAAGGTAGTTCAGGAGTCCTAGGGTACATGCAGGATTGTAACAAGATTGTCTTTAGAAACAGTAGAGTCTATGCATAGAAAAAGAGAAAAGTATTTTCTATGGAAAAGGAAAAACGGTTTTGGAGCACGAGCCCTCCCATTAGAAATATGGCAGGAAGCGCTGAGAAAAGAAGAAGAAAATGAATGTGATTTGTAAAGAGAGATGCAAAAGTAGAAAGCAAATACATGGTTTGTAATACAGCCAGAGCCGAATTAAGGGAGGGCTTGGGGGCTATAGCCCCGGGTATCCAGGTAGACAGGAACCTCTACTCTGATCAAAATCTCAACTGGCTATCTAAAAAGAATCATAAAGATATAATTAAATAAAATAAAATATGACCAAAAGTATGAAACATGTTCCCTTAACTTTCCTATTATACTTACATAGAAAAGTATTAGGCGAAATCAGTAGGGGCCACCAGATGGGTTAATCCAGTTCTGAGTACAGCATATACATCTACGCGCGTTTTGATTACTCCACCTGTCATTACTCATTCTGCGCTTCCTCTACGTACTCTAACACTGTCAGTCCTAGAGCCTACAATAAAAATTAATTTAAAATTCTTCCGAACAGTTGGAGGACCGCTTGGTGCAGCCTATCTACGTTCCTGTATTATATTTGTATATCTCTCTATGCATGTGTGAGGAGATATCTATCAAGGTACCCAACACTGCCCCGTCAGGTGTCATCTATGGTACTTCAAACATGCATTCTGGCCTGTAATTTATCAGGAACTAGCGGTTGAGGATGAAGTGGAATCTGATGTTAACGTTGAAATGTAGAAGGTAATTTCATTTAACAAACGTCTGAAGTCTAGATACGATGCTATTTCTCTATGGATTCCCAAAAGCAGTTCTTAAAGTTTTGACCAATCGTATGTATAGTCACCTGTTGCAAACGTCTTGTCAACTGTATCGTGGCGGACATAAGTCTTTGGCCAGGTAATGCCGACTGCTTTGAAGCAAATGCAGAGTATGAGAATTAAATCTGTCATATCCGTAGTTTCGTGAGGAGAAGAAACAAACTTATGAACCAAAGGTTTAAGAACAACTCATGTTATTAATATAAACTTTGTCTAAGATTATTAACATATCATCATAAAAGAAATACTAAAGACTTTTTGAAACGAAGAAACTTTGCAAGCGGAGGCAAAGAAACCTACCGTAACCAGACTAAAGACGAATCACTTACATCGTAGTGATTGTGGTTCAATGGTCAATGCGTGCTATACATTACGAGATCAATCCTTCAACGAGATTTTTTTTTGGCGCACCACATTTTAGAAGATTTACAAGTAAAATTTAATACTTTGCATGAAAAGACATATTTATAAGGAACAAATTTTTTGGAAGCAACATAATTAAATACAAAGTAATACACCTGTATTTTATGTTTACAACTGTAGGGTTACTAGTGTAAAATCATTATAAATGTTTTAACGACGGTTAAAATAGGTGAGACAATGTTTAGCAGAAAGGGTCCAGCTATTTTTTCTAAGAAATGCTACAATTTCGGTAGTTTATATTCACATTAGTTTAGTTTAGGTTGGTTCAGGTTAGTTACGGTTATGTTCCGTTAGATTATATTAGTACATGGGTCCAACACAATTTTCAAAAAGTGATAGAATTTCGCTTACTTCTATTAATATTAGGTTAGTTTAAGCTAGTTAACTTCATTAGGTTAGATTTAGTTAGGTTGTGTTAGGTCTAAGTACTTGCATCTTCCATTTCTCCTGTAAATTTTGTATGTTCTGCTTACTTCTGGACCCCTTCTGCGAAACTTTTACGTAAGTGAGTGCATATGAAAGTTGACCGGTGTTACTATTTTCCACCACCGGTGTATTTCTGCATAGTTTACAGAAGCTATAATTTATGTTTACGAGTGGAGCGCTACTACCACGATACCATGATAAGTGCTATTCAAACTCGTATCATTGCCAAAACGCACTCGTTTTCACTGCATCAACTGACGCGCCTGCTTCCTTCGCTCGCACCCCCTCACTAACGCTCGGGACTCCGCTTAGCCCTGCTCTGACTCGGTTAAATAGCATTCATACTTTCTAGAAACAACCTAGCACAACTTGGTTTGCGTTTTTTGCACTATAGTTTTTATACTATATATATATCCTGACCCCGTATTTGTACGCAAATCGTAAAAGAATTGTAGTTTATCAACAATTGCTTTTGTTGGTCCCCTTCAGGGATTTTATCTATGCTATGTAAGATATTTTCATGTCGGTCAACGCAAATCATTTAGGAAATAGTGACAAATTATAATTTTTCAACAATTATTTCGAGTGGTACATCTAAAGTAAACCTGCACGATCAGAAGATACCTCATCATTTGTGTTTTCATTTGTTTTGTTTTCACTTTATCTCACCTGATGTCGCTTAAATCGAAATCTTACGAATTTTCTTTCCGAAATAGAGCGTGCTCTAAACAAGAGAAATCTCATAGGATCGTTCAGAACACAGGAAATGACATGGGATCTCTTGCCATACACGTTGAGATTTTGACTCTAGGATAAATCGTAAGAGATTTCCTAGGATCTATCTTATAGTGTATAGCCGGTCTTATCAACAAAGGCGAGTATGAGATAGCTAGCTAAAAGCAGTCTCAAATAGCTATTACGATTAGAACACGCCGCATCAGCGAAATAAGATACTATTCAATTTCAGTCAGGGAGTAAAGCTTATCTGTATGTAATGATGCGTTTCTTTTCTTTTGTTTATAACTTCAATCAAACCAGGCAGGGAAGGAAATGTTGCTCTTTCGCAACTTCAAATTTCTCTTCAGTTTCGTTTCGTCCCTTCGTGTTCCATCTCCTTCTGTTTCGATTTTCTCGTTTTCCGAAAAATTTTTCGTTTTTCGTTTCTCGAAAAATTTTTCGATTTTCGAAAAATTTTTCGGTTTTCGTTTTTCGAAAAATTTTTCGTTTTTCGTTTTTCCTTTTCGAAAAATCCATTTTTCGATAAAGTCTTTTTCGAAAAAATGTGGCCATCCCTAGTGGTGGCTCAGTGGTAGAGCGTTTACCACCGGTGCTTGGGGTCCCTAGTTCGATTCCAGCTCGCGCCGTGTGGGCTTTGTGGTGGACAAACACCATGCTCGTGAGTTTTCTCAGGGTTCTCCCGTTTCCTCCCACTTTCTTCATTCTACCATTACATTCATTTGTCATAATCACCGTCTCCTTTAGCATAATCGTGGGACGTAAAACTTAAAGATTTCATTTCATTTTTCTTTTAAGTTTGATTCTAAAGCTGTTTACAGAGACCTTCGGAGCTGTTCTACACCTAATCAATACGACTTTGTGTTCATAAGGAGGATTCCAACTTCGATTCGAGTCCCGAACTCAGTGAGCTAATGAGTGCATTCTCACCTATTCGGCCCGTGAACTGAGTAGAATGGAAGAATAAGAGAGTAAAATCGCCGAGTCAGATTTCTAGTGCAAATTCTCGACTCCATAAAGAACGTATTCATGGTTCGAAACCCTCTCTAAACGAGACGACGTGGATTTCAGGAATTTCAAGATTACGAAAGAACACAACGCATTTTAGGAACAAAAAACGAAAAAAAAATACAAACTAAAACTTAAGGCTACATTTAATATAATATGTTTAACATATCAGTTTCCTCAACGCAATGAAAAATTTGCGATTCTTGATAACAAATACTGATTTTACGATGTGACGTTCAGTGAAAAATTTTGGGCTTTTGAATCACTTATCTGCAGCATTCTCTTTTCATAGACTCACAGCCAGAAGCTCATAACGCAACGTATAATATACAATAAGCAATGCCTATTTCTGCTAACAAGAAGAGAATTTTACATTACGTTGACGCAAACCAGTACATTATGAGGCTCCTAATCAGGAACTTATCGGACAAAGTGTTTGACGGTGATGTATAAGTTTTTCAGAAAGAAAAGAAAATAATTGCTAATTTGTTTATCGATATAATGAGATCATTCATGTAGTTATTTTGAATATTCGTAAGTGTTCTACTTGAAAGTGAGTCATAATGTCTGCAGTTATTACAAAACTGAATTTTTGCGTAATTTTAGTGAACTTTTTGTCAGTTTTCCCATATTACGTTCCGAAGGATGGGGCTGACTCTACACCATTAATGATGTTTTACGAATGTTCAATAACTTGTTTTGCTCTTCTGCTTCCATTACTTCATGGCGGTGCAAAGGACTGCTTCGGATCAAGAAAATCCTATATCTTCGCTTTAATAACAGCTGCGGTATTATTCGTTTACTCCATGGCCTTATTTAAGTACAATATAAACATTTTAGCTACCCTTGTGTTTGGAGCCTCACATCTGTTAGTATCGCAAACACTTCTTTTACTGATTCTATCTTGGCGAAGCGCTCCAGTTAGGTTTAAAAATGTCTTGAATTATAGGACTTTCATGCTTGTTGGGAAGGGGTTAGGGAATGTTCTGGGACGTCATATTTCTTTGATTTTTAGCATTGACAAGATATGTGTAATATACGCGTTAATATGTTGTATTTTATTGACATTCTTGCTATTAAATACAAGTAAAAAATTATGTGATAATATTCCCAAGGATTATAAAATCAACATTGGACAAGTTTTACCCCATAACGCTTCACGGATCATGTTTACAAGGTTATTTATTGGAGTAGCCAATGCTCTGTTTAGAGAACATTTAGAAGTTTATATAACGCAAAGATTTCATCCATCGCTGGAGGAACACTTTAAGCAAATGATATCTTTAGTGCTGTTCATGGTGGTTATTCAGCGTTTTATTGTACCACTTTTCCCTCCTTTACTGACAGGTCAACGAATACAATTCCACGTGTGTGCTACGATGATCTTACTGATTTTATTACCATTAAGCATGTCTGTGTTTCAGTTGCATATAATAGTACAAATTTTGATGGCTAACATCATTTTCTTTCAAACGGGAACATTTATGATGCTTCTACGTAATTCAAAAGAAACAGATATTGGAATTACCATAGGATGGGATAACTTTGTGCACCAAATTTCTACAAAATTGGCAACCATGATTTTGAGATTGTGTGAAACTAATATGAATTCATTCATCACATTTGCTGTGATGTGGCATGCATTTATTGAAGTGCTATACTTGAAGGAACCCACGTTATTAGATACAGTGAATAAGGAAGACACACCTTCAGATCAGAAAGAGAAACAATCAGTTCCTCGTAGAAGCTCTAGGGACAAAATGAGAGATGTTTCACTTTGAGGTTTGCGAAAAGTGAAGAAAATCCTTTTAAGAATATGTTTTAAACATGTGCTGTGTATTTGTTTTCAATACAAATATCAACAGTTATATTTTACGTTTCAATTCATATTATGAAGAGAACTAACTTAATATTCTGCTCACTTGGTTTCCCTATTTTTTTTAACGCCTCAAGCCATCATTTAAACCGCTATTTCCCCATCCTTTTGGAGCTATTTAATAATGCTCTGCTAGTAAGACTTTTAAAGCTTCTATTTAAAGTATAAAGAAAGCATAAATGGCAGACTAATGCTGAATATCTTAATACTGTTCGTAGTATTTAGAGAGTGCGTGCTCGGGATCCCAACCTAGGATAGGCAAAGGGAGTGATTCATTTGCAAGATACTCATCTGAAATTTCTTAAATGTACTGTTTTTCATTTGAATATAATTTCACATAACGGAAGGACAACTATGAACATTCTTCGGTGTCTCCCTTGCGATAGTTTACATTCTGTAAATGCCTTTCCTACAAGTAGTGTATGTATGATCAAACCATATTTGTATTGTCTTTTAAAAAAATCTTAGGTATGTGTTCCGGATTATGAAACACATTAAAGGCTTATGTAAGGGAATAATGGGTTCTGACAAGGGCGCCCATTTCTCTGTAACTTTTTTGGGGGGGAGGTCATTCAGATGTGTGTTTGGTTCAGACAATGGTCTAACAAGGAAGGTGTCCGAAGTGTGAATCTCAGATTTTAAAAATGTTTGTGCAGATCGTTAGGGGGGCTCATGGAATAAAGATCGGCACAACAAATTTCGGCGGAACCTCATATTTGGGTGGCGCAGTGCCCCATTTTCGATTTTCGGCTTTCGTAGTAAAAATCGGCCTTTTGATTTGAAAATTGATGTGCTCCACAAAGAACTTATAATGACATATTTGAATTCAGCTCATCAAAATGAAGGAGGAACATGTATCACACTTGTGAGGCGGACCCCCCACACACATAGGGATCCCTGACCCACAATTGAAGTATCGTTATGCAAATGAAGACGAATGACAACGATTGTCGACAACAATAAGTCAACTTTCAAATCAAAAGGCCGATTTTTACTACGAAAGCCGAAAATCGCAAATGGGTCACTGCCCCACCCAAATATGGGGTTCCGCCGAAATTTGTTGCGCTGATCATTATTCTATGAGCCCCCCTAACGATCTGCACAAACATTTTTGAAATCTGAGATTTACACTTCGGACACCCTCCTTGTAAGAAGGCATATATGAGGATTTTAATACAAATTGAATTCAAATTATGCCAAATATTTATATTCATAAAAATACATATAACAATAAAAAATACATATTCATAAAAATACAGGGGGCCCACATGAACATGATTTATCTTTTTAAAAAACTTTGTTATTTTCATTCCATATTCTTCACTAAAGAAATTGTATATATATATAAAACTCAGGTGGTGTCACGTTTCTGTTGGTAAAACGGATTAATTATACCTTATTTACACTAATTTCAATGTGAAAAATAAGTTCAGTTCACGAACATGGTTACGGAACGGAACAATTTCGTGACACCTGTGCGTATATAACTAAAATATAATGTGTGGCATAACTAATATAACATTTTTTTTTATTTTCGGGCCATATTTTCGGTGGGAACTCGGTCGTAAAAATGTGAAACCTTTCTCGGGCCATCTATCCTGAATGAGGATTTCCTGAGTTTTCCTCATTCACACAGGCAAATGCCGGGATAGTACCTAACATACAGCTGCATCCTTCTTTCCCCATCCATTTATTCTTTTCCTTTCCTCGGATAGTGTGATCGCAGAGGGACGTCCTACCTCATACGTGACGGGCTAACATAGCCATAGATGCCGAAAGTCCAGAAATCTAATTGCTAATCCTAATCATAATCCTAAATTTTTGTTTTAAATTACTAACGTATTTAATATAAAAGAAGGGCTCGAGAAGTTTTCTGTTGATGAAACCAGTTAGTGATAACTAATCAGTTTAGTTGTTTCTTGTGGTCAGTAACAAGAACAGTAGACCTAAAATATATTATTTAATCTTCAATAATAATAAAATAATATGAATGTCTGTGTATCTATCTGTCTGTCATAAGCTTTTTGCATGAAAAGAACTGACCTAAAGCCATTAACTTTGACACACGGGATCTCCACTAGATCAAATTGCCCATGAAGCCCTATTTATTCGAATTTTGGCACGGGGGTCAACGTGTAGGAAAAAAGGGACTATAGTAAATACACGCCGAACATTAGTGTCAAATTCGTAGTTTTCGGGTTGCTGAGATTAATAGTAATACTCTCGACGCTGTACAAATCCCACTTTAATCTCCTTCATCATGAGGATTGTAAGGGCGTGAAAAATAACATGGCCAAAATGATCGATATTTAGTGTCAAATTCATAATTTTGGGGTTCATTGAGATACGTAGTAACTTTCCTAATGTCGTTTAAGTTCAACTTTAGCAGTTATCATTATTGGGAAGTGAGGGTGAAAATAATATGTCCAAAATGGCGGATATTAGTGTCAAATTCATAGTTTCTCGAGCTCACTAATCTGATTGGTTGCAGTCTTCATGAAATTTGAGCCCAAGTTCAAGCAAGAGCAGGAGCCATAACAGTCTGTCCAGGAACTAACAGGGATAACGCAATAACTTATTTATTTATTTATTTCGCTCATTTCTTTGCACAAACCTGATCCTCCCCGTGCGAAGAACGAATCTTTCAGCTGTTAACTAATAAAACTGAAATGAAACAGACAATTATAATGAAAAATCTTACTTGTTTCATGTATCGACTTTATTATTCAGTTTTCTGGGAAAACATAAAAACAACAATAAAACTTCTCACAGAATTAAAAAAAAAAAAGCAATACTGAAACCAGAAATTGTACTAGGTCTTATTACTCTCGGTTTCAGTACAAGCAGGGGTGTGCTCACGAGGGCCGGCTCCTAAACGACTTCCTTCTCCCTCCAAATGAAGTTCGACTGTTAAGTGATTACTTAAACATGTTTACTAAAGCAAATGAATGCTTATAATAGAACAAATAAAAATGACCATTCTTCACACGGGCAGAATAAGATTTAAATGAATATAAAACCAGAAATATGAATATTGTTATATATATATATATATATATATATATATATATATATATATATATATATATATATATATATATATATATATATATAGATAGATAGATAGATAGATAGATAGATAGATACCTCTTTTCCCTTTTAGAAGCGGAAATGTTGAAAACGATACAACATTCTCATTTTTGATTATTTGTTTCTAAATCGAATTTCACTCCTCCAAATTGAACAAATACTCACATTAAACATTTCCTGAATAAAGAATCGAAAATTTTTAATACCATACTGGAAAATGTCCCCTTTAGGAGCCGAAGTTTTGAAAAGGGGGAAACACGTTTTCGATTAATTTCAATTAGAAAATTAGAATTAAATGAATAGGCTACTTACACGAAGTTTTTCTGTGTAAATGTAAATGAAATGAAATACTTAAGATTTATGTCCCACGCTTATGGCGGCTAGGTTAAAGAAGACGGTGATGAAGAGAAATGAATGCAATGGTGGAATGAATAAGGGAAGAAACTGGAGAACCCCGAGAAAATCCATAAACACGGGTCTTTATTCACCACAAAGCCTACTTGGCGAGAGCTGGGATCGAACTAGGGACCGCACGCACCAGAGATGAACGCTCAACCACTGAGCCACCGTGCTCCCTTTCTGTGTAAAGAATCGGAAATTTCAATATTATAGAAATGTTTCCCCTTCTGTATGAGAAGCTGAATTGTTGAAACATATATTCTCTTATTTTTAATTAAGAGTTTAAATACCGAATTACACTCCTTTAACTTGAGTGAATCATCACACCTAGTAGTTTCACAATAAAGAATCGAAATTTGTAAGATAGAAATTCTTCCCCTTCCTTTTCTCTATGTAAGAGCTGAACTTTCAAAAACCACTGAAACATATGTTCAGTCACTTTTAATGGGAAACTAATATGTCAAGTTTTATTTTTTTTTAATATATTTCATCCTTGAAAAAAAAAAGATTCAAACATCGTTTAACCCAGGGATGCAAATAAACAACAAAATTTTACTCGCCCAAGGAAAAAAGCTACTAGCCCACATCTCAGTCTTTACAGTTTGAAATAAATAATAGTAACTCGCCCGCACCGATGAACCACTAGCCCCGGGCGAGTGGTTATTTGCATCCCTGGTTTAACCTCTCTTCGCGTGTGGATTTTTTTAAAATCATTTCTTATCATTTGTTTTTACGGCAAGAGAGCTTCCAGTCCATATTTTAGGCTAGTTTTAGACAGAAGCATTTCTCGTAGCAAAAATTGTATCATCGATATCCTACCGTGTAAAGTAGCAAATGCTATAGCATTTCGCATGTCATATCATATCCAATGGCATTTCTTGTCGATAGAACCTCTTCTATTTCGTAGCATTTTCCCCACCATTTCTGGTCCGATTGCAGCGCCGTGGCTTGTTAAAAGGAAACGAAAGATTTGGTGCCAAATATCCATACTCTTTTATTTCTGTGGAAAGTCGAATTATAGTAAAGAAAAATGAGTTGGAGTAGGGATGCTTTTTGCCCATATATTTCTTTCTGGTTTTCTGTTTTTAATATAACCGGCGAGAACTGTTGTTACAACCACTATAGCTTTAGCTACCTCAAGCTTTAGTTTGAGAGCCATAACTGCGTTCTTCTCCAGTGATTTGTTTGCTCGTCACGACAAGATGCTTATCAAAAAGCCACCGTGTGAAAGAACCATATATTTTCGATGCCATAGAATATTATACGAGATTGTTGACAGTACATCTGCTATGAGAAATGCTACGATAAATACTTCCGTCTCAAACTAGCCTTATGTTTCTAGCTATAGTAGTATAGCCTTTAACATTATGTTGATGAATGAGTCACCTAAGAGCATGACACTAAAAATAATACAAAATTTACCATTTTTCTTTTGCTTGTTTTTCATAAGTGAAAGGAGATAATGAAGTGCAACTTACCACAATTATAGATAATGTTATTCTACAACAGAAAATATGAACCTAAAGAATGTTCAGTCTTGCCATCCATAGAAATAACAGTGTTGCCAGAATAACAACGCCCCTAAAATCTAAGTTAAGGCAGCGGCTAGAGAAACGAACTCAACTGCATTTGATTACGTATAATGTTGTATTGGAATCCTGTGAACTACTTTTTAAGTAATAGTTGTATTTATTTCTAACAAACAAAATAGTTTTAACATACATTTATTAAAATTAAAGAATAATGCTATTTAAAAAGTAATTCACATGATACCAAAACAACATGATACGTAATCAAATGCAATTGAGTTCATTCCTCTAGTCGCTGCCTTAGATTTTGTGAGAAATGTTATTCTGGCAAGACCGTTATTTCTATGGATGGCAACACTGAAAATTCTTCAGGTTGATATTTCCTGTTGTAGAATAACATTATCTATGATTGTGTTAAGTTTCATTTCATTATCTCTTTACTTATGAAAAACTAGCTAAAGAAAAATGGTAAATTTTGTATTATTTTAACATGACAGGCTCTTAATATATGTAATAGTATATATGTGAAGAGCAAAATTCCAAACAGCTTCAACACATAATAATTACGAACTTTCCAAATGCAATAATTAGCGCAACACTGATCAGTGGCATAGCCAGAAATTTATCATGGAGAGCACTAATAATTGCCGTAACGAAGAATTGGGTTTATATATATATATATATACATGAATATATATATTCCTCAAGCATTATGTGGCCCCACCGGCTGAAATATGGTCCATATGGTCGGTCAGAGTACTTCATGGGCTTTTGTGACACAAAGTTAAGTGTTTTATTTCAGTACATAGAGGTGAGGTGAATTGTAGGTGAGACAGATAAGAAATAAATTAAATTCTTTGCAGTTTGCTTTAGTTACACAATATTGAAATTCTGCTGAAATTTGCTAAGAAGTAATAAATTTCCTGATGCTACAGCCATGAAAGAATATGACCAGCCAGATGGCTCCCGTTCAATTGGGTGATAAGTGGCACCGCATCGGTTTCCTCTCGGCATTATTTCTGGCTTTCTGGATGGGTGTTCGCTACCTCTTAACTTAAGTAGCTCCTCAATAAATTGCCTTATGATGGTTGGTCAACACCGGAAAATTTTATTGCTCCCAGCGTGAAGAGAACCATGTGCTATGCACACTGAGGTCGCGTACGCTAAGAATGCGACTAACCGGAGCTTCACTTTCTTTATTAATGCTCTCTATTCGCACCTGCAGACAAGGGCGCCCATCAGGGAGGGCAAGGTGGGGCGCTCGCCCCCATAAGAGGAAATTGTACTTGGGAATATCGAAAACCCAATAGATTTTTACATTAGTTACAGCAAAATTTAAAACTATATTTGAAACTTCGCTTATACTTGCCCCCCCTTGGAAACCACAATATTGGCGCCCTTGCCTGCAGATGTTAAATTTTGATGTCTATGGTGATGAAACGGAGTTGAGAAGATTAAGAATACAGTATATAACTAAGCTGCTGCAATGTGGAAAGTATGTGTCTCTTTAACCCTCAATAGCCCGCGTGCTCAATTGTAACATCAAGGTACGCGCGCGGAATCCCCACTCTGCAATATTTATTTATCTTATTTTAATGTTTTTTTGGAAGTGATATTAAATGGTTTAATATTTTCTTAGCAATGTTTTTGACAATTGCCCACGCATATTTTACAGCACAAATTCCTTTAACAGTTCTAAGAACTTAAAATTCCTCTATCAGCGACGCATGCTACGGCGGGTTAAACATGTCTTTGTAAAAGCTTGTTTTTTCATGACAAATTATCTGTATAAAAGAGTCGTAGTATGCTTATATATATATATATATATATATATATATATATATATATATATATACAGGATGTTTAATAAGTAATGGTCATGAATTAAACCGTAGATAGTACACGCCAAAACTAACAAAAAAGTCTTAGTAAACATGTGTCCGCAAACCCTTCGTAACGGAGATAGGAGCTGTCGAAAGTGTGGGAAAATGAAGTTTAGAGACGAATATCTCAAAAAGTATGAATCGGACAGAGGGCGGTCCAATGAATGACTTTTGAAGTCAGACCTGCGCTATGCAGAAATACATGGTTGATAACTCTGCAATGCGCGCGCAAGGGATTCCCCAAAGGAACAGAGGGATTCCCGGAAAATTGTCCAAGGAAAGGGGGCTCGAGATGGACATCGATGGCGAGTCTATGCACCATTAAGTAATTCATAAGTCGTGGTACCAGGTCGAAAGCTCGAAAAGATACAAAATGGCGGACAATGTTTCAACGTTTACGTGTCATGTGTGGTTGCATAACCAGCAGGAAATGAGAGAGGCAATCGAAGAAAGGTGGTGGTGCATGTTGTGAACTACTTCAGAGCACATTCCTAAGACGAATGCACATGTACAGAGTAGTCTTTTACTGTACCAATACCAAGGTAAAACAAACGGTGCGCGAAAATGAATGGAATGACCGAAGTGAACACTGGTAGAACATGCAAGCCAGCTGGAAATACTGAATCGGGGTTGCAACAGACGTTGAGCTCACCTTGAGTGCATGATGTTGCGGGTTCAAATCCGCTGAAGTGCCCACTGAATGCAGTGGTTCTGATCCCAGATTTTCCAAATCGTAGGTCCCGTCCTTCCAAGCTCCTAAGCTCGTTTAAAGCAACAATAACTCAATCAATCGAGCGCCTGTAGGTTGCTCATTATTTGGTTCATCCCCTGTATGTACCGTATACGTAAAGAAAAAAAACTGTGCACGCAGTTCTTGTCAATCAACTGGTAAGCCAGGAAATATGGAATGGAAGAAAACTACATTGTTTCGATTACAGACGTGAATTGGAAACATGCTCGCCTTTCCACGTTTGTTTATTATGTTTCCTGAAGGGTTCTGCTACAGGTCTACATACTTTCGTCGTACCGGAGTAGTTGTCTTCACTTGTCTTTCTCGCCTACAGTGAATGTAGTAGTTCTGTGTGTTGAAGAGGTGTCAAATGCGCGTGCCTTTACAGTGTTGTGGATGTACTTACTTCACCGTATTGCGGGGAACAGTGGAATAGTTTCAGTAGTGTTACAAAACCACGAGGATACTATTGTGCAGTGTTAATTAGTGCTATTAGTGTGTTGCTAAATTATTTTTTACCCTGCCATTGATACAATGTACAGTAATATTGAGTATGCTGACATGCGCTTTATGTACGGCAAAGCAAACGGGAATGCGGTAGAGGCCGTTGATTTCTCCAACAGGATTTGCCGCTTCTACTCGAAGATATACCTCTCGATAGGTGTCAGCGACTGTGGTTTATGCATGATGGAGCGCCAGCACATTTCTTTAACCGTGTCAGAGAACATTTACATGCCCGATTCGGACGAAAGTGGATAGGACTTGGGGGTCCTATTGCTTGGCCACCGCGCTCCCCGGACTTAAATCCTTTAAATATCTTTTTCTGGGGCCATGTGAAATCGCAAGTTTATTCTACCCCTGTTGCAACATTAGAAGGCCTTCGAGGAAGGGTGGAACAATGTTGCGGACATATTCAACAGGATGCCGATATGTTATCACGCGTACGTGGATCTTTGAGAAGACGGATACGACCATGCATTCGTATGAATGAACGACACTTCCAACATTTACTTTAATGATAAAGGTAAGTTAATTTCTCATGCATCTCTTCTGTGGTTACACATCTGGGTACTTCCTGTTACTTTATGATTAATACTGTACACATTACCAACATGACGATTTCTGTTTGTTGATGTCCATCATTTTTTGCTTCTTGTAATACACTTACGCGTTCAACATGCGTAATGTTTCAGATTCGCCTCCCACACACTCGAATGTTGTCATGCTTTTTCCATTGCAATCCAGTTTGCGGATATTCGTTACGTTAACTGCTTAGCACATAATTCTTCATCAGTGCCTTGCATACCGTTTGATGTATCTAAGTGCTGCCACACTTGTACGTATGCATTAGTTGTAGGAATTTTTCCTGGAGCCATTTACAACGTACATCACCACACTTCGATTGCCTCTCTCAATTCCTGCTGGTTATGCAATCGCACATGGCACCTAAACATTGTCCGTCATTTTGTATCTTTTCCAGCTTTCGACCTGGTACCACGACTTATGAATTACTGGTGGATATACTCGCCCTCGATGTTCATCTCGAGCCCCCTTTCCTTGGACAATTTTCCGGGAATCCCTCCGTTCCTTTGGGGAATCCCTTGCGCGCGCATTGCAGTTATCAACCATGTATTTCTGCATAGCGCAGGTCTGACTTTGATAGTCATTCATTGGACCGCCCTCTGTCCGGTTCATACTTTTTGAGATATTCGTCTTTAAACTTCATTTTCCCACACTTTCGGCAGTCCTTATCTCCGTAACGAAGCGTTTGCGGACACATGTTTACTAAGGCTTTTTTGTTAGTTTTGGCGTGTACTATCTACGGTTTAATTTATGACCATTAGTTACTAAACACCCTGTATATATATATATATATATATATATATATATATATATATATATATATATATATATATATATATATATGTATGTATGTATGTATGTATGTATGTATTTAAAAAAGTTTCAAATGAAACATACCACATGAAAGCAGATTCAATTTCGGTGTCACTGTACTCAAGGGTGCCGGACTTGAGCTAAGTCAGCCCATTGCTTAGCCATTGATATTCATTAATCATCAACTTTGTTACTCTTATTTACCAATTGGATGCATATAGTATTTAATTAGCCTGTTATACTACTGCATAACTGTCTGAGAGTAGTCTATTTTTCTTTTAAGTTTCCCATATTTTTAGCATTTTTACTATCGAGCAAGGTTTGGAGAGAAGGAAGTATGGTAATTGTTAAAATAAATTGAATTCGAGATTACAGTTAATTCACACATTTTATGGCCTGGCTTATACAAGTCGAAAAACGGATTTTTGGACGTTTCTTCGTCTGTCCGTTCTTTCCGATGTAAAGATGTTAACTCGTTTAGAGACCATGCCGTCCAACGTATCGAAACCAAATTTAAAACTTAAAGTATTTGTTAGATTCCCTATATGGGTTTTCTAAAATTATCTTCCTACCCCTTAAATGTAAGGGTAGTTTACTGTAGGGTGAAAATTAAAATGTGCGATTTTCTCAAAAACTGGCCTAATGATTTCGTTCATATTTCCTAAACCAACTTTCCGGTCGTTTTTACTACGAAAAATCCAGAAGGGGTAGTTTATTCTTGGGGTGAGATTTGCAGACTATTTTTCTCAAAAACATCACAGGTGATTTCGTTCATATTTCATAAACAGATATTTTATTAATAACTCGACAATATGGCATATTTCTTTTGTTTCGAAAAAATCACAACTGGTATTTATTTTGCAGCATGAGCTTTTCCCGGACAATTTTATCAAATATGATTAAGGCGACTTTGTTCATATTTCAGTAATAACTGTAGCATAACGATTTATTTTAAGAAATTAGAGAGAAAGAGTTTAGTACGTGGTCTGTTCTTTTTATAAAGGTGCACAAGAAAATTCTGCCGCTTTTTATAGAGGTCTGTGTTCAATTGGCCCTCACACCGTGAGTTGAATGCAAATGGAGATAAGGCGGAAGTCAGTTGTTGGTGTGGGTATATCCAACATACTACCTGGTTGTGGCAGTTCAGTTACACTGTGAACTTGCGTAAGGGCAGAGTGAACATGGAACCTCCACAGGGCGTCATAAGGGTGGATGCTGTACGAGTTCAATCTGGGGTCAAACGCCGTTGCAGCAGGGTGGAAGATACGCCACGCCTTTGCTGAGGGTGTCGTGACTACGCAGACAGTGCAGTGGTGGTTCAACAAGTTTAAAGACGGTGACGAAACACTACAAGACGCATCATGTGCAGGAAGACTAACACATGTACAAAATGAAGATCTTCAGGCAGCAATTGAGACGAACAGTGGCCAAACATGTGGGGAACTGAAACTAAAATTCAGCGTAAGTGGAGAAACCATTCGGCAGCACCTCCATCAACTTGGGAAACACTACACGTTGGATCGATGGGTCCCACATGATTTGACTCCGGGCCAGGAAGGCAACGCAAGCAGACACCTGTATTTCTTCGCTGTCTCGTCCGTGGAAGGAGCCATTTCTGGACAGGATGTTGACATGTGATGAGAAATGGGTCCTGTACGAAGCTCCAAGGTTCCATCATCACTGGTTAGCATCCCATAAACCGGTTCCATAACAGCCGAAACCAGCACTACACCAGAAGAATGTCCTCCTGTGTGTTTGGTGGACTGCTCGCGGAATCGTGCATCGGGATGCTAGTCAGAGCATCAATGCAACTGTGCACTTTCAGCAGTTGAGCCGTGTTCAAGAAAAACTTAAAACTCTGTAGCCAGTACTTCCGAATCGCAAAGGGATCCTCTTGCTACAGGATAACGCTAAGCCCCACATGGCTAGATGACCGGGGACACCATTCTATGCCTTGGGTTGGAAGCACTATTGCATGTTGTATACTCCCCGGACATTACACTGTCCGATTGTCACCTGTTGCATTTCTTGGAAATCACCTCAGAGGACACCAGTTCAAATCCCTAATAAAGGTGAAAAATGCACTTGATACTTTCTTAGCTTCACGACCCATCAAGTTCTACCGCGATGGAATCCATGGCCTTCCAGAACGTTTTCAGAAGGTAGTGGATGCTGATGGGGACTATTTTTGATCTTCCAGGTACGTCTTAGGTGACATATCGATGATCGAAGGTGGTGGGTGAAAAAGCGACAAAACTTTCTTATTTACCTTTATATTACGCACATAAAGGCTAAGTCAAACAAAAGGGTTTCCTAAAATAATTTTTATTTTAGTATGAATAGTTTATTGGTAAATTTCCTACAACCTATGATTCTAATTTTGCTCAGTCTCAAAACTCATGTTTCAACTGCAAAATAATAATAATAATAATAATAATAATAATAATAATAATAATAATAATAATAATAATAATAATAATAATAATAATAATAATAATAATAATAATAAAAGTTCGGTCCCGCTGTAAAAGCCTTGCGGCCATAAGAAAAAGTAGCTGGTTACACCGGGTTCATTTAGTTGTAGTGCGACATCTTCAAATTCGAATTTTAAGTAGCTCAGAATTTTGTCCAATTTTTGTCCATTTTTGTCCACCCAAGAAAAAAATTTGTACCATTAAAATAAACGAGGGAGGGCCATTTCAAAATTTGGCCGAACCATTTAGCTGTAGTGCGACATCTTCAAATTCGAATTTTAAGTAGCTCAGAATTTTGTCCAATTTTTGTCCATTTTTGTCCACCCAAGAAAAAATTTTGTACCATTAAAATAAACGAGGGAGGGCCATTTCAAAATTTGGCCTAACCATTTAGCTGTAGTGCGACATCTTCAAATTCGAATTTTAAGTAGCTTAGAATTTTGTCCAATTTTTGTCCATTTTTGTCCACCCAAGAAAAAATTTTGTACCATTAAAATAAACAAGGTAGGGCCATTTCAAAATTTGGGGCACTTCGATCACCTGTAGTGCGACATCTTCAAATTCGAATTTTAAGTAGCTCAGAATTTTGTCCAATTTTTGTCCATTTTTGTCCACCCAAGAAAAAATTTTGTACCATTAAAATAAACGAGGGAGGGCCATTTCAAAATTTGGCCGAACCATTTAGCTGTAGTGCGACATCTTCAAATTCGAATTTTAAGTAGCTCAGAATTTTGTCCAATTTTTGTCCATTTTTGTCCACCCAAGAAAAAAATTTGAACCATTAAAATAAACTAGGGTGGGCCATTTCAAAATTTTGGGGCACTTGACAACTCGTTTCGAAGAATTAACAATATCAGTGTCATCTACGAGTTTTGCACCCTCACAAAATGTCGATATTTCATTTTGTACCCTCACAGTTAATGAGAAATCTAAAATTCAAAACGTCGAATTACCATTAACTTGGAACACCACCAATTCGTATTAAAGAATTAAGAACATCAGCGTTTTCTACGAGTTTTGCACCCTCAGAAAATACCAATATTTCATTTTATACCCTTACAGTTAATGAGAAATTCCGAATTCAAAATTCCGAATTACCATTAACTTGGAACGCCACCAGCTCGTTTCAAAAAATTAAGAACACCAGCGTCTTCTACGAGTTTTGCACCTGCAGAAAATGTCGATATTTCATTTTGTACCCTCACAGTTAATGAAAAATTCCGAATTCAAAATGCAGAATTACCATTAACTTGGAACGCTACTATTTCGTACTGAAGAATTAAGAACACCAGCGTCTTCCACGAGTTTTGCACCCTCCGAAGATGTCTATATTTCATTTTGAACCCTCCCTGTAAATGAGAAAATTAAAATTCAAAATGCCGAATTACCATTAAATGGAAAGCCACCAATTTGTATTGAAGAATAAAGAACACCAATGTCTTCTACGAGTTTTGCACCAGCAGAAAATGTCGATATGTAGTTTTGTATCTGACAGTTAATGAGAAATTCCGAATTCTAAATGCCGAATTACAATTAACTTGGAATGCCACCAATTCGTATTAAAGAATTAAGAACAACAGCGTCTTCTACGAGTTTTTCAGCCTCAGAAAATTTCGATATTTCGTTTTGTACCCCGATAGTTAATGAGAAATTCCGTATTCAAAATGCCGAATTACCATTATTTTGGAACGCCATTAATTTGTACTGAAGAATTAAAAACACCAGCGTCTTCTACAAGTTTTGCACCCTTAGGAAATGTCGATAATTTATTTTGTACTCTCACAGTTAATGAGAAATTCAAAATTCAAAATGCCGAATTACCATTAACATGGAACGCCACCAACTCATTTTGAAGAATTAAGAACACCAGCTTATTCTACGAGTTTTGCACATCGAAATAACTTCGAGCAAACAATTGGGTGTAAAAGTGAAGGGGAACGTAAGTGGACGCCGTTACCCCGCTTCCAAAAACTATTCTTTACTTCCTAAAAAAAAAAAAATCAATTGACAAAGATAGGCAAAGGGAACAGCGAGACCTCATGTGTCCTCTTCCTTTTCAGATCCACTTTCACCTATGCTAATAATAAAATAATGTACTTTATCAGTATACTTAGTCATATTTTAACGTAATTAATTGAACTATCTTGTAACATAATATCTACGTATTAGTACAGTTTAATTAATTATTTATTACTAAACTATCCTTTTGCTAAAATATGTTGTTTTACTGTAGACAAAATGTGATTTGTGACATGTTGAATTTGAATTCCTCGTTAACTGACAAGACAAAAAACGAATTATCGGCAATTTCTGACGGAGCAGGACCCATAGGAAACGCTTATCTTATTTCTTCAAAATGAGTTCGTGCTGTTTCAAGTTAATGATAATTAGGCACTTTAAATTGAAAATTTCTCATTAACTGTAAAGGTACAAAATAAAATATTGACAGTTTCAGAGAATATAAAACTCGTAGAAGACGTAGAAGTGTTCTTAGTTCTGCAATACGAATTGGTGACATTCCAAATTAATGATTATTCGGCATTTTGAACTTTAAATTTCTCATTATCCACATTTTCTGAAAATGCTAAAACGGCAGAAGACTCTAATGTTGTTATTTCTTCGAAATGTTTTGTTGGCTTTCCAGGTTAATGTTATTTCGGCATTTTGAGTTTGGAATTTCTCATTAACTGTGAGGTTACAAAATGAAATATCGGCATTTTCTGTGCGTGCAAAACTTGTAGAAAACGCTGGTATTCTTGGTTCTTCAATACGAATTGGTGGCGTTCCAAGCTAATGGAAATTCGGCATTTTGAATTAGGAATTCTCATTAACAGCGAGGGTACATAATGAAATATCGACATTTTCGGAGGTTGCAAAACTCGTCGAAGACGCTGGTGTCCTTAATTCTTCAGTACCAAATAGTGGCGTTCCAAGTTAATAGTAATTCGGCATTTGGAATTAGGAATTTATCATTAGCAGTGAGGGTACAAAATGAAATAGCGACATTTTCTGAGGGTGCAAAACTTGTAGAAGACGCTGGTGTTCTTAATTCTTCAGTATAAAATAGTGGCGTTCCAAGTTAATGGTAATTCGGAATTTCTCATTAACGGCGAGGGTACAAAATGAAATATCGACATTTTCGGAGGGTGCAAAACTCGTAGAAGACGCCGGTGGTGTTCCAAGTTAATGGTAATTCCGCATTTTTAATTAGGAATTTCTCATTAACGGCGAGGGTACAAAATAAAATATCTACATTTTCTGAAGGTGCAAAACTCGTAGAGGACGCTGTTGTTCTTAATTCTTTAATACGAATTGGTGGCATTCCAATTTAATGGTAATTCGGCATTTTGAATTCAGAATTTGAAGATGGTCACACTACAGGTGATCTAATTGGCCAAATTTGAAATGACTCTTCCACGTTTATTTGAATTTTACAAAAGTTTTGTTGATAGTAAAAATTCACTAAGTTCTGAGCTACATAACATTCGAATATGATAGTGTTGTCAACGGCTCGAGCGGCTCGGCTCACGGCTAAGTCACTATCGAACCGAACCGAGAATTGAGCCGAGCCAACAGATCTCGAAACCGAGCCGGTCCGAGCCGATGCCTCACATGAGCTGAGCCGAGCCGAGAAAAAGAGAGATGATGGCTCACCTGAGCCGAGCCGAACTGAGCCGGTGGCTTGTCGCAACTGAGCCGGTTCGAGCTGATGACTCAATTCCGCCGAATCAAACCGAGCCCATGGCTCACGTGAGCCGAACCGACCCAAGCCGTGGCTAACCTGAGTCGAGCCGATGGGTCGCCTGAGCTGAGCCGATGGCTTATCGCAACCGAGATGGCTCCTGCCAAGCCGAACAGGTTGACATCACTATGAAGATGTCACACTACAGGTGTTCGAATAGGCCAAACTTTGAAATGACCCCTTGATGCTTATCTAAATTGTAGAAAATCTTTTACTGGTGATAGAAGAAAGCACAAAATTTAGACAAAATTGTAAGCTTGTTAAAAGCTTTAATTTAAAGATGTTGCACTACAAATAATCCATGTGGCTAAAATTTAAAAATGTCCCTAATTCGTTCTTTTAAATATTACAAAATTGTTTTTGGTTCTACAACAACGTACACGCATCGGATAAAATTATGAGTTAATTAAAATTAGGATTTAAATATTGTCGCACTACAAGACATCTACTTCGCCAAATCTTGAAATGACCCTCCGTCGTTTATTTGAATGGTACAAAGTTCTTTGTGGTAAAAGAAATGTACTTAGTTCTCACTTGTCAGTTAGTCAAAATTCGAATAAAAAGATATCGCACTACAGGTGATCGAACTGGCCACTATTTGTAATTGTCCTCCATTGTTAAATTGAATGGTACAACATTTTTTCATGGTGTTACAAAAATGAACAAAAGCTAGACTAAATTTTGAATAATTAAAATTAGAATTTGAACTTTATCACTACAAGTGATATAAGTGGAAAAAAATTTGAAACGGCACTAGAGACAAAAATTGGACAAAATTCTAAGTTAGTTAAAATTCCAATTCGAAGATGTCGCACTACAGGTGATCGAAGTGTCCCAAGTTTTGAAATGGCCCTCGCTCGTTTATTTTAATGGTACAAAATTTTTTCTTGGGTGGACAAAAATGGACAAAAATTGACAAAATTCTGAGCTACTTAAAATTCGAATTTGAAGATGTCGCACTACAGCTAAATGGTTCAGCCAAATTTTGAAATGGCCCTCCCTTGTTTATTTTAATGGTACAATTTTTTTTTCTTGGGTGGACAAAAATGGACAAAAATTGGACAAAATCCTGAGCTATTTAAAATTCGAATTTGAAGATGTCGCACTACAGCTAAATGGTTCGGCCAAATTTTGAAATGGCCCTCTCTCGTTTATTTTAATGGTACAAAATTTTTTCTTGGGTGGACAAAAATGAACAAAAATTGGACAAAATTCTGAGCTACTTAAAATTCGAATTTGAAGATGTCGCACTACAGCTAAATGGTTCGGCCAAATTTTGAAATGGCCCTCCCTCGTTTATTTTAATGGTACAAAATTTTTTCTTGGGTGGACAAAAATGGACAAAAATTGGACAAAATTCTGAGCTACTTAAAATTCGAATTTGAAGATGTCGCACTACAGGTGATCGAAGTGCCCCAAATTTTGAAATGGCCCTCCCTTGTTTATTTTAATGGTACAAAATTTTTTCTTGGGTGGACAAAAATGGACAAAAATTGGACAAAATTCTGAGCTACTTAAAATTCGAATTTGAAGATGTCGCACTACAGCTAAATGGTTCGGCCAAATTTTGAAATGGCCCTCCCTCGTTTATTTTAATGGTACAAAATTTTTTCTTGGGTGGACAAAAATGGACAAAAATTGGACAAAATTCTGAGCTACTTAAAATTCGAATTTGAAGATGTCGCACTACAGCTAAATGGTTCGGCCAAATTTTGAAATGGCCCTCCCTCGTTTATTTTAATGGTACAAAATTTTTTCTTGGGTGGACAAAAATGGACAAAAATTGGACAAAATTCTGAACTACTTAAAATTCGAATTTGAAGATGTCGCACTACAGCTAAATGGTTCGGCCAAATTTTGAAATGGCCCTTCCTCGTTTATTTTAATGGTACAAAATTTTTTCATGGGGGGACAAAAATGGACAAAATTCTGAGCTACTTAAAATTCGAATTTGAAGATGTCAAATATCGAAAATACATTTGTTGCTATGTTTTACCATTTTTGGTCCATGGAGATCGAAACTGAAGCCGGAAATGGTAATAAGTTTTTATTCTTTTTGATGTAATATAGGAATAAAGATACAGAACATATTCATACGGTATGGAATTCATAAGTTTTTAAAAAAATCTCGCTATCTATTTTCATTTTATTATTACGTGATCAGTGATGAAACCGAAAATCAGAGATTTCGGATACTTCCGTTTCGAATAGCGGAATAAAGGCCCAGACTAAACTTATTCTTGAAACACTGAATCCATATCTAAATGCCACCTATCCCTATCTCTCACGGTTTTTACTCTTTGAGAATCCATATTGAAACCCGAAGTTGCAGTTAATTCCTTCCACTTCTGGTTTTAGCAAAGAGACAAGGATGGAGGCTGAATATATCCCTAGGATACTTAATCGATTAGAGAAAACCGTATTTAGGTATTTAATATCGTTCTTCTTGTATAGTAATCAACATTAAATTCGGAAACGGTTATTCTTTATCTGTACATTATTTTTATCACTTACGTTTGAGTAGTGGATAGATAAAGGGGATAGAATCTGTTCTTGGGACTCTGAATCGATTTTCCTATCTCTAACCGTTTTCCACTCTGATATCTGTCTGACAGATAGACGAACGAATGGATTCATCCGGTCTGTAACACTTCACTTAACCCTTTCACTGTGGAAGGCGACGGAAAAAAATTTCCCTAACCTGCGAATGTCGATTATAGTCGACGTGTTAAAATTTGTCTGTATCTTGGTTTTGTCGATTGTAGTCGCCAAAGGTTTTCTGTGTGATTTCTATTGTTTATCGAAAACAATAGAACACAAACAAAAATGAACGGTACAACTTTGGCGACTACTCTCGACAAAGCCAAGATACGGACAAACAAATTTTAACACGCCGACTATAGTCGACATTCGCATGTTAAGGAAATTTGGTTCTGTCGACAAAAGTCGACTTCCTCTGTGAAAGGGTTAATTATGCATAAGCGTGTATATTTGGAGTCTAAGAGGAAAGAAAAAAAAGAGCAGCCTATGCATACCATGCACATAAAATACGTATTTAAAAGTTGCAAGTCATACATTATGATTTGAAATTGCCTAATTGAGTAATGCATGAGGCTGGACACACTAAATGATTGAAATTAAGTAATTAGCTATTCTGAAGGTCACATACTGTAGTGCATACAGACAGTCGCTCTGAAATGAATAATGTACGGTACAGTAGTAGGGGTCCCGTTATATGCAACTGAGTCAGCAAAAATTTTTGTGACGTCATAGGTCAAAGGTCAATGACCTTGGCCCGGGGTCAATGACCTAGGGGTACCTAGGACCACCCCCTCTAAATTTTGGCAGGGGTACCTTGGCCCACCCCCTAAATTTTGGCAGGGGTACATAGGACCACCACCCTTAAATTTTGGAAATTGCCAAATCTAAAAATTTGGTGTGGTAGCCTAGGACCATAGTATGTACCTCTATCAGTATTGGGTGTCTATGTCGTTCCCTTTCATGGGTAAAACATTGCCAAAAATTCAAATTTCGGGGGTTTTTGACCTAATTTATCCCCTTGGATGAGGTGTTATTACCTTATATAGTTATATGGGCGTATACAGGGGTCCATTACCTTTCATAACATATGGGTATATTAATGCACCCCTTGAAAAATTTGGGAGGGGTACCTTGGCCCACCACTTAAATTTTGGAAATTGACCAATTTAAACATTGGGTATTATAGTACAGGACCCTAATATCTATTATGATAAATTTGGGTGGTCCACCTCATTTCCTTCTAGGGGTACAAAATTGCCAAAAATATAAACGTAAGCAATACGTTATACCACGTGTTTGGTTTTTGGCTCAATTTATCCCCTTTGATGAGGTGTTATTACCTTATATGGTTATATGGTCATGTGTAGGGGTCCATTCCCTTTCATAAGATATGGGTATATTTGTGCACCCCTTGAAAAATTTGGGAGGGGGTACCTTGGCCCACCCCTTAAATTTTGGAAATTGACCAATTTAAACATTGGGTATTATAGTACAGGACCCTAATATGTATCATGATAAATTTGGGTGGTCCACCTCGTCCCCTTTTAGGGGTACAAAATTGCCAAAAATATATACGTAAGCAATACGTTATACCACGTGTTTGGTTTTCGGCCTAATTTATCTCCTTGGATGAGGTCCTATTACCTTATATAGTTATATGGGCGTATACAGGGGTCCATTCCCTTTCATAAGACATAGGTATATTAATGCACCCCTTGAAAAATTTGGGAGGGGTACCTTGACCCACCCCTTAAATTTTGGAAATTGCCAAATCTAAAAATTGGGTGTGGTAGCCTAGGACCATAGTATGTACATCTATCAGTATTGGGGGTCTATGTTGTTCCCTTTCATGGGTAAAAAATTGCCAAAAATTCAAATTTCGGGGGTTTTTGACCTAATTTATCCCCTTTGATGAGGTGTTATTACCTTATATGGTTATATGGGCGTATACAGGGGTCCATTCCCTTTCATAAGACATGGGTATATTAATGCACCCCTTGAAAAATTTGGGAGGGGTACCTTGGCCCACCCCTTAAATTTTGGAAATTGCCCATTTTCAACATTGGGTATTATAGTACAGGACTCTAATATGTATCATGATAAATTTGGGTGCTCCACCTCGTTCCCTTCTAGGGGTACAAAATTGCCAAAATATAAACGTAAGCAATACGTTATACCACGTGTTTGGTTTTTGGTCGATTTTATCCCCTTTGATGAGGTGTTATTATTCTATATAGTTATATGGTCATGTATAGGGGTCCATTCCCTTTCATAAGATATGGGTATATTTGTGCACCCCGGGAGGGGTACCTTGGCCCACCCCTTAAATTTTGGAAATTGCCTAATTTAAAACATTTGGTATTATAGTACCGGACCCTAACATGTATTATGATAAATTTGGGTGATCCACCTCGTTCCCTTTTAGGGGTACAAAATTGTCAAAATATAAACGTAAGCAATACGTTGTACCACGTGTTTGGTCTTTTGGCCCAATTTATCCTCTTGGATGAGGTTCTATTACCTTATATGGTTATATGGTTATGTATAGGGGTCTATTCCCTATTATAAGACATAGGTACATTTGTGCACCCCTTTAAAAATTTGGGAGGGGTACTTTGGCCCACCCCTTAAATTTTAGAAATTGCTCATTTTATATATTTGGTATTATAGTACTGGACCCTAACATGTATTATTATGATAAATTTGAGTGGTTCACCTCGTTCCCTTTTAGGGGTACGAAATTGCCAAATTTTACTACAACCACGTGTTTGGTATTTTGGTTCAATTTATCCCCTTGGATGAGGTCCTATTACCTTATATGATTATATGGTTATGTATATTGGACCATTCCCTATTATAAGACATGGGTATATTGATGCACCCCGGGAGGGGTACCTTGGCCCACCTCTTTATTTTGGAAATTGCCCAATTTAAACATTTGGTATAATAGTATAAGACCCTAATATATATTACTATAAATTTGGGTGGTCCATCTTGTTCCCTTTCATGGGTACGAAATTGCCAAATTTTAGTACAACCACATGTTTCGTTTTTGACCTAATTTATTCCCTTGGATGATGTCCTATTACCTAATATGATTATATGGTCTTGTATAGGGTCCATTTTCTATCATAAGACATAGGTACATTGATGCACCCCGGGAGGTGTACCACAGCCAATCCCTTAAATTTTGGAAATTTTTCAATTTAAGCATTCGCTATCATAGTGCATGACCTTAATATGTATCATGATAAATTTGGGTGGTCCACCTTGTTCCCTTTCATGAGTAAAAAAAAAATTGCCAAAATATAAAGATAAGCAATATGTTGTATCACGTGTTTGGTTTTTTGGCCCAATTTATCCCGTTTGATGCGGTCTTATTACCGTATATGTTTATATGGTCATGTATATAGGTTCATTTCATAAGACATGAGTACATTGATGCACCCTTTAAAAATTTGGGAGGGGTATCTTGACTCATCCACTCAGTTTTAGAAATTGTTTAATATAAGCATTTGGTATCTTCGTACAGGTCTTCAATATGTACCACTATAAATTTGGATGGTCCACATCGTTCTCTTTCATGGGTAAAGAACTACCAAAAATCAAATTTCGGAGGTTATTGACCCCTATTTAATACGTTATATGGTTTATTACCTCTATATGTTTATGTTCTCTTTTAAATTTGGGAATTATCAAATAACAAAATTCGGTAAACGTTTTCTAGGACCCATTGGTATTCCTCTTATGACCAAATATTCAAAATTTAAAGGTTATTGACCGGCTTTATTATTGAATAAGTACAGGATTTATTACTTTTTTCATAAGACACAGGTGTATTTGTGTACCAATCTTAAATTTTGGGAGGGGTACATTTCTTATTGTCATATCAATAATTGGTAATTGTTCTTTGGGTAAATCATTATGATCACGTGATCAGTTATTGACCTATGATGGGATTAGGAGTCCAGGACATTGGTACATTTAAACTTTGTAGGATAATTTGAGAATGCGTCATTGGTATTGATTATTACAGCCAAATATAAACGTAAGCAATACGATGTACCACGTGATTGACCTTGATGAGGTAGTGTACAGGGATACATAGCTAACCTTATTGAATCTTATGACTCATAGTCTTAAGGGAATATATGCTACAACACTGGCAAAGTTATTGTTGATGCAATTTGATTGGTTGATCACTATCTTTCGTGCAAATTGATTGGCTGATCACTATCTTTCGTGCAATCTGATTGGTTGGTGATTTTCAAATCTTTGCTGCATTCAGTTTTAAGTTTTGTTTAACATTTAAAAATCTTGGTTTCGTTCAACATTTTGCACTCACTGATAAATATGATCAAAACCGTTTATTTGTTAATCGAATAGTTAAAAACCGGATAAAGTTTGACGGTTAACCGTGAAACGTGAAATTTTTTTTAGTTTGACATTTTTTGTTTGAATTTTTTTTTAGAATTTTGTTTGAAATTTGTTTCAAAATTTTTTGTTTGAAAATTTTTTTGTTTGAAATTTTTTGTTGCAAAATTTTGTTTGAAATTTTTTTGTTTAAAATTTTTTGTTCGAAATTTTTGTTTTGAAATTTTTCGTTTCCAAAATTTTTTGTTTAAAATTTTTTTGTTTTGAATTTTTTTCGTTTCAAAATTTTGTTTGAATTTTTCGTTTCCAAATTTTTTCGTTTCAAAAATTTTGTTTCAAAGTTTGGTTTGACATTTTTAAAAGTTTGTGCACTCATTAGTAAAGAACCTGAACTGTTTAGAGCAAAAAACCTCTGGCAACATTGTGGTGCAATAGTACACGTCAGAACATGATAATGCAACGTCATCAGTTTTTCATCATATATAAGTATCGTTCGAGTTAGTATTCATGATAACATCATCATGGCTACTTGTCTGCAGTTTCTAAACACGCGTGATGTGATGAAATCATTTACCAAGATTACTGATTTACAACAGAATGTACCTTATAGAATCTTAGCTAGCCAAATGATCCCTACAAAGTTTGGATTAAGAATCGTAGTGAAGCTTGAAAATGATAAGAATATAATTTTACCAGCAAGATATTTACCCATGGAAGCATCAAAACAAGAAGAAGTGCTGCGTTTCTTAAATACTGGATCTGTATCTTTATGTTACAAAAGACTCTTCGGTCGAAGTCATCAATTTGAATTTAGTACACAGCCAGATTCGTCAGCAATTGTGATGAAATCATGAATTCAAACGTCAGCACATTCCTTTGACGTCAGACATAGTTGTATGAATTTGGTTGGTCAGCATGACGTCAGCAACTGTGATGAAATCATGAATTCAAACGTCAGCACATTCCTTACCAATGACGTCAACAATAACTATAAACCAGCAAATACAGTGTCATCCCACGAAATCATTTGAGCAAGTGCTTTTCAGGAGGAAAGATGTGTACTTCTAACGATAAAGAGTTCATCTTCGCAAGCCATTATCCAATAAATATATTTCAAACAAAACATGTGATGATTGGTATCAGTGCTAGAACATTTGAACCAGTAATTCGATTGGGCAAAGCAGAACAATTTGGTGTACAACTGACCTGTGAAGAATGGCAAATATTATGTTCACGAATCGACCAAATGAATGATTATTTTCATGATGAGCTAAATGTGACCATAGTCAAATCATTAGGCTCAAATCATGAAGTGGTGCTGCGTACAGTCCTCGAAGAGAAGATGGTGCTGTTACGTAAAAAGAGTACATTCCATGACCCTCGCAACATGGTGTATCTAACGCAAACGGAATGGAACAAATTTATAAACGTATTTCAGTGTGTTAAACGTGCAGTGGAAGTGTGCAACAAAACAAGTATATTCCTGAAAAAGTACTATTTTGAAAAATGTGTTATGTATATTGTACAACATGTATCTAGATATTGTGATGGTTGTCAACATCGTTCGTGGGTGCATACCTCTATTGATAAACAGTTTATTTGTGATCAAATGGACATTGAGTTTCCACCAATTGATATTGCAATAGACCTTAAAAGACTTCAATTGGAATTAAAATTATATGCTAAAGACAAACTAGTGCAGGAAGTTCAAAATACATTGTATCGACAATATCCAGATCATATATCTGGTATGGATGTATGTGGAGTGTAATAAAATGATCCATTTGAATGAATTGTGTTTTTTCATTTCAAGTACAACCCCAGGTTCTGACGTGTACTATTGCACCACAATGTTGCCAGAGGTTTTTTGCTCTAAACAGTTCCGGTTCTTTACTAATGAGTGCACAAACTTTTAAAAATGTCAAACCAAACTTTGAAACAAAATTTTTGAAACGAAAAAATTTGGAAACGAAAAATTCAAACAAAATTTTGAAACGAAAAAAATTCAAAACAAAAAAATTTTAAACAAAAAATTTTGGAAACGAAAAATTTCAAAACAAAAATTTCGAACAAAAAATTTTAAACAAAAAAATTTCAAACAAAATTTTGCAACAAAAAATTTCAAACAAAAAAATTTTCAAACAAAAAATTTTGAAACAAATTTCAAACAAAATTCTGAAACAAAAAAAATTCAAACAAAAAATGTCAAACTAAAAAAAATTTCACGTTTCACGGTTAACCGTCAAACTTTATCCGGTTTTTAACTATTCGATTAACAAATAAACGGTTTTGATCATATTTATCAGTGAGTGCAAAATGTTGAACGAAACCAAGATTTTTAAATGTTAAACAAAACTTAAAACTGAATGCAGCAAAGATTTGAAAATCACCAACCAATCAGATTGCACGAAAGATAGTGATCAGCCAATCAATTTGCACGAAAGATAGTGATCAACCAATCAAATTGCATCAACAATAACTTTGCCAGTGTTGTAGCATATATTCCCTTAAGACTATGAGTCATAAGATTCAATAAGGTTAGCTATGTATCCCTGTACACTACCTCATCAAGGTCAATCACGTGGTACATCGTATTGCTTACGTTTATATTTGGCTGTAATAATCAATACCAATGACGCATTCTCAAATTATCCTACAAGTTTAAATGTACCAATGTCCTGGACTCCTAATCCCATCATAGGTCAATAACTGATCACGTGATCATAATGATTTACCCAAAGAACAATTACCAATTATTGATATGACAATAAGAAATGTACCCCTCCCAAAATTTAAGATTGGTACACAAATACACCTGTGTCTTATGAAAAAAGTAATAAATCCTGTACTTATTCAATAATAAAGCCGGTCAATAACCTTTAAATTTTGAATATTTGGTCATAAGAGGAATACCAATGGGTCCTAGAAAACGTTTACCGAATTTTGTTATTTGATAATTCCCAAATTTAAAAGAGAACATAAACATATAGAGGTAATAAACCATATAACGTATTAAATAGGGGTCAATAACCTCCGAAATTTGATTTTTGGTAGTTCTTTACCCATGAAAGGGAACGATGTGGACCATCCAAATTTATAGTGGTACATATTGAAGACCTGTACGAAGATACCAAATGCTTATATTAAACAATTTCTAAAACTGAGTGGATGAGTCAAGATACCCCTCCCAAATTTTTAAAGGGTGCATCAATGTACTCATGTCTTATGAAATGAACCTATATACATGACCATATAAACATATACGGTAATAAGACCGCATCAAACGGGATAAATTGGGCCAAAAAACCAAACACGTGATACAACATATTGCTTATCTTTATATTTTGGCAATTTTTTTTTACTCATGAAAGGGAACAAGGTGGACCACCCAAATTTATCATGATACATATTAAGGTCATGCACTATGATAGCGAATGCTTAAATTGAAAAATTTCCAAAATTTAAGGGATTGGCTGTGGTACACCTCCCGGGGTGCATCAATGTACCTATGTCTTATGATAGAAAATGGACCCTATACAAGACCATATAATCATATTAGGTAATAGGACATCATCCAAGGGAATAAATTAGGTCAAAAACGAAACATGTGGTTGTACTAAAATTTGGCAATTTCGTACCCATGAAAGGGAACAAGATGGACCACCCAAATTTATAGTAATATATATTAGGGTCTTATACTATTATACCAAATGTTTAAATTGGGCAATTTCCAAAATAAAGAGGTGGGCCAAGGTACCCCTCCCGGGGTGCATCAATATACCCATGTCTTATAATAGGGAATGGTCCAATATACATAACCATATAATCATATAAGGTAATAGGACCTCATCCAAGGGGATAAATTGAACCAAAATACCAAACACGTGGTTGTAGTAAAATTTGGCAATTTCGTACCCCTAAAAGGGAACGAGGTGAACCACTCAAATTTATCATAATAATACATGTTAGGGTCCAGTACTATAATACCAAATATATAAAATGAGCAATTTCTAAAATTTAAGGGGTGGGCCAAAGTACCCCTCCCAAATTTTTAAAGGGGTGCACAAATGTACCTATGTCTTATAATAGGGAATAGACCCCTATACATAACCATATAACCATATAAGGTAATAGAACCTCATCCAAGAGGATAAATTGGGCCAAAAGACCAAACACGTGGTACAACGTATTGCTTACGTTTATATTTTGACAATTTTGTACCCCTAAAAGGGAACGAGGTGGACCACCCAAATTTATCATAATACATGTTAGGGTCCGGTACTATAATACCCAATGTTTAAATTGGTCAATTTCCAAAATTTAAGGGGTGGGCCAAGGTACCCCTCCCGGGGTGCACAAATATACCCATATCTTATGAAAGGGAATGGACCCCTATACATGACCATATAACTATATAGAATAATAACACCTCATCAAAGGGGATAAAATCGACCAAAAACCAAACACGTGGTATAACGTATTGCTTACGTTTATATTTTGGCAATTTTGTACCCCTAGAAGGGAACGAGGTGGAGCACCCAAATTTATCATGATACATATTAGAGTCCTGTACTATAATACCCAATGTTGAAAATGGGCAATTTCCAAAATTTAAGGGGTGGGCCAAGGTACCCCTCCCAAATTTTTCAAGGGGTGCATTAATATACCCATGTCTTATGAAAGGGAATGGACCCCTGTATACGCCCATATAACCATATAAGGTAATAACACCTCATCAAAGAGGATAAATTAGGTCAAAAACCCCCGAAATTTGAATTTTTGGCAATTTTTTACCCATGAAAGGGAACGACATAGACCCCCAATACTGATAGATGTACATACTATGGTCCTAGGCTACCACACCCAATTTTTAGATTTGGCAATTTCCAAAATTTAAGGGGTGGGTCAAGGTACCCCTCCCAAATTTTTCAAGGGGTGCATTAATATACCTATGTCTTATGAAAGGGAATGGACCCCTGTATACGCCCATATAACTATATAAGGTAATAGGACCTCATCCAAGGAGATAAATTAGGCCGAAAACCAAACACGTGGTATAACGTATTGCTTACGTATATATTTTTGGCAATTTTGTACCCCTAAAAGGGGACGAGGTGGACCACCCAAATTTATCATGATACATATTAGGGTCCTGTACTATAATACCTAATGTTTAAATTGGGCAATTTCCAAAATTTAAGGGGTGGGCCAAGGTACCCCCTCCCAAATTTTTCAAGGGGTGCACAAATATACCCATATCTTATGAAAGGGAATGGACCCCTACACATGACCATATAACCATATAAGGTAATAACACCTCATCAAAGGGGATAAATTGAGCCAAAAACCAAACACGTGGTATAACGTATTGCTTACGTTTATATTTTTGGCAATTTTGTACCCCTAGAAGGAAATGAGGTGGACCACCCAAATTTATCATAATAGATATTAGGGTCCTGTACTATAATACCCAATGTTTAAATTGGTCAATTTCCAAAATTTAAGTGGTGGGCCAAGGTACCCCTCCCAAATTTTTCAAGGGGTGCTTTCCAAAATTTAAGGGGGGGTGGTCCTATGTACCCCTGCCAAAATTTAGGGGGTGGGCCATCCAAAAATTTAAAGGGGTGCACAAATGTACCTATGTCTTATGAAAGGAATGGACCCCTATACATGACCATATAATCATATAAGGTAATAGGACCTCATCCAAGGAGATAAATTAGGTCGAAAACCAAACACGTGGTACAACGTATTGCTTACGTTTATATTTTGGCAATTTTGTACCCCTAGAAGGGAATGAGGTGGACCACCCAAATTTATCATGATACATATTAGGGTCCTGTACTATAATACCCAATGTTGAAATTGGTCAATTTCCAAAATTTAAGGGGTGGGCCATGGTACCCCTCCCAAATTTTTCAAGGGGTGCATTAATATACCCATGTCTTATGAAAGGTAATGAACCCCTGTATACGCCCATATAACTATATAAGGTAATAACACCTCATCCAAGGGGATAAATTAGGTCAAAAACCCCCGAAATTTGACTTTTTGGCAATTTTTTACCCATTAAAGGGAACGACATAGACCCCCAATACTGATAGAGGTACATACTATGGTCCTAGGCTACCACACCAAATTTTTAGATTTGGCAATTTCCAAAAATTAAGGGTGGGTGGTCCTATGTACCCCTGCCAAAATTTAGGGGGTGGGCCATGGTACCCCTGCCAAAATATAGAGGGGGTGGTCGTAGGTCCCCCCAGGTCATTGACCCCGGGCCAAGGTCATTGACCTTTGACCTATGACGTCACAAAAATTTTTGCTGACTCAGTTGCATATAACGGGACCCCTACTACTGGTACTGAAGTCATTTTCACTAGAATGGAATGTGTGGATATCAGAAGAGAGAGAGAGAGAGAGAGAGAGGATATTTTGAAGAAGAAAAAATAACACATAATTTTCTACGAGTCTGTTCTCTTAACATATGATGATAACGATGGATTACAGATTTTGCGGCTTTTGTTTTTCTTCTCTGTGTTAATAATTCGAATCAAGTTTTTATTTGTAATTAACAACATTACAAATTTATTTTTATATATGTATATATATCAGTTGATATAGGAAGCAAAAATAATAGAGATTCTGGTAAATTTTGCCTGTTTATTTATTAATGGACTTCGATAGGTTTATAAATTCAAGGTAACACTTACTCTTTGTTCATTCATTCTTCACGGAGGAAGAATTAGGTTTAATGACTGGTATTACATCAGTGGCGTACCCACGTGGAGGGATCATTGGATCCAGAGCCCACCAAAATTTGGTACACTTTCTTTTAAGAAAACTATACTTGTGTCACAGAGAAATTATTGGTGTAGCCTAAAGATTTTGATCTTATACTTTATTTGTACTCTTTCTTTTCTTATAAAAACAAATTCTATATTTTTTTCTCTGGGAATATAAGAAGTATTGAACAATTAATTATCGTCATTCCGGTGTAAAATAACATCCCACCCCAAACTTTGGACCCTTTCCAAGAAAGAATTCTGGGTGCTCGCCTGTTTTACATTGAAACCCTCACGTGTATGACTGGTCTTAGCACACTTCATGCATTATCGGCAAACTTCTGCCAGACATACTCTTTTCTTCTCTTTTAGGTCAAATATCAAAAAACGCTGGGTGACGTATTTAATTATTTTTAATAAAAAGTTCAAATAAAAATTTTCGTGTATATAATCTTAAGGGATTCCGAGAAATGGTCATCTTATTGTAATAATTGAACCCCATTTCTAGAATTTTCAAAGCGTCTTTCTTAATGATAGATTACATCACAGATCTTATGTACTGTCTATCTTCCAAGTAACTAGCTTAAACAGTTAGGACTAAGTGTTGATCAGTTAATCAGTATTTATTTTACATAGATATAAATTTCTCATATAGCCCACAGCTGCGAGGCCAAGGCATATTTGAACTAATAAACAACAAAAACAGAATGAGGACTGAAAGAAAGTCTATTAGAGCTTATATTTAAAGGTAATATTCCAGCATTTGCCCAGTAAAACTGAAAGAAAACTTTTAATGGACGGCCGATTCAGAATGCCATATTTTCAGATCTATATTTTCTACTTATTTAAGCTTTTTTCTTAATCAATTATGGACTATCAAGTCTTATATTGTTTCCTACCCTACTTCGTGAATTTTGCCAGCAACTTCCGTGTCTTTGAATACGTCAGCGTAAAATGTGCCTCAAAATTTATTAAATTTCAATATTTGTATCTTCAATTCTCACAACTGACACATGAAGTTAATGTCAATCAGCACTGATTATGAAAATAAGCAATAACTTACGATATAAGATTGTATATTGTTTACATTAATATCGGTATACGGTAACACAGTGGTCAGTAGTAAAACGCTTATAATTAAAATGAATGAGGACCCGTTTCCAGCTTTCACCAAGTGAATTTTGTGGAGGGACAAACTTCGTGCAAGTGAATTTTCTCGCCGTTTCTTCCCACTTCTTTCACCCCACCATTTCGCTTATTATCATTGTCACTGTCTCTCTTAACCGTGGAGCATAATTGTTAGATGTTGAAGCTTTTTTTATATATATATAAAAAGAAGAAAAAAACATCTTTATGTAATAGGTTTGATATACAGACATGTTCAAAACCAAAAGCAATTTTACTACATAAATCTACCATTTTAAAGCAGTATCAGTTTACCACACAAAATCACATAGGCTAAATCTGATGGAAATTTTAAAATTTGGATAGCAAAGTGCGATACATCTGTGATTATAATGTATTACCAAAGTAACCTTTTTTATTTTTTAAAAAAAGGATATCATCTCTTTCCATGACAGAATGATTCTTCAATGGTAAACGTTTTTCCTGTAGGTGCCCCTTAGGTTCTCAATAATGGGGCTTTTACACTTGGTCGATTTAGTCGCACGACTAAATCGACTCGCTGCATTTCCCACTAAATCGAAGCAACTAGGCCGAATCAGATCGATTGATGTGTTCAATTATTTCAACCACAGAAAATAGAACGTCTTTCAATTCAGTTGCCAGTCGATTAGTCGCCTTCGATCAACAAGCGATTAAGTTGAAGTCCCGTTTACACCGTCGATTAAGTTGAAAGTGACGTCAATTCAACTGAATCGAACGCAAATCGACTAAGTGTAAACGCCCCATAACACAAACCAATCCTCTACGGACTATATTACTGGAGATTGGCTGTAGCACTAATATAAGGACAAAGAAAAACCACGTGGAGTTCAAATATACAGCATCTGGAAATAAAGTGTCTCAATAGGCTTTACTTTGAAATTCAAGACCTCAGTTTATTTCTCAGAAGCCAGATCACTACCAAAATCGTTGTATTTAAATGTATGCGCAATCATTGGCTGCAATATTACTTGGAATACGAACATTTAAGTGAAATTAAGTTTGTGTGTGTGTATGTGTATGTGTGTGTGTGTGTGTGTGTGTCGAAAAGTTAGATTCACTTTGTGGACTAGATGATTCAATTTCCTTCTTCCTTGACTGCATTACAGTCGGCAATCCAACCATATTTTATTTTTTTAATTTTTTTTTTTAAAGTATTACTGTTGCGTTGCGATGCAATGCGCAAATTTTCCGAGATCTATTGCAAAATGTGGCCTCCATGTGTCATTTCCTACCAGCCTTCACAAAACTTTTGTTTTCAGCAACACAACGGAAAGATCGTAAAATTGTATTATAATTTCTATTCCGAATAATGCAAACTAAATCCCAAATTTTGCATGGCGTTGACAGAAACTTTACGTAAAGCTCTCATTTCATTCTTTTTCTCCTTCAATGTACTTTCATTAAAAAAAAAAACTTAGAGAATTTTATGATACAGACATTCCAATCTGGCAACATTATCAACTGAAAAAGAAGAAGATGGTTGCGAGTGATACAGGAATGGGATGTGTCTATTCATCCCTTATTAATTAGTTAAATAAATTAGTTGGTGAGTAATTTGTAAAGGGCATAATTTGTATCGACAACCCTAGGAAGATATTGTTAAATCATTGACTATTACGTAGTTTTTGAGTAGAATGTTTAAGAAAAGTGGTAAGTGATGCTGGAGAGTGTATTCATCAAATGAGCCCTTTTGTTGCAACATACATTTATTATCAGAATTTAAGTAAGAGTGGGTAGAAATCTGTATTTGCTGTACCTACACAAATTTGAAATGAAAGAGGAATACGGAAGACAGTTTCTATTTACAGTTTGAAGCGTAAAATGTTTCTGCGCAGATGAAAGTGAAATTAATGTACGTGAAAACAAAAGCAGTTTAGTTTATAATGTATTTAATGATAAAATGCGTGGTAGGGTGTTCCTTGTTATTAAGAATGGGTCTAGTTCATTAGTTGCTATCCAGAGGAGGATTGTTACGGAACTAGTTCGGTGGCGTGTAGTTAAATATTTATAATAGCAATGTTATTCAGTTCGTGTTAGAGGTTAGGGAGCTTGCACCCTCAACGTCTAAACTTTACCGTAGGCTACATTTAAGGGCATTACTGCTGTATCGCCGGATCAATTTGAGAATCGAAAAAAGTACCAAAATGTACTGCATTCGGTTATATTTGGTTGGATTACATTACGTTACGTTAGATTATGTGGCCTATGTTTAGCAGAAGGGGTCCAGCTCTTTTCTCTAAAAAATGTTACAATTTTGGTCATTTCTGTTCACATTCGGTTAGTTTAGGGTAGGGTTGGTTAGTTTAAGTTAGGTTAGGCTAGTTTAGGTTACGATAGGTTAGTTTAGTTTATGTTATATTAGTGTAGGAGTCCCGCATAATTTTCCAAAAAATGATAGAATTTCGGTTATTTCTACTAATATTACGTTAGTTTAGGTTAGTTCAGGTTAGCTTACATTAGTTTATGTTAGGTTAGCTTGGATTTGGTTACGTTATGTTACGTCTAAGTACTTGCATCACTCATTTCTCCTGTAAATTTTGTGTTTTTTACGTGCTTCTGGACCCCTTGTACTAAACATACTCCGATTATGTTATTAGGCATGCAGTTTTACTATACGGATCCATAATATAAGTAGTAGTAGTAGGAACGGGTTAGAAGTCCCGCAGGGGTAGTTGGGTTGGGTTCTGTTCTCGACATGAAATGAGCAAATTAAAGACTTACCCAAATTTTTCTTTTTTTTTCTGTGCATTTTACAGTCTATGGATCCATATAATAAAATAAGTGTACTTCTGCGAAATAGTCCATCTGCCTCCACATACAGTGCTGCTTACATCAAAAACAACCAGCAAATACGACTACTTTCTTAACTTTTACTATTCCCCTTACCTGACTTTCACTCATTCTTCCTCACAAACTTAAATCATCTCTCCAATTGTCCCGGTAAATTTCCTAAAACTGGTCCGGCGATACAGTAGTTAACCCTATTTAAGTCTTGTCTTATGTTGTCATTGATGTCTATATTGTTTCACTGGCTTCTACGTTTTGTATGTGTTTTGTTGTTTTTGAGTAAGTACACAAACATTTTAGTAAGGTCGTTCGTTAACTACTTCATGTTCAAAAAAAAAAAAGTTCTGGTGTATATTAATTGATTGTATTGTTTTGCCACACTTCACTCAGAATGTTTTTATCCCAAGATAACAGATACCGCGAGATAGTTGTTGCTGCCGTAGTTAATGATGGTTTGCTGGTGGTTGCACTCCTCTGTGATGATTCATGGTCCTGAAGCATTGTAATTGGTTGGTGTCATAATGTTCGTAATGCTATTATCCGATGCGCTTGTGCTGTTTGTGAGTGTCGTGGTGACTGGCGGTCAGGGGATACGGTTTTTCTTTTATTAGCTACTTGTCGGATATCGATGTTAGTCTGTAATTTTGTAAATCATTTTTGGGGCCGCGATGGCTCAGTGGTAGAGCGTTCACCTCTGGTGCTTGGGGTCCCGGGTTCGATCCCAGCCCCCGCCAAGTGAACTTTGTGGTGGACAAACACCGTGTGTGTGGGTTTTCTCGGGGTTCTCCCGTTTCCTCCCACTTTCTTCATTCCGTCATTTCATTCATTTCTCATCATCACCGTCTCCTTGAGCCTAACCGGCATAACAGTGGGACGTAAAACTCAAAAAATTCATTTTTGTAAATCATTTTTAATGTTTTTGTTGTTTTATTCGTAAGTGCATGAGTTAAAATTGGTTGTATGGATATTGAAATGCGATTACTCGAGCAGACGATTCTACCAAATTTTGACACATTTCTTACATTTTCATGTTAGGTTAGAGCCATGGTTGGCAAAAATCATGGTTTTATTGAAAAAAAAAAAAAACTTTTTTTTGTTTAAATAATTTGCTCTACTATGTATTCATATCATATATGGACAAAAATAGGTTTGTTTCGCCTTGGTGTTACTATGCAACAACCGGGTTATGCTGGAAGGGTCACATAAGCTTAAAGCGGAATCCAAACCGCTTCTCAGCTTACATCCGAGAGAAATTGTTCTCCATTTGAACTCGGAACTAGGACTAATTGGCTACAAATACGATACGTCCGCCTACTCACTCACGAAGGACTCCTGATAAAAATACGTTGTACTGATCTTTACATACTTGTTAATATAATTGTCAAGAGTAATTTCAGAAGGACAAAAAGATAAACAGTTGCACAAGTGAAACCATTATACAGAATTACATATGGACAATTTCAAAGTACTATAGAGTACAGAGGAACTAATTTAGTCCAAGTTAAAGAAATTCAATGTCTGTTTTTGCATATCAGTAAGAAAAGTGAATAAAGATACGAATTATTTGAGTCCACTTTGGCTCAGACTCATTTATACATAAATAGATATCAAAGGTACTTCTCATTTCACTAAATGCCTCTTGTAGGGTTTTATGACCTCCCCCCCCCACACACACACACAAAGTACGGCATTTCGATGTATTTTATCAATAGTAAATATTATTGAAACGGCACAATATTTAGAATTTTTCTCTGATTGCAATTACATAACAATAATAACAAACTATAAAAAAATCACTAAACAAACATTCATAAACTTATTAAAAAAAAGTTGCTTTTGTAGTAGTATCTTTTTGAGTAATGAATGGAGAATTTAGGTCTGACGGGAGTGAAACGTGATAACCCACAAATGTGTGTCCATCAAGATTAATCAAGAAATTTTGTTTTCTCAGTAAAGTTTACAGCAATAAACGCGAAAAATAAAACGACAACGCAACAAAAAGATAAAATACCTTTGTGTAGTTATAACGTAATTGCCTAAAACATTAAATTTTGGATATACTGCATACTGTATTATAGTGTCATAGTAATCCTTATAGTGTAGTGCTTACTAATTTCTTATTTATTTATTTCTTTAAGGTTGAGAATGAACTGAAGTCCATATGAGCAGTGACCGAACTGTTCTCCATATTTTGAGTGTTATGAATGAATATGGAGTCACAGCCACAGCAGACTCGCTTTAGATCTTTCTCAAGTAGTGCGCAGCGTGTTCAGACTCAAGGTATGTTCTTTTCTTTCGTTCATTTATTTCCATACTTAAGTGAGAGATGAGACACATTTTAAGGATGGTGTAAAGGGCCAATTTTTGCCAATAGATGTCACTACAATCTTCGTATCTCTCACATGTATTTTTTACCCTTCACGAAAATTTACAATTTCTCTTACAAATTTCAACCTAGAGACTTCAAATTTTTAGAGAAGAAACTTCATAACCTATAGAAGGCAACAATCCGTGCAAATTTTTTATTTAGAATTTTCTTCATTGTTGAAACAGTTCTGTTGTTAGAGGTTTGAATATTAATTTCAACAATCAAGCCATTTCAACAATGAAGAAAATTCTAAATAAAAAATCGGCACGGATTGTTGCCTTCGACAGGTTATGAAGTTCCTTCTCTAAAAATTTGAAGTCTGTAGGTTGAAATTTATAAGAGAAATTGTGAATTTTCGTGAAAGGTAAAAAAATACATGAGAGAGATACGGCGACTGTAGTGAAATCTATTGGCAAAACTTGTCCCTTTAAACTAACCTTAGAGAATATACGGTGGAGCGAGCAAATGCTTATTCTTTAAAATGCTCTTCACTAATCTCTAATTCCACTCTTTCGTTGCCAGTTAGCTCTAGAGCAGGAGTTCATCAATCTTTTCCTTGGCATACTACCATAGGACCCAGCAGCAGCTTGCATGCCATGGGCTGAGAAACTATGCTCTGGAACAGGCATGTGCAAGCTAAAACAGTGGATGGACCGACTACGGCAGACTTACTGGCGTCAAGAGCCATATGAAAATTGTATAACATTTCCACAAGAACTGAATAGCCATATTTAATAGAGAAACTGGTTCATTGTCCATTAACGTCACAGGAACCCAAAATTCTTTATAACGGTAACCAAAATATTTACTTACTAAAGAAAAGTAGAAAACATTGTTTACTTTGCATTTTAGTCGGGAACTTGACCCTTCATGTTCTGAACTAGTTAGTCTCAATGTTCAGTGGTACATTAGATGTTCCAACGCGAAGGATATTTTCGAGGTTGACATCCAGGAAATATTTTCAATTTAGTTTAAGAGATTACTAAGAAATACATTTTCAATAACGGGTCAGGCGGACCGGATAAAGGGATTCAATAGACTGGGACCGACCCGGAGGCCGGCTGTTGCATATGGCTGCTCTAGAAGATGGAGCTTACATTTATCATACACCTTGCTATACTTCATGGACGATAATAATTGTAGCTTACGATTTGCTGAACATTTGGTTTTTGTTCCACATCGATAGAACAACTTGGGGCTGAACTACCGATTCGGTAACCCTGTATAACACCACAAAATGGCGCATGTTCGAAAACAAATATGGCTACCACCCGAAACCTAATCACTAAAATTAAAATAATGTTTGTTTTGAACTAATAACATGTAATTAAAATTATAACATATCAAAAATCAGATTTTTTAAACAATTGTCAAGCAAGGATTTATTTCCTTCCTGGACCATTTGACATTGGTTTACCCATAGGTAACAATATGCACTGATTTATAACTATTCTTTAGTAGTTTAGAAGCTAAAATATAAGGTTGCGTTTTAGTTTGGTGTCTGATTCTTAGTGAGAACTATTTGCATTTGCTTACAGAATAGAAACGTCCATTAATGGGGTAAATTATATACGAAATAACATTTCATCAGTCAGAGAATAATGATAATAATACGGCTGTGATACATTTTCCTGCTGTTGACTTATATATTCTAATATTCCCCTCTTTTCTATTGCAGTTGGTTTCCCTCAAAGCCCAAGCGGGAGTGAGACTGACGTATCGACGTCGACTGAAAACCTTAGCAACGAGGAGAGGTTTGTTATTCACCACACGGCAAGACAAGAGCCTCAGGGTCAGGAGACTCTTAACTCAGACTGCACTGTCGAGTGTAGTTCCTATAATACACTCATTATCCACGGGAGTGATGACCAAAGAACTTCCAGGTAGCTTATCTTTTGTATTATTATTCAGTAACGTTCATAAGTGATATTCATTATGTTGAGTTTCTTTTTTTGGTGTATATATATATATATATATGTGTGTGTGTGTGTGTCAGTCAGTCAGTCAGTCATGAATGAATTGGTCACCTAAAGTACAATTTGTAAGGATATGGATTTAGCTAAACTATTTTCTATATTTACGCTGTCCGTCCGTCCAGAAGACAAAAGATATGTGTCCGTGTGGAAGGCAGAAAAATCTCAAGAACCACACAGTGGATCACCATTAAGTTTGGCCAAGATGAAGAGGGTCGGGAATAAAGTTCGATCATGAAGGTGAAAATAGCAGAAATCAAGCAGTTCCGGTTTTAATGTTAATCCCTATAAAACAAAACGATAATAGATAGCGAGTAGTGGTTTCCTACAATTAATTAAGTGTCCTAGAGATTGCTTCATTTCCACTCTAGTTTTTCTACTAAAACCGGAAGTAGTGGAAATTTCCATTTCCGGTTTCAATATTAATTTAGGAAATACTTCTATCACGCTATACAAACTAACTTCTAGTGCTCTTCGAATACAGAGCTATCGTACATAACACAGTTTCGAACAGCGCGGATTTTACTATAATGCGTTATCATTATTACATATACGAGGAAGGATCAGAAACTAAGGTTTTACTTGCCACGTTCAAATCGTCCCCAGCTGACTTCCTTTGTACTCAAGCAGAAAATTTATCCGAGTTTCATTCATAAATAGTATTCCAAACAAGCCATGAAGGGCACGAATGTGGTGTCGACGGGACGCTTTGTTGCCATCACTGAACTTATGTTAAAATTGATACATTTTGCTAATATGTATCAATAATACTAATAGTTATCACTAGTATAAAAACATTAAAGTAGTCATTTTAAAGTAAACAAACACACTAAATATCAAAATATGGAACTATAAAAAGCAAACAACGTGTTGAGCAAGCTTGTACATCGTTGTACGAGAGGGTAAAGAATGCAACACTGCTTTCGTTTTCAGTAGGTCAATAGAAAGACTATCGTCGACTAGAAGAACTTGCTGGAATATTCCTCTCGTGTAACAAAGAAACGTGTGATTACTTCAGTGGTGTTCTGCTTCGTTTGAAGCCGCCTAAGGATTGATTCGACTGCGTCGACTTTAGAAGGCAAATATTTCTGGAGTTTCCTTTGTTATGGAGGAATGAACGGTGTGCAGTAATTTTAATACATGGAGCTTGCCACTGTGCATTGTTTTAGCTATCCGCCATGTACGGCGCTAGTTGCAGGTAAACACAAGTTGCGACTCATGTGGAAAACTGGTCTCGCGAAGAAGTCTGCTCAGTTATTTGATTTCTGTGGGCGAAACATGTAACCACGGCTGAAATTCACCGGCAGCTCGTAGAGGTTTACGGGGAGACTAATGTCTTGTCAGCATGTCGCAAAATGGTGTCGAAAATTTGCAGCAGGGAGAGAAAAATGTCGGCCGAGAAGCGCAGTGGCCGATCCAGCACCGCATCAACAGATTTGAACACAGCTTGCGTGGAGGAGCTGATTCACAACAACAGGAGGATCACATTACGCTCCAAGTGACTTTCACCTGTTCCCGCACTTGGAAGGAGCACCTAGGAGGCCGTCGTGTCGCTTCAGATGACGTGCCACTTCACGACAACGTGGCTGAACACGCAAGGACAGAATTTTAAGCAGGAGGGAATCTTCAAACTCATCCCACGGTGCAAAAACTGCCTCAACCGATATGGAGAATACACCCTCCATTCCAAAAGAAACCGAACGTTTTAAAAAAACAAAAAAGCAATGTACATTTTGGAACAAATCATTTTTATTAATCAATGTATTCCCCTTCTGCATCGATACACATATTTGCACGCTCCAACAAGTTGTCAAACGACTTCTCCATGTCCTTTATTGGAATGGTCTTTAGGACGGCGGTCGTCGCCTTCTCAATGGCATCAATCGATGCGTGCCACTTTCCTTTCATCGCCAGATGCAGTTTCGGGAACATATTCGGGCCGAATACGACGAATTCTTGCCAGCAAACGCTTCATGACGCCCAAATAAAACTCTCCAGTGACTGTCTGGCCGGGCTGAACAAATTCTTTGTGGATAATTCCTTTTGAATCGTAAAAAACAAATCAGCATCACCTTAACTTTTGACTTCACCAAGCGACTTTTTTTGGGTGTTCCTTCATCCGGCGCTCTCCATTCAGCACTTTGCCGCTTTGTTTCGGGCTCATATTCAAAACACCACGTCTCGTCACCAGTTACAATCGATTTCAAGAAGTTTCGATCCTGCCGAGCACTTTTAACGATGTCTTTGCAATGCGCAATTCGATCAACTTTTTGGTCTTCGGTGAGTTTGTGTGGTACAATCCGCGGCAAAAAACCTGCAACATGAAGATGTAAGTTTATTGTGAAACTACGCCAAACAGCACAGGAAATGACATAACGTCTAAGTGGAACGAATCACGCCAGGATAAACCTCGGCCTCCTCCCGTGCACACTTATTTTGGAGCAAAGGACTTCGTCATTTCACAATAAACTTATATACTCATGTTGCAGGTTTTTTGCCGCGGATTGTACAAACCGTGAATTAACCTTCTTAAGGCCCAAAACTTCGGTCAAAATGCGGTATGCGGTTGTTTGAGGAATGCCTAATTCCATTTCAATAACTTTCACCGACGATTTTTTGTTATGTTTGATGAATTCACGCACTTTTTCGATGTTTTCTTCCGATAATCCGGTTCTGGGACGGCCTGATCTTTCGTCATCATCCAGCGTCTCTCTACCCGATTTGAATCGCCTGAACCACTCGTAAACTTGCGTACGGGATAGACACTCATCACCATATGCATTTTGTAGCATTTGGTGCGTTTCACTAAAAGTTTTACCAAGTTTAACACAAAACTCAATTGCAGCTCGTTGTTTGAAACTCATTTTCCGACCGATGTACACAACACACTGACAGTTGAAACGCAATAACTTTGTTGCCGTGCATCCAAATGTCATGACATTTATACCAGTTGTCAATGAGGGACTACGCCATCTACCGGTAAAATATTACAACAGATGGCACTAGTGGTACTATTTGTTTTCAAAAGTTCGGTTTCTTTTGGAATGGAGGGTGTATGTCAAAAAAATAACCTAATGTATGTATTATCTGTTGGCTGTATTGGTTGTATGAAATAATATATACACGTTTCACTGCAGGCGTTGTAACCTTACTTTCTGATCACTCCTCATATTTATGATATGCTATAAAGTTTGCCAGTTCATATAATTACAAATAATGTAATAAAAGCAGTAAATGCAAATACTACGTAAACGATGTTGAGTATTAGCTTGTGATATAACAGTTCATACTGACTATGAAATTCAGGGAAATTAAAATAGCGAGGGAGATACTTTAAACAATACCGGAAGTCATGGAAATTACTATACTCCACAAAGAGTCAGAGATTTTTTTTTCTAGATGGCCACAGAAGATATGAAGAACGCCTCAAAGAATCAATAAAGACTCAGAAAGAATAGGGGCTGAAAAGAGAAAATTATAATTAGAAATAAGGAAGTTTGAGGAGCACCGAAAGGTGTTGAAACTTAGCTTGTGAAAGAACAGTGGTATAATGTTATAGAAAAATAGCTTTTCTTAAACGAAGGTACTATTCGCATAAATACACAGTAGTGTTCTAAGTCCACATATGGTTCTATGCATGTTTGCCAACCACTTTGGGATTTTTCATTTGCCATTAATTTCGGACTCGAGTTAAAATCCTCGTGTACGGGGTGTAAGTTAGACAAATGTTTTCTAATGCTAAATATATATCCAATACCTTCCATACGAAAATACCTGTTTACTATATCAATTCTCTTGTATTGTATACTAATTTTGGCTATTGATTGTTGCAGGTTGTCTGGAGTAGGTGTTCATGATGCACTGGAGACTAGTCCGTCCACTTACTCAGGCGTGCATGCAGGAACAGGACTCTTTTCTTCAGGGCATAGTGGCGATGGGAAAATGTCTTCCACATGGGCGCCGCAATCTCAAAGGACTGTCAAAGACTCAGGAACACTTCGGCCTTCGTCAGAAGGTGCCGCCATAGGAGGGAAATTCGATCACAGTGATTTGAAAATCACAGATATTCCAGCTGATTATTTGGATCAGTCTCAAGTTCTGAAGCACTTGGCCAAAGAGGTGAAAGGAGGTCCTGCTGGTGATGATAATATTTCTTCCGTGTTGAGGGTTTGCGAAGATACCACTAGTCCCAATAAACTTTGTCGCAAAGACTTGCAGATTCCGGTTGGCAAGGAGAGCTCTGCAAGCAGTGTAGCGCAAAGACTAGCCTTTGAGGAACCTGTATCACCACCCGTATCCGAATATCGGAAGTGGGTGATACGACAATCGTTTGTGCCACCACTCGATAAGCATAGCTTATCTCGCTCGCAACCAGATCTGTCACGGTTAGAAGTTGGAAGAGAAGGAGAGACAACATTTAAAAAGAACGTTCTTTGTCAGAGGTAAGTATAGTGTGATTTGTGCTTTGTGTTTTTTATAATCCTATATATAAATTTTGAAACTAGTATGGATTTTGAAGCCGTACTGTTATCTTGCCACTTTGATTAAAGTAAAGGGATGGGATTCAATATTATCTAAAAAATAATGTCTTTCTCAGGAGTCCCTCAAGTTAGGGAGACGAAACTTAGTATATAAAAGTCCTCATTAAAAATAATTACACAAGTGCCCATCGTTTTCTAAAATTCCGCTTCTAGAGGAGAAAGGGGTGCATTTCAGTAATATTTTGATTTCTCATTTTGTATTCATAAAATGCCAGAAATAAGGAAATGCTTGAGCCGTTTATTTTATTTATTTATCATTTTTAAATAGTTGTCACTTGGGTCGACCTGCATTTCACCAATACAGTTTTATTGAAATGCGTTTCGTAAGGCGCAGTAGCGAGGGTTTAAATTTTTCACAAAGAATAACGGTTGCATCGTTTGAAATGAGCTTGAATATTTTCAGCACTTTAGTGGCTTTTATAATTTTATTTCATTTCGATTTAAACACGCATTGTAAGGACAGAGAGCGAAGTTGAAATATATTTTCCATAAACCTACTCATCCTGTGCTATACCGAGTACGTGAGCTAGTTTCATGTAAAGTTATATGTATGTCCATATTTTAACAAAGATAATGAGATAATATAGATAGATTAATGTAGGAAAATACACGATATAACCCATTACTAATAATGATGTGCAAATTGTAGAAACGAGTAAGTTCGTCTTTCCTTCCACTGATATAAACATCAAACTATACGAGTAAGTCTGTAATCCGGAACAAAACACACATTATGGTTTATAAAAATTGGACTATTTTTAGAGAAGGTTAGAGAAGACGATTGTTCAGTATTTTGTATATATGCTATTTTCTATTCCGCAGACCAAAAACGAAAGGACGAGAAGATTTAGAGAAGCTGAGTGAAGCATGGCCATCGGAAACAGTTCAAATGTTAATACAAGAAAACAATGCATTGAAGGAGGAATTAGAAGCCTACTACAAAAAAGTATCAAAAGCTCAGAAAGTAAGTATGCTTTTCTCAATAGTTCTTTTGTTATAATTGCTAACGGTATGATTTGATGCATATTTGTGTAATTGAAAAAGAAAGAAAAAAAAGAAAAAAAACTTACTACGTCCAAGTGTACTGTAATTGCACTAAATTATTTCAGCAGTTTCTGTCATCTGATGATTATAAATAATTATTTCGGCGTAAATAAAAGTGATGTAAAATAGGTCACGTTGTCTGTTGGGAAGTAAGTTAACTCAGTTGAGTAAGTGCAGACATGATGGTCTTTGTAGACAGTGTGTGTCTGAAGTAATTGGACTATTTGTGCATCGGGAAAATAACACTGTTCAACAACGAAAATGTAAATTGAACAAAATCAGCTAATTCTTATTGATTTTGTGGTGCTGATCACGAATTTGAAAGTTATTTTCGAATATTAGCTCTACTTATCGTTTTACAGGCATGTCTAATAATAACGCTTTAAAAATAAATATATTCACTTCGTTTGGGGAAAAATGTTACACTGATCCGGTAACACTGGAGAAACTATATGAACGCTTGGTTTCATTGTGTTCCTTATCTCAGTAGTGTTCTGCTATTGTTAGAAAAGACAGGTTTAGTGCAGTTATCAGCGTTTTGGGTGTGACGTTTGTGTAGTGCAGGACATAAAAATACAACTAAGTACGCAAAAATACTGGTATTTCGAATGTATATTTTTAAATAGTAGTCGGAACTATTTCAAGTGACATTTTGAGGATTTCAATAAACAAAAATGCCGCGAAATTGTGTAAACAGTGCGGATAGCTTCTGCTACGTGTGTGGGGAAGTGATATTTTCCTCACAAAAGCAGACTATATCACCACTAATAAGAAAAGCCTATCAATATTACTTTGGTTGTAAAATTGGAGACCAAGATAAATCTTGGGCACCCCACATTGTGTGTAACACTTGTGCCAGCAATCTAAGAAATTGGATTAATGGGAAGGGGCGCTCAATGCCTTTTGCAGTGCCCATGATTTGGAGGGAGCCAAGCGACCACATCAGAGACTGTTATTTTTGTATGGTTCCTTCCGTCAAGAAGGGAATTTCCACGAAGAAGAAGCGGGCCTTGATCTATCCTAACATTCCTTCTGCAATGCGTCCTGTTCCACATGGAGAAGGACTACCTGTTCCTGACCCACCTAAAGAATACGATCTTTTTTCTGATGATGATCAAGAAGTTGAAGCTCCTGAATCAAGTACTTCGAAGGACCCTACGTTTGTTGTAGAAGAACCTCCATGCGAACCACATAGACTTACTCAAGAGGAACTAAGTGATCTAATCATAGACTTGGACCTCTCGAAAAGCAAAGCCGAAATTTTAGCGTCACGCTTAAAGCAATGGAATTTATTGCAGGAAAAAGTAAATATTTCAGTGTATCGGAATAGGGAGAAGATGTTCACTTCATTTTTTACTATGGAAGACACACTTGTGGCATGTACAGATGTAAATGGTCTCATGAGGGCACTTAAAATTAATTACGAACCTACGGAGTGGAGGCTCTTTATAGATTCGTCCAAGGTTAGTTTAAAGGCAGTGCTTTTACATATTGGAAATGAACTTCCTTCAATTCCTGTAGGTTACGCAGTTCATAGGAAGGAATCTTATGAAAACTTGAAACGTTTACTTCAAGCCATTAAATATTACGATTTTCAGTGGCTCATTTGTGGTGACCTTAAAGTAATAGCACTGTTGCTAGGTATGCAGTTAGAGTATACAAGATATTGTTGCTTTATATGTGAATGGGACAGTAGAGATCGTGGATCTCATTACCGCAAAAGTGATTGGAGTACCAGAGAAACTCTTCAGCCGGGAGTGAAAAATGTGCAGCATGAACCACTGGTAGATCGTAACCGAATTTTGCTTCCCCCTCTACATATTAAATTAGGTCTTATGAAAAGTTTTGTTAAGAGTATGAACCAAGAGGATGAGGCCTATAAGTACCTAAGAGGACAATTCCCTCGATTAAGTGATGCCAAAATTAAAGATGGTGTTTTCATAGGGCCACAGATTAGGCAACTATTCAAAGATCACAAGTTCGACGAAATTCTCCAAGGTGAGGAGAAAGCTGCGTGGGAAAGCTTGAAGAGTGTTTGTTCACAGTTCTTGGAAAGACACCGAGCAACAAATTACAAACAACTGGTAGCAAAGTTGTTATTGTGCTACGAAAATCTTGGTTGCAATATGTCTCTGAAACTCCACTTTCTTCATTCACATCTAGACTTCTTTCCCGAAGATTGTGGAGCAGTAAGTGACGAACATGGTGAGCGTTTCCATCAAGATATTGGCCATGCAGCCATGGAGAAAAGATATGAGGGAAAGTGGAGTTCTAACATATTGGCCGACTACTGTTGGACTATTGCAAGGGATGCTCCAGACAAAAGGCAAGCCAAGCGAAGACGCTCAAAATAAAATAAACATAATCCTGTACAAGGGATCACTTGAAACTTTTGTCTACATTGCAGTGTAGTTCTTGCACAAAAAGGTATTTGTACATATTTTTCATGTTTTGATGTTAATACTGATTTTTATTACGGAATTGTTAATGTTTAAGTTGTCCACGGTTACTTTATTTTCTGTATCGCTGTGAAACTGGTATTTGCGCAATTTTGAAAAAGGAAGTACAAGGGTATAGAAAGCTATAGGTTAGGGTACTTCTTAACTCCCCAGCTTATCACATCACAGTGAAATAGATAAAAAAAAAAAAGTGAAATGTAGGTTTTTACAAGGATTTTGCTTAAATGTTCTATAAATATTAATACATTTGTATATATATACAGCTACTGTTGTACAAGGGCGTTTTTTTTCACAACCTGAGCTAAGAAAATTATTCTATTATCATTTCCTTTCATATTATGCTAAAATGAATGTAAAAATCGCAATTTCAAAGAATTTACATACTTTCGATCAAAATTTGTTGAACAGTGTAACAGTTCACGTTTACCGAATATTGTATCGAGATGTTTGTATATGTCGTTAATGAAGTTCAGTGCGTGAGATAATAAATATTACGTTGATTAACATTTTTGATTGGACTTACAAAGTCCAGTGTAGGTGATACGATCTAATATGGATTGTTTTATATTGCATCGGTGATAGCCAAATGGCGGCTCGCAAATTCTTTTAACTCTATGCGTAATAAGAAGAGTGTGGTTAACCAAACGGTATTATCTTTAATCGTTTCTTTACCAAACTAATCTTCTAATATAAGATGTGTAGGTTCAGTTTTCAGAAAAATGCAGATTTCGTAGAGCTTAGGTCCTAATTAGCCGAAACACTAAAACAAGAAGTAAGAAACGCAGAATAGAACGAAGATTCAGAAAATGTATGACTTCTACACATTCAATGAACCTGTGCCACAGAGAGCAGACAGAAGTGTATCCTGGGCTCCAAGTATAGTTCTTTCTTTGCCCTGGCACGCAGAGCATTACAAACTAGCCATCACTAGCATAATATATAGTATCGACGGTTTACTGTATAATATACATTCCCAAACTATTAAAGAGCAATCTAAACGCGTGAGACTTAACCGAAAACCCCATATAATGCAGCTGCTTCAAAGTTACACATTGTTCATCGATAGCTTCGAAACTTATATGAAAGTCTAGTCACTTCTCAGAATGTTGTTTTGCACTTTATTCGTGTGCTCAGTTGAAAAATAATGAAGCTTTAAAATACTGTTAATATAAATCCTTTGTCCTTCAACAACTCTTCTTTTGAACATCCTGCATATTGCAAACGATTTGCGTTACGGAGTATTGTATCAAGATGTTCGTATATGTCGTTAATTAAGTTCGGTGCATGAGATAATAAGTATTATGTTGATTAACTTCTTTATGTTGTATTAGGCTTACAAAGTTCGGTATAGGGACGGCGACGATGACGTACATATGTTGAAATAGTTTTGTAGAACTGTTACTTGATTTGGAATTTAATGTCCCATTAAGTACCGAGGCTATATAAGACGAGGACCTACAGCTTAACGTGTGATCCGAATCACATGAGCATCCACTCACTGGTCGCGTACGCTAATCATAACCATATAGCCATAAGAGAGTTCTTTTGGTAGAATTGTGTTAGCTATAGAAAAGCACTTGTAAAGATACTGTATCATTTTGAAGTTATCGCCCGATTATTATTATTTTTTGAATTTATTATTTTATTTTATTTTATTTTTTATTTATTTATTTATTTATTTATTTGAGAATCAGTTGTATACCGTTGTGAATATTTCGAATGTAATGTAAATTTGTACTGACTTCAGAAACAGTTTCACTGCTGAAAACATAAATATAGTTCAATGTTATTTAATTTATTTTATACACCACAAACTGTTCAATAACTTTTTGATGTGCACAAGCGTCTAATCGCTATAATAATAATAATAATAATAATAATAATAATAATAATAATAATAATAATAATAATAATAATTATTATTATTATTATTATTATTATTATTATTATTATTATTATTATTATTATTATTATTATTATTATTATTATTAGAGCTATTGGCGAAGGCAGGGCATTCATGAAACAGTTTTGTATAATAAAATTAAACTGACAGAGTAATGTTTTTTTTTTTTTTTTTCGGAAATTTATGATGATTAAATAGGAGTGATTACCTAAAATACTGTCTGTTTGAAATAAATTTTTGATTATTGTGTGTAACGTTGTTAATAATGCAGTGATAGACAAATGTAAAGTAATGTACTGTATTTTTCCATGCATAAGGTACACTCATATATAAAGTTAAGCCATATCTGCATAGAAACATAAAATTGCAGTAATATTTATGTTAATACCCAATAAAAAGATACAGGTTTCATCAGTTGCACAGGAAGTGCATATGAGAAAGAGAAATTATAACGCTATTTACCATGCACTTAATTCCGCCATGCACAGTCATGGAAAAAAGATGGTCATCCATCTCTTTGTGAAATACATTGTGTTCTCATAAAATGAATTTTCTCTGATCACTTTACTTTTCTTTATCAAGCCAATATTTTAAAATTTCTTGCATGCATTTTCGAGAATATGGCCTTGTTAGCCAGTTTTTACTTTTCTTTTTCTCTTAATCATCGTAAAATCTTTCATATGATAAAATTTTATTAAATGTACTATTTGAGCAGTTTGGGCTGTTGATTGCAGAGCGGTCGTAGGTTGGTGGGATGTCCCAAGTACAAATTTTGTAGCAAACTATCCTGACTAAAGTTTATTCATCTCCATCCCCACTCCTCATTCCATCGTGCAGTGCTGTGATAGCACTTTTGAACATAGTCCTTAACCGATTTATTCAGTTTCAGTTATCTCCCTTTCGGAAGATTTATAAAGTAAGTCCCAGCCGTAGAGCCTAGTGGACTATTTCACTAAATTTGTTTTAAAGCAAATTTGTTTGAAGTAAACATATGTATTAAAATGGCACGAGCCAAAATGGCCGAATTTGCCTGTTTGAAATATAATTGTTTTTCACACTGTTAATGTAATAATAAAGGATAAACGGCACATGAATATATTAAAATTGAAAACCAGTGTAATAAGATTGTCACTAATAGTAAAATTGTCAAAAGTAATGAATTATAAATAATAAAAATTGAGAGCAAAGCTCCTCAATACTTATTGTTTACAGCGCCATCTCTTATCCCTCCCAGCCGATTTTCATTTCATTTCGGCTTCCAATTGGACACCTTCTTCATAGGCACGACCGTTTAGATCCAGTTGCCTTCTTCCTAATTATGTGATAAATATAACTAGTAAAAATGATAGAATTAGATTTAGAGCTTCACATGAACCTTTGTACTTTAGAATTGGCGGGAATCAATGGGTTAGGTTCTGTAGATCTGACAAATTGTATTAAATAAAATTGTTAAGAGCACTAAATTGAAACAATAAATTTGATTTAGTGTAAATAGTAATTTCCCAGCTATTCTTTTTTTTCTATTTTCTTTCTCATTGTTGTTGCTTGGTAATGATTGCATTGGAAATTGTCCTGATTTCTACTTCAGTGTCCATTGTGGTTTACCTGAACAATAGGAAAGAACAATTATCACCTAAAATTTCATCATCATATTGCAAATAATAAAAATATTTTTACCTGTCTGTGCAAAATTTATTGAACATCCTTTGTAAGAAACCTTTAATTAAGTGGTTGCAGATACAGCACTGTAAAATAAGACGTAATTTAAAAAAAAAAAAATACTACAATATTATTAGCTCACAACGAGAAAATTAATGTTCGAAGAGGAGACATAACCCATCTATAGGTCTGATGAAGCTGAACAAAATGAGTGAATGTACATCTTTATCTGTAGTTGTTTCCGAGAAAATTAAGAAAACTTTTTTTTTTTTTTTTTTTTAAATTTAAAAGCTGATGCTGTACGATAATCACGTCACCTGTTAAGTTGGAACTGAAACTGAGGGGTACCCTCATCATTAACAGTAGGATTAATGAAATATAGCCTACAATTATGATTAACTTTTAAACTGTTAATTTTTGTTGAACTATAATGTCTAATTTATGAATCGACAGATTACATTAAACTCAACAAAATGACGTGCTTGAGGTTAAATCTCATGCGCAGTTTTTGAGAAAATAATTTTAGGGCGCTAAAATGTATATCGTGTCATCCATATTAACTGATAGTTTTTGCTCTGCTAGAACGGATTGTTTATCTGTGTAGTTTTTGCTGTGCTGGAACGGATTGTTTATCTGTGTGTGTAAAAAAAAAAAATGTTAACTAGCAGATTATGTTTTCTAACGGTGTCACATACTCCTACTCCTAACAGTGAGTCCTGAGTTCGATTCCCGGTGGGGACGCTCGGTCGAAAAAGTGTTTAAAGTTTTTTCAGGCCAGCCATTCTGCGGGAGGTTTTCCTGGGTTTTTCTCATTTTATTTTATGCAATAAACTTTTTTTTTTTTAAATGCTACGTTACAATGAACTCTTTATTCATGTTTAAACCTCATCCGTGAAAATTACTGCAATAACATACTCTCTTAAATCTTGCTTATACGTCAAAATAATGCTCCAGCCAAAGAAAGTACATGTACAAACGAAATAAATGAAAATTATTTTAAAATGAAGATTCCGAAATTATATTTTACGCCTGGGTTTTAGACCCGTGGGCGGGGTTTCGTCAGGGAAGGAAAAAACAACAGCATTTTGCAAGATTAAAAATAGTAAATAGCCCTGCGTTGTGCTAGTTGTTAAATTCTTCTGTTATTTTAATTTTTTTATTTTTTTTATTTTTTGCTAACCTACATTAAATAAAGTAAGTACGTAGCTGTTATAGACATCTTAAATACAATCAGTTAAACTGAAAATGCATTTAATTTAATGATTTCCTCGTTTATGTGCATAGTCCAACTAGTATAAGTTTCTTTATACTATGTTCTTAATAATAAAATCAAATTGCAAAAATGGGACCGCGGTGGCTCATTGGTAGAGCGTTCACCTCTGGTGCTTGGGGTTCCGGGTTCGATCCCAGCCCCCGCCAAGTGAACTTTGTGGTGGACAAACACCATGTGCGTGGGTTTCCTCGGGGTTCTCCCGTTTCCTTCCACTTTCTTCATTCCACCATTTCATTCATAACTCATCATCACCGTCTCCTTTAGCCTCACCGGCATATCCGTGGGACGTAAAACTCAGATTTCATTTCATTTTCAAATTGCAAAAATATATTGCTTTCAGTATAACTCCTATGGTAACAGCGTTTGTGTGCGAATAGCTTTGTATGTATTCTGGTTGTTATTAGCGAAGCTGTCAATGCATGGGCGCTGGAAGGATTCCAGGTTCCATTCCCGGGCTTGGTTATAATGTTGGTACCCTTTACCATGCGCAGTAATCATAATAATAATCCAAGATCGCTTCCTTCCTTCCTTCCTTTCCCATTCCTTTTACCTCCGTAATTCCTTGGGCAGTGCGATCGCCGAGGGATGTCATCCCTCATACATGACGGGTTAACATGGCCATAGATGCCGAAAACCAAAATATCTAATTCCTAAACCTATCCGAAAACCCAAAAATCTAATTCTTAATTCCTAAACCTAACCGAAAACCCAAAAATCTAATCCCTAATCATAGCTGAAAACTCGAATATTAATTTCTAATCCCTAAACATAGCTGAAACCCCAAAAATCTAATTCCTAAGCCTAACAGTAGCATACATACTACTTGTGAAGCTTAGTGTGAAGTATACTTGCTGCACTCTTATGCACGATCTTTTAAATATTGTAATAATGCTTTCCTCTTTCGTCAAAGGTATTTGTGATTTTAATTCGCTTTCTTTTGTGTCTTTAAAACAGTTGGAGGAAGAAATCTCGGAGGTACATCGAGCACATGAGGAGCTTGTAAAGTCTTCGGAACGAAGAGAGAAACTCGAACAAGCTGCTCGATTGAGGCTTCAGAATGAAACTCGCCGATTGCAGGAGAGAAACCGTGCGCTTCACGAACAAGTTGATCTCCTCTCATCTCAGCTTCTCTGTCGACCAGTTCAAGAGTTACCAGAAGGGGAAAGTCTACGCAAAGAACTGAATAAACGAGAAATCCTTATTGCTCAACTAATTTCCCAAAGTGAGTAATTATAGAAGAAACAATTATTGTTAGTTTCGTAAAGTGGCGATTATTTTGTATCGGTCATAAAAAGGTGAAGGATTTTATAACGTCTAATATTCCATTATAATGCTGATCGTTTGAAGAGAAATTTTATTAATAAATGCTAAAGGTACCATAATAATTTGGAAGATCAAAGTGATTAGGTTTTCAGTTTATTAAATTACTATTCTCTATTTGTGATGAGAAAATAAACCAGATTATATATGAAAATACAATTCACAAGGTTTAGGAACGATAAAGAGAATTTTTAAATTCATTGTGTAATATCATATTTAATTTAACAGTAATGAACAAATAAATCCGTTGAAAACTCATGGTGTTAAAAAATCAGTCGAAAAGGCCTTTATATTGTAATGTAATATTACACAGTTTGAAATGTACTCTTCAGAAAATCATTCTTCCAGCTTGAGTTCAATCTATAAATGTTTATAATTCCCTCTTGAAGTATGCATTTGATATTCCACATCGTGAATTATTTACAAGAATTTATCTGAAAAAAAAAAAAAAAAAAAAAACTTTCATTTTTACTCATGAACGTGGATATCACGTTCCAAAATTATAGTTACTAGTGTATCTATTCTGGAAAATAACAGTTTTAGGATCAAAATAGTAGTTTTCTGATATTCAGAGAAAGAAGAGAGAGAGAGACGACTATTCGGCAAGATTACTTAATTACTGATATTCTAATTAAAGTCCGTTTTCACTTCAGTGGATTTTTCAATAAATAGAAGTGGAGAATATGAGAAAACGAAAATCCTCTAATAATCTAGAATGGTGAAATCTATCCGCTGACAACGAATGTGTGGTTTGAGATTTGTGTAGATGGAGTGTTTGGAGTGTCATTTTTTGCAATGATGAAGGGACTATAGTTATTGTTAACGGAGAATGTTATCATCACATGATATCCAGTTGGTTGTGTTCTACCCTCGGAAATATGGAAATGATAATGCCTAGTTTCAGCAGGATGAATCGACCTACCACACTCCGAATGAGACTCTTGCTTTACTCCACGAAAAATTCTCACAAGTAATTTCTGTACAGTGACTAGGAACGGCTGACAAGGTCATGTGATCTCACACCTTTTGATTTCTTTTTAATTGTGGGTTTGTGAAATCACAGGTATATGCCAACAAACCACATACTCTTTTGAAACTGAAGGCGGAACTTACACGCGGGATTAAAGACATCAGGATAAGCATCTCCAAGATGGTTATAAATAATTTTTTGAAGCGCATAAATGCATGGAGACTCGACATATGCCTGACATTGTCTTTCATAAGTAAATCGGAGAACCATTTTCATGAAGATTGCTGTTTTATTATTGTTTTATAATTCGGAATCCTATATAGAACACCCTATATTATAGTTAACGTCATAACAAAGATTCAGACTAATAACCATAAAGAGTAGTAACGCATTTTCTTAACCATGTATTATAATCTTGTAGCATTTTCTTTAAATGCATATATAATTAATATTTCACTTTTATTTTAATATATCATCAATTCACTGTTACTTGTCCGTAGCATTAGTCATTTCTTATTTTAATGTAGAATAGCTGAGACAACTCTATTAGTTTCAAAACTGATGTATAATCTTCAGACGGTAATATTTATCTCTCTTCTTTCTTTCCTTCTTGGTGCAGATAAAGAATTAGTCGCAGCAAAAGAGAGACAGGAAATAGAATTAGCAGCACAAAGAGCAACTCTACAGGAGCAGCGAACGCATATTGACATATTGGATACAGCTTTGACTAACGCTCAAGGAAACGTTGTTCGACTGGAAGAAGAGGTAACTATGTAACAAACATTTTAAGAAATATTGATAAAATTGTAAAAGACTAGGTTGTAGGCTGAAGTTTTTCCATGTGTCCTTTGAGATAACCGGATGTTTACCAAAGACAAACTTTTCAATGCTGCAGTTCTATGTAGGTGCTGCTAGAAGTTCCTGGTTCGACCCCGTGCTATGTGAGTTTGTGATGAATAACATTGCCTACGTGAGTTCCTCGAAATCGACCCGTTTCCTCTCACATCTTCATTACACCAGTTACTTGATATTTATTTACTTTCATTAATATCCACCTGCTTTGGCCTGGGAGCTAGCTAGTTAAGAGATAGTGAACTCCAATCTAAAATGTTAAAAAATTTGATTACGGGAGATGGTATGTTGTAGACATATCAAGTAAATAATACAAGATGGAGCCTCTTCTTGGCCGACTGGCTAACGCTTAGGTTCCTATGCTCGATTCCTCATAGGAATATTTGCCTTGGATGCAAACCTGAGTCGTATCTTATTTGAACAATGTATCCCATTTCATACAACCTTGTCACTGAAAAGAGACAGTTTGACAGGTGGTTATATACGAGTAATTATGAAGTTGGGATGATGTTATATTCGTGTGGTTGGCTTTAAATGTATGTATTTAAGGAGTTAATTTATACCGATGTTAGTACGTAGTCCCGAATTGGGTTCCCGGTGAGAGTACATAATTTTCTGTTGACGCAGCTTCATAAAGCATTTCGAGAAATGCTAAAATAAGAAAATAATTAACTTCGTTGTAAAAATGTGGGTGCAAATGTACTGACCACACATCAGCCAGTGAAAAGTCGTCTAATCAAGCCATATCCCGCAACAGGCTGTAACACCAGGGAGTTCTATTATATATATATATATATATATAGTCGATAACATTGCGGTCGTATTTATAAATACGCACAGGGTATAATGAGTTGGAGTGTTTGGGGAAAGGGATTTTAGAAAGATCAATCAGATTGGAAAGATACTATAGTATGAAACTGGAGCTTCAATATATTGAATTCGGAAGTATAGGATAGCAATGCCAAGTGGATTTTTTGTTTCTGCATTGATTTCTTTTTTCTTTAAGTTGTAGAGTTAGTTTCGTTGTAAAAGAGTCGTGTTGGACGTTTTTATATCCTGTCTATGTGGGAATATATTAAAAGTGTGTCATTGATTTACTAATATGTAGTTGTTAGTTAAATATAACATGTTACTTTGTGTGCGTATATTATTTTTTTTTTCTTTCCCGATAATTTTGGCTTCTAGCGATTGAAGTCCTTCTTCAGGGTATAGATATAATAAAAAATGGTTATCTTGAACTGCTAGCTTTAGTGCGGGCGGTCCCGGCGGGGACATTCGATCTAGATAGTGTAAAAAGCTCTTTGAAGCCAGCCATCCTGAGTGAGTTTTTAAAAACAGTTTTTCTCATTGACGCCAGGCAAATGCCGGGATAGTACTTAACGTAATAATCCCGAGCCACTTCCTTTCTTCCTCCCCAATTCCCCGGGTAGTGCGATCACTAAGGCACGTCATATCTCATTCATGACGGGCTAACATGGGCATAAGTGCCAAAAGCTCAGAAATTTAATTCCTAATTTTAATCCTTGAACTGCTAATTGCACTCCCCCCCCCCCCCTTAAGCTACATATAGATGCCCTATTCTGTTGGATATTAAGGAACACCATAATGAAAACTGTTTAAATTTATAGACATCTTCTCATATTTTCACATTAGTCATCCATATTGGAATCTGATTAATATGAAGAGTTGTTAATAGTAGTCTTATAAATTTAAACAGTTTAAGTACATAAGGTAACATAACATGTTCTATTTATTTTACCGAGTATATCCAGAGTCCATAGATCACTTCGTTATGACTGAAGATACGAACCAATCGAAATACGAAGAAATTGTTGAAAATAAGTAGTTTTCAATCAATAATGGTGGAATCAACGTTTCCAGTTAAACAGGCTGATCGAACGGAACGTGCACATTGTTGGGTAAGGGCACGCAAAAGATGTCACTGGCAACGTGCACATGGTTGCATAAGGGAACCTAAAACCCCTCGAATCTGTTTATCTACAGTGCTGTATTGTTGGTATGGTGAGGTCCCAAGTAAACTGACAGCGTTACGTTTTCATTTAACAGGACACCTTATTAGTGCAGAACTCAAACGGTTGGTACGATTGGAAAAATTCTATCATTTTGGGTTGAAAATCACATATTTCCAACAACTTTTTCTTTTCTTTTTTTATCTTTACTTATAATGAAGTTAACCTATGACCCCGGACATTTGATATACTCTGTATATAAATATGCCATGTGTCTGTACAATCTAAATAAAAATATTGTCGCTGTTAATTAGGCATTCTAATCGTATTGCACTTACTCTTTCAGTGCCGAAAGAAACAGATGTACGTAGAACGAGCAGCGCAATTGCAGCGAGCGTTGTCATCATTGCAACTGGCTAGCGACCGCCGAGAACAGTCTGAGCGGAAACTTCGGCTACAATTGGAACGAGAGATCAAAGACTTGCGAGAACAAGGGAGAGGAATGGATCGACTGAATAAAGAAGGCTCTGCTACGTCTGTGGGTCGTGAAGAGCTGGCTGATCTCAAGCGAAGGCTTCGAGACCGGGAGGAGAAGATAATGACTCTGGAGGGAGAGTTAGCCAAATGGGAGCAGAAGTATTTGGAGGAGAGTGCTCTAAGGCAAGCAGCCATTGATGCAGCCAGCATTCCAAAGTAAGTGAAATGGTTTGTAAAGACTTACAAACTATGCTATGCCCAAGTGTCGATACATAAAATTCTTCCAGAGCAGCTGTATCTGTCTGTGTCTATAGACAGGTATAAGAGCAGAAACAGATATAGCGAGAAGCGTCTTTTTGGTAAAGATTCAGTGTCCTAAGAACAGGTTTCATCTCCGTTCATGATGATATATAGCTAGCGTACGCGACTTTGGCACGAAATGACCCGGATTCAAGAGTTGGTGGGAGTTCATGTGGTTCGGGTCCCACATTAAGCTGTAGGTTCACGTCTCATAACCTCGCTGCTGAAAGGGACACTGAATCCAAATCCCATCAACCAATCAAATTGAAAATGCTAGAAATATATCATTTCCGGTTTCAACATTAATCAAAATAGAGCAGAAATAGTAATAGGTAGAAAGATGCTTTTTTATGTATTTATTTATTTACTGGCAGAATACCCGTTCATCACACGGGGAGAATAAGTTTCATTTTGGACATAGAGGGGTGAATGTGGATTTGAACGGCATCGGAAGTGTCACTGTTCGTCTCAGCGACCACGAAAAGTATGGATTCAACACTAATATTGGTCAGTTTCGATTATATATATATTCCCCTCCCCCTCTTTCAAGTGGCGAGGCTGAATTTAGATTTAAACTCATCGGAAGTGTCAGTGTTCGTCTCAACGATCCTAAAAAGTATGGATTCGACACCAATGTCCGTCATTTTCGATCATTTATATATATATATCCCCCTCCCTCAAGTTGCGAGGCTCAATTTGGTGTTAAACGGCATTCGAAGTGTCACTGTTCATCTCAGTACCCCTTCCCCCTCCCCTCAGTGCCCCCTCCCCAACCGTCCCAGGACCGAACCTCATCTGTGTTGAAAATTTGGTCGAGATCGGTCGGGTGGTTCAAGAGTTACTAAGTCAAAAACACAGTGACTTTCAGTTTTATTTATATAGATTTATTTATTTATTTTATTAATGAATTCAGTGTCCCAATAATAGTTTTATCTGTGCTCTTATGTCTAATAAAAACAAGTGGTAGAAATAACTTGAACTTCCGATATGAATATTGATTTTCATAGAGCGAAAACAGTAAGAGATTGCGGGAAGTTTATTTCTGATACAGATTCATTGTCCCTAGAGCAGGTTCAGTCACCGACCTTGTCCCTCTGATATTATGTGAACAATATTGAGTCCGCATAATTTGGAAGTTTACCATAATCCGTAATGTGAAACGAAAGTAACTTGTTCATATTTTCAGAACGCATCCTTATGTTTATTTTTTAGTTTATTGCAAATTATTATCTGCTGTATTTCACAGAAAACTCGTTCCTCTCCATTGGACAGCTGCAGTTGCGTATCCCTATATTGTGTCTTTACTAATCCTTCGAAGTATATACTAAAGAAAAGTCAATTAACTTTAAAGAAACGAAACTGGTAGCGTGTAAAGTAATCAAACCAATAAACTGGCTTATTTATTGCAAATTAGTACTATTTAGGTGCATTCAGTAGCATGCACATAAACAGAAAATTTCGGGTTTTTTATATCCCTCTTAACAAAATATGAAAAAATAAACATTTACCGTTTTAAGATATGTATACAAAAACCGTGCATGTTCTGAAATATCAGCTTGGAATCTTGAACCCCATTTCATAAAATAATGTGTACGCCACTGGGTGCAGAGACGCGGGTTCGATTTCAGACGGGAGCTCGCGTCTTTCTGACCCCGCTTTAAACTGTAGGTTTACGTCTCATACAACCTTGCTGCTGAAAGAGACGCTACCAAACAGTTGTACATATAAAAAACTCATTAGTTGATCCACTACGAATTTTTATTGAATTAAATCCAATACCTGAATTTAGACAGGAATGAATATGTGAATATATGATGCTCCATTTGTTTTAATTTAACTATAAGTTACACAGTATTCAACAGTTTTAACGTTGATAAAAGTTGGCCCAATAAAGGTTGGATTAATAAACAACTTCGAGTTGGTTATCCTATATTTCCAATAATTATCGTCTACCTAGGAGATTTTCTAGTGGACTTGAATACTGAAGCGTCAAAATCACTAATAATTGTCGAGAAAAGTGGTTCAGATTTTAAAGATTGCTGTTTTGGCTCAAATAAAAAAAATGATGTTACAAAATTATAATCTTGTTAAAAATAATAAATTTTAACTATATATATATACCAGATAGTTTTGAATGTAAAACGACACCCATTTATTAACAAAGATTATAACAAAAAATCTCCAGTACATACGAAGTGTATTTTCAGATAAAACTTACACTAAAAATCAAATCAGATACAGTTTGCCTTAGTCTTCCTCATTGAAGAAGTCACACTGAATCCGCAAACGTTCAAAGCTAAAGCGGTAGACGAGGAAGAAAATTAGAGCTTAATGGAATATCGTGGTTCTGTTTAGTATAGAACTCTGCTGTGTGTGACGTGAAAGCAAGACGATTCCATATTTGTGGTCATGAAACAGCAACAGAAAACATCGTCTTGGATTCAGAAACATACGATATATATATATATATATATTTGAAAAAAAAAGTGTTTAACAACCAATAACGCAAGTAAAAGAGAATTATAAATTAATAATGCTCACTGTTTCGATTAATCTCCGTCTTGTCTTATCAATTTCGTATATGAAATGAATTATTTGCAAGAAAATAGTTAAAACATTATCACACATCACAAAAAAAAAAAAAAAAAAAAAAAATGTTTTCTGCTAATCGTTTCGTCATATAGAATGGAAAAGTAGCAAGAAAATAAGTAAAATAAGAGGGAGACGAAAATAACCCTAAAGCGTCCAGTAGCCAGCATTCAGTCTTTTTTGTATTTTCGGTAAAAATCGGTTTGGTGTTCGATTTCCGTATATAGTGTCGCAATGTTTTTCATTATGTCCGCATTGTTATTTCAGGGATGCCAAAATCGCGGCCTTGGAGAAGACTAGTCAGGAGACTGAGAAGTTAATAGCAGAAGCTCGCACAGAAAAAATTCGCCACATGGATGAACTGCATGCGGCTCAGAAGAAGGTAGCTGATCTGGAATCAAGGTAAGTTCTTAAATTTTTTTTTTTTTTTTTAAAAAGTGCGCAAAATAGAAGTAAAAAGGAGATAAGAAATTTCATTGTTATTTTGAAAAGTGAATAGATATGATTCTATACAAAACGTAATATTTTCTCTATGAATTAAGAAAGTAAACTGACGCGTGATTACATATATTCACTTGCACTAATCTTGATGTGCAGGTTCACCATTCCCAAAAGTTTTGAGTAGAGTTTCAGAATTGTTCTGTACTAGAAAGAAGGAAAGGAAGGAAGAAAAACTGCAGTTTTCTGGTACTGATAATAACGAGTTATCTGTATATACAGTAGACTCCGGACTATTCGGCTTGCGATTATCCGGGCTTTTTAATGAAACGATCTACTCGACTTGTAACGCCTTCATAAGAACGCAACTTCGACTAGGAAAAACAGTTATCTATTAAGGACTTCTCTTAAAAATAGGGCCACGGTGGCTCAGTGGTAGAGCGTTCACCTGTGGTGCATGCGGTCCTTGGTTCGATCCCAGATCGTGTGAGGTAAACTTTGTGGTTACAAACATCCTGTGCGTGTAATTTCTGGGCGTTCTCTCGTTTCCTCCCACTTTCTTCATTCTACCATTTCTTTCATTTCTCATCATTACCGTCTCCTTTAGCCTAGCCGGCATAACCATGGGAAGTAAAACTTCAAGATTTCATTTCATTTTATTTTTTCTAAAAAATAATGCTTGTAAGTTTTTGACTCTTTTAGGCCTCCTTTTCATATTTGTGTAATCATGTATTAAGGAACAGTAAATAAAGTTTTGTATTAAGGAACAGTAAATAAAGTTTAAATCATTTATTAAAGAAGTAGACCTACGTGTTACTTTTTTAAAATTGTACGTATATTCAATGTACATCATTTTATTTTTCTCTGCAATTAAGTAAGACATTATGAAATTTATCTTAAAAGTTATACAGTATTTTTATTCTTCCGTTCTCTGTAATAAATTTTTAAAACGTTCACCATTGTCCAAGCTTTGTTCTTGTAGACTTAAATTTAATTTCAACTACTCGCTAAGCAAAATATATGTTTATTATAAAAATTATTAACGAGTAAAATATTAAAATATTAACATATATTTTTTCGCTGTCTCATATATTAAATCTGTCACTACCTGTGTCTTTATAGTGGCTGATGAAACCAAAGTGGGTAGTTGACGAAACTGTTACACGTTAAAGATATACCACATTGACTTGACACCTAGTCTTCCCTTCCAAGCGCTGCTATCGGCTGAAGGAGTTCCACTCCCTTTCGCTAAGGCTCTCTCACTTAGCAACAGCCGAACCCTTATTGGCTCAACGCGTGGGTGTGTCGAGAATGTGAGCTTTAGTTCGCATTTTTGCCACACCTCAAGACATTTTGGCAGCACTATAATAATTTTTACAATAAACGTATTGTTTTGCTCAGCGAGTAGTTTAAATCAATTTTTTTAAAAATAAATAAATAAATAATAATAATAATAATAATAATAATAAACGTTCAGTACAGTATAACAAACATCAAGAATTGACCTGTACTAAGTGGTCGGAAAATATGAGTAAGAGCGAGTTTCCGTTTCCGTTTTTAGTGACATAAATAGACAAAAAGCGAGTAACTATAGAACTATGGCCTATCAGGCCTTTTCTTATCTTAGTGCCCTACCAGCACATCAGGCCGGATGGTCGAGAAAGTACTGTGTTTTTATTACCCGAAGAAATCTGAGTTGTCATTAAAAATTTCGTTAGTTACTAAATAACATTCATAAATACCAAGACAATTCGTAGTGAATTTCAGTTTTTCACCTCTTAAAAGATCTACTTGTGTTTGGGGCAGTATGTCATGAAAACTCCTTTACGTTTACTAAAATTCAGTTTCAATAACTAGGCTTGGAGAGACGAATTACTTTGTCTTCCCTGGCTACCTAGTGCTGCAAAGGAGTAACCTTATTTTTACTGAACTGTGACTTTTCCAATTTGTCACAACCATTATTCTACTCTTCTACTTGCAAGCCCTTAAGCTATTAACATCGTGGCTGTCTTGAAATATAAGACCTACAGCTTAACGTGAGATCCGAACCTTCTTGGTTATACCGGTAATCGAACCCGGGGCTGCCGCATTATGAGCACTGTTGGAGGCATGTAACACGCATAGTACGTAAAGTAATCCCTCTCTATCTTTTCTCTGTGGAAAATGTTGACGTCCCTTACACGAAGCAGTTTTCCTTAATGGCCAATCTTTCCATACATTATAATATGAATCTACCTTTCCTTCACCGAATTTCCAAGATTTCCCCATTTACTTTGGGGAATCTCATGCACAGTTCTCTCGTTGGGGGGTCCCATTTTTGAATGAGTTATTTTTGAAAACTACGGGTGACATTTTGTGTAAATTTCAAGTCACCACATTAGACATTCACATCATTATTAGTTTTTGTTCCAGAGTTTGGTTTTCCAAAATTTCTAGCGCTCGTAACTCTGAAAAGAAGCCGCTTTCGGCATTTGTGCATATAGTTTTTTGTGCATCTATTTTCCGCATCGAACATTATGATTAGGAATATCAAAACACTTTGTCTATATGGCTTAGATATAGAATATATGTAACGTCTACCTTTGGCATGGGAGACCCGGGTTCGAATCCCGGCGGGAGCTCATTTAGTTCGAATTCCACGTTAATCAGTAGGTCCCGTCTTATATAGCCTCGCTGCTAAAAGGAACGTTAAACTCAAATCAACTTAATATGTAACGTCTGGAGTAAACCTAATTAGACAAGCCTATTACAGAATAAAACATCACAAAGTTAGTCTACCTACATATTCTTCATACAAAACTCACAGTGAACTTTCTTTATTACCATCGATACGTTTCTTGGTTAGTTGTCCATTTTTCTGTAGAATGCGTGCTGTACTTGTTGTTTCTCTTCCCCCCCCCCCCTCCATTTAATAAAATTCGTATTTGTTTGTTTGTGCACTTTTCTTTCATCTTGTTTATTTTTTTTTATATGCCGTCATTGTTTACTAATCAAATGTGCCCCTCGAACTCGTGGTTATGCGCTATCGAGGCGGGAGACGTAAATTCGGTTTCCGGTAGTTCATATGATTTGGGTCCCACGTTAAGCTGTATGTAGCTCCGCGTCACATATAGCTTCGGTGGTAAAAGGGGCGATTAACGAAATCAATCAACCAACCAATTGTTTTTACTAAAAGTCCTCTTTCTTTTTTGTTACTAATGTAGTGTTACCACACTTTTTTAACATGTGTAATTATTATTATTATTATTACAGGTGAGAAATACCTTATTCTTTCTTACACACACAATTTCAGTTACCATTGTAAATAATGTTTCTTACTTTTTTCACAGAGTAAAAGATCTGGAATCGAAATTGGCGGAACGTGATGCCATGATCCGAGTGCTGCAGAAACATGCGTATGACAAAAATGTATCCTACCCAAGTTTATTAATGCGTTCGCCTCACCATACACCACATCCAAGTATGCATGGAAATTCGGATCTTGGCTTAGTGCTAGGCTCATCAAGTCATGAGGACCATAGTAAGTCATTTACTTTGTTCTTCCGTTTTTATTTGCAAGCCTAATTAATAATAGTACTACTACTAATAATAGTGATCATAAATTTACCTTTTTTCGAACATTGTTACATATACAACCTCTGTCCAGAAAAGTAGATGAATGTGTGTATATTTCGAATAGATTGTCGTCTTATCGGAAACAGCAGTCAGTTTCCTTCGACTGACTAATCCCCGTTAATGGTAATGCTCTTCTGGGAACGATTGTGCAATTCTAGAAACTTCTGGCGTACTTGTGTGTTTTGCGATGGCTTTCTGCTGGGTCATAACATTACGTTGGCTATCCGAAATGTCTGAAAATCTCTGCCCATTCAGGGATGATTTCAATTTGGGGGAAAAACAAGCCTGGGAAGTAAGATGCGTGATTGAATGACACAACTCCCCTGTTGATCAGGAATTGCTGCACCAGATAGGCACTGTGTGAACATACCCGCTTGATCCTTTGTAGCAGACATTTCAGTACTTCCATGTACATAGTGACATTTAACGTGATGCCCTCAAGGAGGAGTTCTTTATGGATGAGACCCGAAGAACACCACGAGCATTGTCTTGATGCTGAATATCTCACTTCGCATTTTCTTGAGCAGTATGATGTCATTCACCGAAGTTTCTGGACAAATGTATAATCTTTTTTGGCTGACGACAAACTTTACTGAAAGACCCAAGACCGCGACGCACTTGCTTGATTTTTTTATTAATAATAATAATATAAAATATAATAGTGAAGATTATAAACGTCTATAACGTAGTGACTACGTAGTACTGGACATTGTTGCTGCCCGTACCGTTGACTGGTACAATCTATCTCAAAATTGATTTTAACTAATTATTACAGGGTTTCTACTGGTCAGGCAAGTCAGGGAAGATCAGGAAAAAAGACTGGAAATCAGGGAATTATTTTAAAATATATTTTTTCTAACATTAATTGTCCATCAATTTCAGCTTAGCCAACCATTATGTGAGATGATGTTCAGATTTTTTATGGGAGGTAAGTGGAATGTACACTCATGTCCAAAATTATTGTCGCATATCTATAAATATGTTGTTCTAGGATTATAATTTGATAACGAATTCGCCCGGTATTTCTTATAATAATGTTAATATGTGTATAATCGGCCAACACATGTATGTGAAAAATTTCATGTCAAAAGAGTGAGAACAATAAAACGAAAATAAAATTTTGTTGTCTATTTAGCAACAGTTTGTTTTACTCATTCTAATTTTCGTATTTATACTTCTTTTCCTATGAAATTTACCACAAATATACATTTCCCGATTATACACATAGTATCAGTATTAAAAGTACCCTGCAAAATCATTATGAAATTATATTCTTACAAGAAGGCAGTTATAGATATGCGACAATAATTTTGGACATGAGTGTACGTATGAGCAATTGATTACCATTTGTCTCTATAGAATAAATGTTCTCATATATAAATATTCACCGTTATTTATTCCTTATTTATATGTCAACGCCATCTGACACCTGTAATGAAAGTCAGGGAATTTCCTGGCAAAGGTCAGGGAAATAGATTTCTGCAGATCGGTAGAAACTATATTAAAGCCTTCAAAGTCTAGAATTTCGCGGTGTGTCACGATCCACTAGTTGGAAACCACTGACTTAAAGAATTAAACTGACACATTATTACAAATGTTATCTTAATCTTTGGTATACGTTAATGTATTTATTAATTATCAGCTTTTATCCATATTGTATATTTTAAATCAATTTATTATGTGGAACGATTTGCAGATGATGTGGCGCTTATTGCAGAATCTGAAGAGAAAATGAATAAGATGTTAGAAAACTTGAGGAAGGGCTGTGAAGAATATGGGATGAAAATAAATGTTAGAAAGACAAAAGCCATGGTGATTGGAACGAAGGTATCAGTGTCAAATATAGAACTAGGTGGGAAGAAAATAGAACAAATAACCAGTTTTCAATACCTAGCTAATATTATTAGTAATTATATGAGAGTGAACGTGAAATAAAAGCAAGGATAGGAATGGCGAAAGAAGTCTTTAGAGGAAAGAGAAGACTATTTTATGGGACCTTGAATAAACAGTTGAAAAAAAGACTCATAAAATGTTTTGTATGAACTATTGAACTGTATGTATCAGAAACATGGACATTACTCAAAAATGATGAGAAACGACTCGATGCTTTTGAAATGTGGGTGTGAGAAGAAGACGCGAATTTGCTGGGTCGAGGTTGTTAGAAATGGTAGGGGAGAAAAGAATAATTTTAGATATTATTAAGAAGAGGAAAAGAAACTGGTTGGGACATTGGGTAAGAAGGAACTGTATCATGAGGGATGTGCTAGAGGCTATGGTATCAGGAAAGAGAGGGAGGGGGCGAAGGAGACTACAATTAATGGACGATATTAAAACAGAAAAATCGTACGTGAAGACGAAGAGGATAACAGAAGACCGTGGAGCATGGAAATTTCTCAGTTGCGGCAAGTGACCTGCCAATCATGGCAGAATACCTATAATGATGATGATATCATGTCGAACTTGTGGGGAAATTTCTGTACGAAAATGTCTCTTCGTCTCGTACATGTTATTTTTTAAAGTGTAATCTCCATTATAAGTGTCATTGGCATAAGATAAATCGATTGACTCCACCTCTTTGCCTATATAACAACCTCTAGAAGATCCGCTGTAAACTTTGTTACAAAACCTTTTCCTTTCTTCTTTACAGGTCCTGTAACAACGACTAGTGTGTTCTCAACGGTGAGCAGTGTTTTAAGTTCCTGTTCGTTGACGACGAGTGGTCTGTCATCGTCCACGTTCACAAGTAGTTCTTTACCAAGTTCTGCGAGTAGCAGCACAGCGCTTGGATCCTGTTCGTATACAAGCAGTGAAACGTCGAAGTCTGTTTATCCATCCGGCTCCCTGGGACTCTCCAGTAGCACTCTCGTTTCTTCGATAAAATATACCGGTGCTGGTGCAGGGAGATCCACCAACAAAAGCTTCGACGACACACAGAAGTCTTTAGATGATCAACTGAAAGAGTTGGATTCCCAGCTTGACTCTCAGTTGCTTAGTAAGGTGGGAAGATTTTCCGTCGCTCAAATTCTGTTAATTTAATTATACATACGCATATATACACATACATACATACATATTATGGTTTGTACATGTTACGAATTTTCTTTTCTTTTGAGTAAATGGTTGTTGATTTGACATGGAAATCAATGCATGCGAGAGTAGATTTTTGATACGCATGGGCGATTCAATACATAATAGTGTTTTGTAGTATTAAAGAGGATTGATATTTACGATGTAGTCATGGAAAAAGAACCATACTTGTATTGTAAGCTCAGCGAAGTTACTACCGCAAATCGGTAAGTAGACTTGCTGTAAAGATTCGTCGAAGATACCCATTTATATCTTGATTCTATGTATGGTACGCATTTGTTTTTAAATATTAAGATTGTGTTTTTACTGTGAACAAATGAAATGTTCGTGTGTATGTTGAGAAAATCAAGAACCACGATTGTTCATATTTGGCCTACGCATTTTAAGATGAATAACGAACGAATAACTTCAAATATTATTTGTGTAATCATCTTGACACATGAGCTCCTTCGTGGGTAAGCGGTTAGCGTGGGAGACCCAGGTTCGATTCCCGGCGGGAGCTCATGTGGTTGGGATTCCACGTTAAATCAGTAGGTCCCGTCTCATATAGCCTCGCTGCTGAAAGGGACGTTAAACTCTAAATCAACTCAACTCATCTTGACACATCTCTCTCGCTCTTTTTTCCCCACCATTTCATTCATTCATTCAGTTTCATTACTCCACCGATGCGCGTGAAATACGTTAGTAATAGAAATGAAGTTAATAGTACGGGTTGGTATTCAATGCATGTACATTTTAAATTTTCATAGCTTTTAATTCCGTAATGCCGGCTCCTTTAAATTTAATTGATAAGCGTGCGTGTGATTGCGAGTTCATGGAGGCATAGATTGGGAGCTCCGTGATTTAGGAGTTACCGAACTTCGGTCTAAAAAATCAAAAATAATGGTATTTGGGAACTAAAGTATTCATCCCATATCATGCAGTTTGGCAAAATGTGTAGTAATATTTGTCGTATACGTGTATTTAACGCTTTTTGTATTTACGTTGTTCTATTCTAAATGTGCTTGTCAGATAACTTGTTGACATTTGAGAAGTGATCCCAGCTTCTGCATGTATCAGGAAGATTTTATCTAGCACAATTACACGGGGATACGGTGTGTCAGTGGTAGTCACTTCTCTTCGAGGGGTCCTTGGTTCGAGCCCAGAACCATGTGAGATTGTGGTGGACAGCATCGATTTGCTGTTAGTTTTTTCATGATTTTTCCGTTTCATCTCACATTCTCACTCTATCACTCTGCCATTTCTTTCATAATCATTCGTCACTTTCAAGGTTGGGCCGTTAAATTAAAGATTTCAATTTTTGTCTAGTAGTATTACTGCGATGGTTTCTTGAAAAAGTCGATTCAGTTCTTTTTCACCAGTACTTTCCCTTATGCGTTTGTAAGTCTAGATGACATATCCTAAGTGAGATGTAACTTTTGCTACCTGTTATTACAACGAAATAAGTATATGCAAGAGCCTTCTGTGATACAGCGTGGGAAGCACAGTGGCTGACTTCGTTATCTAAGTTGCAACAATGAAAAAATCGCATCCATAGTATTTAGCGATTGCAAAAACAGTACTTTATATTGAGGTCGTACTTAATTTGTTTTCGGGAGCGATGTTTACATAGTGACAATGTTTGAATCATACAGCTTACATGTCTAATAAAAAATTCAACTCGCTCCTTCCGTAGTGACGAATTTAAGAACTTAATTATCGAATACTTAGTTACTTAAATGTTTATATATCATAGCATGGTGCATGATAAAGCATGAACACCTTTCTAAAATTGGACCTACTCAAATGTAACATTGAGTGTTGTAGATGTTCTTGTCTGTAAACTCAAAAGGGTGCTCACATAAGTAAGAAGTTGAAATTAAATCATGAAATTTAATTAGTTCAAATATTGACAATTGGTAAAAAGTTATTAAATGGTTTAAAAGTTTTATGAAGAGTTGTAACATTTGTTGAAATATACAGGATGGTGAAAAAAAAAAAAAAAAAAAAAAAGTCATTGTACTTTAAAAGAATCAAAGATGTTTCACTTCTCGTAAGATTACTTTCTTGTGCATGTTTTCAGTCATAAACGTCTCCTGCATATGACTTTCGAGAAACAGTATTAAAAAATAGTTCTGGTTTCATTGTACTGAGACACATTTTGTATTTCCGTGGAACAGATTATAATGGTTTAAATGGGGCGCTTTAGAGAGTTATTAATATTTATACGTCAGGAGCTATTGAAATTATATTTTCAAAACATCAGACTAAGCCTGTTGAGTAGACTGGAAATTACATAAATTACATGAATAGAACACTTGTATAAGATACTTCTACTAAATGTAGACGATATTGCATCACCTTTTATTTATTTATTTTTATTTTAATTTTTTTAAATTAAGTATTCTTAGCTGAACTTAAGGAGGTCAAGATCTACCGATCTACAGTTATCTCCGCAAGACCCAACATTCACAATTTATACAAAAACTTCGAAATATATTGTAACAAATATGTTCTCGTTACAGCAAAACGATCAAAGAGTAATTAAGTAAGTTCATTAATATAGATATGGAGTAGTTATTTATAACATTCACAACAGAAATTCATCACATGAAGTAAAGAAGGAAAGATGGAGTTTGAGAAAATCTGGTATACACTCTATCTGGAAACGTTTCTATAGATCTCTATTTTCATATCCTATATGAGGAGAAACTGTCCTGTCAAACACTTGTTTTATCAAAATTTAGACCATATTGAACATAAACACTTATAAAACTGCATGAAGATGATTCACTGATTGTCATTACCATTTACCATAAAAATACCATAATCGAAAGCTTCTAATGACAGAAAACAAGTAAAAGGTATAAACTACCGTACTAAATTTTTTCCGCTCCTGTTCCTTAAGACCTGACATACTAAAAATAATACAAAATTTACAATTTTTCTTTTGCTTGTTTTTCATAAGTGAAAGGAGATAATGAAATGCAACTTACCACAATCATAGATAATGTTATTCTGTAACACAAAATATGAACCTGGAGATCACTGAATGTCATTATCTATGATTGTGGTAAGTTGCATTTCATTATCTCCTTTCACCTATGAAAAACAAGCAAAAGAAAAATGGTAAATTTTGTGTTATTTTTAGTACGTCAGGCTCTAAAATAAACCAACTTCTATCTACGTATTGTAAGGCTATTAATAAAATATTTATTTATTACTCGTAAAATATGAACAAAATCTCCTTAATCATTTTTGAGAAAGTTTGTCTCTAATAAATCATCTATAAAAATAAACTACCGTTTTTGGATGTTTCCCGTAAAAATGACTGATAACATGTTACAAGGTTCTTAATGAAATATTGATTTATGAAAGAAAACAAAATCGTTAGAGCTGTTATTGATTCTCACCCTTTAGTAATCTACCTTTAGTGTTGAGGGTAGGAAGAAAATTCGCGAAGCCTCGGGAAGAATTTTGTCGGAATATAGACCTTGGGTTTAAAATTTGTTCCTGAATACGATAAACGGTATATTATTTTCTGTTCTGTAAGAATTACGGCACATCTCAAATCCAATGAAACTTTTTATCTTTTACTTTTTTTTCAATCTTTCGTCGAAACTAAATATATAACCATAACTAATTTTTGGATCTTTTTTTATTTAATTTTCTTTTCACCAACCTGTACATGAGATTTATTTAGTATTGTAGGAATAAATACTCAGATGAGTGGGAAGTCTCATAGAAATCAGCGCTGCTCTTGCTTAATTTCAAACTGATCCACCAATATTTTTCACACTTGCTTGATATAAGTACGAGGTGCATATCAAAATTACTTATCGCTTTTCCATAACTGCTGCAGCTTCGAATTTTCGAGTAATGTCTTCGTAATACTTCAAAATAAAACTCGTCCATTCCTATACCGTTTCAGTCGTATCCAACTATTAAGAGCCTCTGACAAATCTTCTGTGGGATATGTTTTAAAACACTGGAAAATGACAGTTCTGGACTCAAAAGTCTGGTTTGCGTTGAAACTTTCAGTTTTGAGAACTGCCAGAAGTTTCTTGGGCTACATCAGGATAGTAGGCCGGATGAGAGACCATTTTGATGTTATTTTTTTAAAAGGTCAGTGTTTGATGTATTACCCTATTAGAGGGAGAAACCTGACTTCAGGTCCGGCCGATATTGCTGCACTGGAAGAAGCAATCGCTTATCCAACATTTGAATAATGCATGACCTAGTGTTTATTCTTTTGGTACAAGATCAGCGAGAATTAGTCCTTTTTTGTCCCAGAATGCATCAGAGGGAGCCTTACCATTCGGAGGGATCTGCCGAAAATTTTTGGGTGGAAATAAAGAAGAGCGTTTCCGCTGTTTGGACAGCTTTTTTCGTTGAAAACAAAATTTACATGCATTGTGATCAGATATTCCAAGAATTACCTATTCGTAGCATTTTAGAAAACAAATGGCAGTAAGCCTTCTCTTCATTCAGCTGGAGGAGATAACCATTGTGAACTGTAGAAAACCTCTGGCAGTAGTCTTTCTCTTCATTGAGCTGGGGAGATACTCAGTATGAACTGCCCTTGGACAACTCCAAGTGGTTTATTAAAATCCTTCCCCACAGTGCCATAAGAGAATCCTGTAAGGTTAAAAGTATCCTCAATAGTTAGCCTTCTGTCCCATATGACCAGATCTTGGCAGATCTCCAGTTAATCCGCCTTAATTCATGCACCCAGTTCCACACAGTACAGTTAGCTCTCCTCACAAACGTTCTTCCAACTGGCAAAGGATACTAACATCCTTTCACCATGTGTAGACGAAATCTTTATCACGACACGTTGGTTGTGTACGATAAAATCCGTCATTTCAGATCAGGGGTAAAATGGCTTTCCTAGGCAGGTCAACCTGTCAAAAAAAAAAAAAAAAAAAAAAAAAAAAAAAAAAAAAAAAAAAAAAAATTGAAATTTTACATTATTAAGCCCTAAAATCTAACGTTATTTCATGTGTAATTATATTAATCTTCTTTTATTCATTTTTGAACTATGGCAAAACCTTACGTAATTTTAATATTCACCTCGTACATATTGGATCTATTTACGCTTAATTCAAAATTTCTTCAGATCTTTATGGAACAGGATTATTATGTTTATTTCTGTCAGCAATAATTAATTTATTATGACAGGTTCGTAATACGTACACAGCAAAGTGGGTACAATTTCTCTTGCGTCAGTTTTAGCGGTTTTCTCAGTGGTCAGTATAAATAAACCATTTACATGAAATTTTAAATTAGCAAAAATAAAAACAAATGTAAAATCAAAATAAAGTTCAGTATTACATTTAAAAGTAAGGAAGGACTTTCCTCTCATCTTACAGAGTGTGTTCATAAGATAAAAGCAGGAGTTCATGCATGTAATGTTTTTAATTAGCTTTGTTCAGATAAGTATATTGGGTCGTACGTACTAGACTTGGCTGAAGCGCAGAATTATTTTTTCTTATTTTATAGATTTTTTAAAATGAATTTTTGTGCGAATTGTGTTTTTGCTTTTCTGACTTTTGACCCTGAACCTTGTGCATTGATAATGATTCCTGACAACGCATGCAGTGTGTTGTGCTGTGTGCAACTAACCTAACAACCTCCTCCTAGCTCCAAACTATCCGCTACCAGCTCTGTGCTTCTTCTTTTCAGCGGGGTCTTTGCTGTTTTCCAGGATTCTCTAATCCAGGCACTTCGCCGAGAAAAGGAAAGATACCCAAACCATTACTGGCGAGTGTAGGCCAGAAACCTCTGTCTCCGCATCTTCTTGACCCTTTGCTTCAAGGACTAGTGCCCAATCGCTACAACACTACGGACAGCGGTCACTCCGAAGAGATCCTCTTACTCGAGAAGCAAGGCCGAACTTCCCAGCAGCAGCGAATGCAGGAAACGAGCCTTAGCAGTGGAGATAGCTGTTCGACTGTTGGGCACAAGCTACCACCATGTCCACGCGCACCTCAATCTCTACCGACACCCCGTCGTACTCGTCGTGTTCCTGGCGTCCGGGAGCCTCAGCGCTTGGGTGAGTACGGACGGCTGAGTGATGGGGAAAGCGGTGGCCGGAAAACACCTACTTCGTCCAAAGAAATGATGAAACCGAAGGACAGGAGTGGGGAGACTTCCCCCGTTACAAAATTTGAATCTCGTGGAGGAAAGCTGAAGTTTCAGTTTCCTGGTCCCAAAGGTAGAGGATCTCTCAAAGATGACAAAGTAGAAGAAAGATCTTGCAGTATGAAGGAGAGATTGGGTGGAAATAAGTATAAAATTCAGCTCTAAAAGTAGTCAGAGTATCCCATAAGACTGGTAATATTTTCTCCATAATGTCTCGAATGCAAAACCGCATCTAGACGTTGGAAGAGCAAATCTCAGTTGCGTAGTACTATAATAGACTTTCCATATTAGTTTTACTGTGTACATAACATATGCTACTTTCTTAAAGTAATCCTGCTTAATTGTTTCTCATCATTCTTTCTTTGCTTTTATTTTTATATCTTACACATAGAAATTTAAATTCATAAATATTTAAAGTCGAGTGTTTCGAGTAATATATACTTTGGACATGGCTGATTTGATTGTTGGTAGAGTTAGCGAGATTTAATTGGACCCACTTTTCTGCCAAGGCACATGCTAAGTTTTGCCAGAACATGTGCTTATATGGCAATCCAATAGACGCGTAACTGCTGCTGGCGTGTATGTGACGCCAGTTGATAGGAAGCAATCAAGTTCAGCGATTATCCTTTAGTGTGAGGTGTCAGTGCTTAATTCCTAAATATGTGTATATGTTTTAAAATGATCATAGGAATAGTATTGTGCTGAAGTTCGCTTACAAGGTATACACCAAAAGTACGTGCCGTTTCTTTCTAATTTCCAACAACAAGAAAGTACAGGGGACTAATCTGTATTGGTTTCTCAACTAATTCTCCCTCTTTATTGATAGACAATTGCCATTGCTCTGTCCGTTTTGTGTAGCATGTGGCATAGTCATTTTTGGAAGTATTCCAGATACTGGAAAATGGTACTTTTCAGGGATAATTTACTTTCAAAATGGTGTCCACGAAGAGAATTCTTGAGATTTGGGAACAACCGGAAGTCACTCGAGGCTAAATCTGATGAGTAGAGGGGTGAGTGTGGTCTTGTATTGTTCAAGGTGAGGATGAAATTGAAATTTACATTTGCTTTTTGTGGTTATTTCTCAGTTAATTGTGGCAAAAATTCTGTATTCAAAAGTGCGAAAATACTCGCCCATAATTGCATAACCTTTCGAAACAGGGTGGGATAACATCACTCCGTGGGAAACCCAGAAGATAGAGCACATCATCATCTCATTGCATGCTACCTGACTTTTTTTTTTTTTGGGGGGGGGGGGATCTGTGTGTTTCTGGGTTGAATAATGAAATGTGTGATTCATCCATTGTCAGAACACTTTTGAAGAAATTACGTCCGTCTCGTAAGAATGTCGAATTTGCAACACTTGATCGAATTCTTGGCCCTCTTAAATCGTCATTAAACATTTGTGGGACCCAGCAAGAAACTTTCCTTAGGCCCTGTTCGTTTGTACTTATTCTTTCTACAGTTCTCATTGTTAGCCCCAGTGTATCACAAATCTCCTGCATGGTGGCACTCCTATCTTCTATGATAAAATTTCAATATGGACATTGTTAATGTCAGTTGATGTTTTTGGACGTCCAGACCGTTGCTCATCTTTCACACTTGTTCGCCATGCTTTAAACTCACGCACCCACTTCCTAACAGATTTTTCTGCAAGAGCACTATCACCACATACATACACACACTCTAATTGGCGAAAAATATCGGCTACACAATATCCAGCTAAGGTGAGGAATTTCAGTTATCCGTTGCTCTTCCAACATATTTTACTCGTTCAGTCACTGTGATTCAACTGCTGCCCCCTAGTAAACAGAACCTGCACTAGAGACGAAGGATGGAGGTCTCCAACGCTGCAGTTGCTTTCCTGAAGTGACAAAAAATGTGAACTTTAGAACAAAATGGCACGTACTTTTGGTGTGCACCTCGTATATTCTCACCATAACAGTAACTGATAACAATGTATAGCACACAGTGGTTCTTTGTGCGCGAGCCAAGTTAATCTCGTGAAATCTAGAATGATATATTCATTTAAAAAAAAAAAGCCGTTAAAAGTTCTTACTTTTTTTGTAAAGCTGATATATCTCTATGCAAAAGTATTTTTCATATCTTTATTGATTTTAAAATGAGCGATTACTTAGATTATAGATTATACTTTTACTATTGCTTCATGATTGTTTTAATGCCTCTTGCTTTGTAAATGCGAAAGTCTTTAACGAAATATTTGCTGATAGTTGCTATAAAACTCTAGAGCTTAAATAAAGGACCATCGTACCTTTTACGTCGAATTTTTGGGGTTTACTCATGCGGTTTCAGTGTTCTGACACTTTATTTGTGGCGTTTAAAAGTTGCTAAACTGGTCCCATTGTTAAGATTCCTCCCTTCCCGTAGAACTCGCACGACAAAAAAGAAAATAAACTTACTTCTCAACCTATAGAGAAGAAATGTTTGGTTCTTAGAAAAATGTATGTTATACAGTTTTGAATAATTTTTATCACGAAATTTTGATCTTTATGTGTACTGTTAGTAATATAGTCACGAAATTCCAGATAACTGTTGATTATATTCCACTATTCAAAGGAAATAGGGTTCTTAGAAAAAGTCTGATGCACAGATTAAATGATAACCATTGAATTTTAAAATTTTGTCCTTCTTGGGCGCAGAAATTGGAATGAATTTCTAGACGATTGTAAATTCATTTTTATATTGGTTGTAGAAATTAATATACTCAAATGTATAACACTGAAACCATATGAGTAAATCACAAAAATTATACTCAAGAAATTAAAATGAATATTTATTTTCAAAACCAGGCTTCAGAATTGAATGAACATGCTTTCTGCCTTAATTTTGTGTGAGGTATCGTAGCTCTGCTAATGTGAGAGAAGTACCGTTGGTAGGGTAACTGCGGACACTAAAATATATATATATATATATATATATATATATATATATATATATATATATATAGAGAGAGAGAGAGAGAGAGGCCCAAAGTAGGTATACAGACCTGCATCGATCAAGTATGACATTTTAATTTATTAAGATTTGCTTTGTCTTGTCCCGAGCTTAAGGTATAAGTGAAAATAAATTAAGAACAGATAAGGAAGAAACTAAGTCAATACCTGTATGGATAACAATAATTAAATGATATAAAATGTCATGACCGATCAGTACGGGATTGTATACCTACTTTTGGCCATTCTGTATATATAAGTTTTTACTAGCAACACTGTGTAACAGGCTTTTAACCTTTTTACCAAGAGGGGTAACTTACTTATCCTAACGTTTGTTTTTGTGAAAACTTTGAATGAAAATATTTTATGAAAAAAGTATGTATCCATCAATAAATTATTTATTGTAGTAAAAAATGAACCTTTAAGTGACGGACAGTGGTGGAACTTGATTATTTGTCTGTAAATGAGAGTCGGCCTGTATATAGAGGTTACGCAAATTTAGATCACTGCATGTGATAATCTTATGTTGTATGAAGTAGATACGTTAGCTATAGATGTAAATGGAGGCTAATATCGAATACTATATTCAGTGTTCCAAGTACTTAGGAAAATCCCCATCTGAATAAAAAGTATCGTTTGGGGTATATGTTTGTATAGATGCATACTACAAAATATAATGCTTATATATTATTTTTTTTTTCCTAAGTACAACTTACTTGCTTGTATTAAAAGTGGTTCAGTAAAACATGTAACATTATTTAATACTGCAAATGTAGACAGAACTAACTAATTATGACAATTTATGAATTTCTTGGGAAAAAGTCTCCCATGTAATCTTGCGGCCACAAGTTTCTGATCAAATTTTGCTTGTAACTGATGGATCAGTTGAAGAAATTGAAAATTTATTTTTGAATTGCAGAAAGTGCTTTCGGTGCTAAGTACGTATGAAAAGGTTACTAGATCCTTAGGGGTGAAATAAAACTGTCCATGTGCATAAAAGAAAGATTCTTTCCCATAACGTTGCATATATTTCTACCAGGAAAAAAAAATATTTATATATATATGTTCGTATTATAAGATGTGTCCGTTAAGTTGACTTCACTATGTCATTTAGTGTATGTAGATCAAGAAGTACGTCATGGAGTAACTCAGTTACCGTGTTGGTATATTGTGCGTTATTTTTGGATAATTACGGAATATTGTTGGCATATTAAAAAGATCATATACATAAAAGGGAGAAGAGTACTGTGTGAAAACAACTAACATGAGTACGAACACTTACATAAAAACGATAGTTAAGGCTAGATTAGGTTACTTGAAACCACTGTAGTTTCCATTTCAGTAAAAATGAATGTTGGCTACTTCAGCACTTGCACGCTGCTGTAATGATTTTACGTTTGTCGTTAATTAAATACAGTACCAGAAAAAAGGACACATTTAGACAGAAAAGTATATTTATTATAAATTGCGTGAAAAATATATATGGACAGCCTGACCAGATTCTCCAACTGAAAAACCGAGATACTTCCGGAAATTCATCGAAATTCTAGTAAACTTAAAAGTTCGATCAATAATAACTCTTCTGCATGCAATAACCTTATCGTTTAGTTGGACAAATCAAATATGTCAGTCATAATAAGGAAGTTTGGTTGGAGAAATAAATCATTGAAAACGACGGAACATTTCTCTGTTGATATAAAGTAGGATTTCAAACCGCCAAACATACTTAATAACCTCTGAAGAGCAGTAAGCAAAGATATTCATCTAGTTTAGATGTGCAGCTTGAAACAAAACAAAGTTTCGCGTGTAAGTATTAGGTTTTCAAGCAAAATGACTAATTTTTAAAACCGGAACCGTTAAATATTCTCGGGATAGCTAGCGGAAAACCAGAAGTATTCCATATCCGCGTGGAACATTTCTGGTTTCCCGACCAGCTTACGTATGGGATAACCTAACTACCTCTCTTGGTAAAGCAAAGGTCAGTGTGTAGTACAGACTGATTGCGAACAAATTAAAGCCTTTTGTTAGTAAACAACTGAAATTACACACCTTGTTGTCCGAAAATTTACTCAGCGTGTTATATTTAACCTTACCTAACTGACAGTATGTTAGTTATTGCTTTGCAATGTTAAATGGAGTCTATGAAATTCCTTATCAGTGACTTTTTAACTAAGATTTCTAACAAATAGAATTTAGCGTGAATTCTGTGTAGTGTTATTGATATACAGTGAAATCTGTAAGCACGCAGAGCAATGCAATATTACTATGAGTCCAGACTTACGGGATGCTCTGTACAAGATTCCTCTCATAACCTGTTATTTTTTAAAGTGCTTTTATTTCTTGTTAGAAATGGTTCTTTGTAACGTAAGAGAAGAATTGTGTGTAATTGTAGAATGTTGCGAGAAAAAAAAATCTTAAATTTTTACACTTGTCAAATATGTTCTCTGGTCTTATGATCTTTATCTTAATATCTCGAATTGTCTTTTTTTAAATAACTTCTCAGCTACTTGTAACTAAATGGTCAGCGCTTAAAAGGAAACTGAGACAAGCTTTGTAATGCAACTGCGAAGTGGCAAATGTATCTCTGTGGATAGAATTTTCAGTTAAGAGATCCCATCACAGCAAAATTAAAATACCACTAATTTTACAGTAATTAAGTGATACCTTCAAATAGATAAAAGATAATCGAAAAGAGGAACAAGAGCTTGCTAGACAGTATTATTTTATATGAAATACGTTATCACGACCCACTTACCTGCTTGCCGTTTCCAGCCATTTAGAAAATCGACATTTATTTTCGCGTTTCTAAATGACTGCAAACGGAAAGCTACTAGGTGACTTGTGATAACAGTACCACAAACAAAATAATATTGTCTAGTGCGTTCTTGTTCCATATTCCGATTATCTTTTATCTATTTGAAGATATCACATAGTTACTGTAAAATTAGGGGTATCTTAATTTCGCAGCTATTAGGCCTCTTAAATATTCATGACTCTCAGGTTCATTTACTTAGATCTGACGTAATGTATATGATTTTTGTATGAGCATGAGTGATCTGAAATAAGATTATTAGAAATGATTACTCAAATAACAAGATTGTTCCACGTCGTTGATTGTTCGTTTATTTGTTTGTTGAAGTTTAGCGTCTCTTTTTAGCACCGAGCCCCCAGACTGTATGGGACGTGGACGTATATTTTAACGTCTCATAGTTATCCGCCGAGGCTAAACAGTAATGATGAGATGAATGATGGTGGAATGAAAAAAAATGGGAGAACCCCGAGAAAACCCATATACACGATATTAGTTGAAGACCGAACCACCGTTGTGCATTCAATGCTCTCCCACGCGGAATCGAACCCGGGACATTGTGCACCCAAGGGCACGTCCTAGCCAGTAACTAACGGGGAGAACTGTGATACACCGTGTGCTTAGAGGCTAATGCGCATACTTCCTGTGCAGACTGAAATTCTGTCTCTGGTGGAAGACTTGTTCGGATGCGAATTCGAATGGTGCTTCAGAGTCCACTATTATTGAAAAGGAACTTAAACAGCAGTTAGTAAATATTCAAATAACAACGTGATTTTTTTCGTGTAGGCCTATTTTTTTCTGTAGCAAATTCGTTAACACATTCAGAGTTTTGTTAAATTATGTATTTACTTATTGTCTTCAATAGAGAATATATTCTCCAATTATAGAAGGCCTGAACAAAATATCTTTACAGTCTGTTATAATGGATTGAAAAGAAAGAATAATAGGAATTAATTTTCTAACGAATTATTTAAAATTGGAGTAGTTGGGAAAAAGCCAATTTTAGTGCGAAACCTTTAAAGGTTAGTCGTTTATAACATTTAACTAAAATATTGTGGTCTAAGTTCTTTCTTAGATAGCTGTTATTGTAGACTTTTTTATAATATGTTTCAGTATTCGATTGTTACAGACTTTTAATAACAAACAAATAATACAAGTAATACAGGTCTGAATTCAAATTGCCTTACTGAGTGTATGATTTTCTTTCCTTTCGAGATGTGAGTGTATTGTATACAACTAGTTAGTTAGATTTATTTTTTGTTTATATTTCATTCATATTGCAAATGTATATAATGCAAAAACACATGAGACTGCAAGTAGAGAAATACATACAGAAGCAATTTATCATATCCATTTTCTTCCGGTGTTCTATGAATACTACATAGCAAGTAATATTAACGTTCATTTTAATGTTTTATTAGAATTACAATTAGAAAGAAAAAAAAAGTTGAATATTTCTTAATAATATTGTATATGGTGTGCAGATACTTTGAGCTTTCCACACTTGAAAGTGTTGTAAAATGAGTTGACGTCCGCTATTATGTTCGCAAGTATACTCAATTAAGTAATCTGACCGTATTCTATCACCAGGAAAGACTAACGAGTAGAATTCGTAATGTCCAGAGGAAGTAATATCAGTATTGTGCCTTCCAATACATAAAGACCAAATATCAGAACTAGGGAAAACCATACATACAGCTCAAACATTTAGTATTGTATGTGTAACTTCATTAGTGGAGTAGTTGTTTTTTACAGAGTACTTTTCAGACAAAATAAGCGAGATAACATTATATTCTAATTAACTGATTCAAATGGATTGGTGGGCCACAGTGGCTCAGTGGTAGAGAGTTCACCTCTGGTGCTTGGGATCCTTGGTTCGGTCCTTGTGGTGGACAAACACCATGTACGTGGGTTTTCTCGGGATTCTCCCGTTTCCTCCACTCCACCATTTCATTCATTTTTCTCCATCGTCTCCTTTAGCCTAGCCGGCATAACCGTGGGACGTAAAACTCAAAGATTTCATTTCATTTTATTTTCAAATGGCCTGGTAATTTAGTAATTATCAAAGTAATAATCACGTTTTGTGTTTTTGAGGAAGCTATTCGTCTCTCCTTCAATTTCAAGCAGAGAATTGTATCTCTAGTGTTGTTGGGTCGATTTGAAACAGCCTCGACTTTGCGTACTTTGACAGATTTAGATTTCATGTAGACATGAAATACTTGTATTTGATGTATGTTTAAAGTAAAATGTTTCAAAATAATGTCTTCCAAATAATTTCTTTGCTTCGTAGTTCTAAGGAAATACAAGTATTAAGCTTCCATGTGTATTTATTCTTGTCTGATCTGTAAAAATATCTGTGACAAGACTGATGGGATTTTTCTCATGTAGAATACTTTTCTCCATTTAACACAACTTAGAAACATATTTTTATTATTATTATTATTATTATTATTATTATTATTATTATTATTATTATTATTATTATTATTATTATAAAAGATATATATCTTAAAACTTTAAATAGTAGTGGCAAAGACCACAATATTTTTCTCTCAAAGGGTGTTTAGGTGCTCGTTTTTGGTAACATTTTACCTTCTCGTGTTAAAGATCTTCAGTACTTGTATTGTTGTGTGTCACTGTTATTTGAGTGAATCGAGTAAAAAAAAAGAAATATGAGATCTTAAAGACTTAAAAATTCAGGTGTATGAGAGGAACAATTATATTTTTATGAATTATCAGTCCAATCAATTTCTTATATGTAATATATCTATGGACATTATTTACAGTGTTTCCATTCATGAAACGGCATTTCTACTTATCGTTGATAATGTGCCTTAGTTAAAAAAACAAATTTGATAGACTGCAAGAGAAATATTTTCAATCAGGAAAGTTAAGCACTTTTGTAAGAACATATTAATAACGTTCTTCTTAATACTCGAAAAAAGTTGTATTAATATTATATTTCTAACCCACTCATATGCTTCAATATTACGTATACTTTTCTATTATTTTATTGAGGACATCTTTTTCTGATTTTTTAAAAGTTTATTTTCGCTGCTACTTTCATGAACAAAGCTAATAATATCGTGAGGGCTTTTTTAATTATTATTTTGCGTAAGAACTGTTTCAGTTGAGTTTGTAATGTCTTAATTACATGAAAGAACCGTTATTATTCGTAATGAAATTATTTTAATCTTTGTAATATTCTCTGTACTTTAATTATTTTGTATAGAGGCATTTGTCCTCCAGTTTGAAGAAAAAATCTTCTAAATATAACGTTATATATGTATATGCATCTAAATATACAAGGTCAAATGTGCTATCATCACATTCTTAGTCGAAATCGTTATAATTACTGAATGTAAACTTCTCTTTATCTTCTAATGTATAAGCGTGACTTCATGCACAAATTGTTGAGTGCCTTTAGTGAAAGTCAAGCTGTGGAAAAATAAATATTATAAAATTAGTCAATAATATATATATATATACCATAGTGCTTTGCGAATATACTGGTGAAGTCGCTCGTCATTTCGGATGTGTTGCCATTGGCATCATCAAAGTTTGTGTCGTAATCCACACAGCGGTGGTACACGATGTACAAGACTTTTCAGTGGCAGAATTATCTCCTGGGTTCTTAGTTCAAGTCAGCCAAAATTGAGCCTGTTACCAAACTGTCACAAACTAAAATTCAGTGTAGACACAAACTTCCAGAATGCCAGTAGCGGCTTCCCGGATATGACGTCGCAACTTACTAGTGAGCAACAATATATATATATATATAAATACGTATACAGCCTGAACATATACTAGTCTTTATTATACCAAATGAAATGTTAATAATATATTAAGTAAAATGAATGATGTAGATTAATGTTAAAAAGAAGAGATTATAGGTTTTAATATATAAATCAGCAGTAATGCGAAGACGCGTTGTGTTAGTTATAATGGCGTTAACGAGCAGAGGTCGTCCTGCTTTATGGAAAATATTATAGAGTTGACGTAGTGAATTAATCTCACGGTGTCTAAAACAGTGCCTTTTAAATTTGAATCCATTGTGTTGCTAAGAATTATATCCAGTTGTATATACATATACTGTAAAACGTGAAGTATTAACAGTTTTTGTATCCATTTTTGTACAAATATTTGCCATACCAGAATTCAAGCAAATTTTTAAAATGCATTGTTAAAATAAGTTTTGTACCTTTAGAAAATCAATAAACTTATTTTTTATCTTAAAAACTTTCATTTATGCATAGATTTGATAAAAAAAAACAGACGCAAAAAAATATTTTTGTTTAAAAAAGTGAGATTTTCGATATTTCTGGTTTTTATAATTTTCTTAATTCAAGTACCACCTTTTTTATCATAGTGTAGTGGATTCTACTATTTAAAATTTAAAAAAAAAAAACTATACAACATACATTGTTTGTTAATCCAATCTTCAGTCCACGACACTATCTTGATTTGTTTTCAAACGTATTGTATTGGCTGCCAGGAAGTTACGCAACCCAATTTATCGCATGCACGTTTCGGTTGCGTAACCACTCTACTAAGTTCCTGAAAGTGACATATTGTGTCATATTTTATCAAACTGACAACCAAGAAAGAAGTACTATGAGTCAAAAAAAAAAAAAAAAAAAAGATACAATTTTTTTTGGGGGGGGGGGGGGGTTATAAAACTTCATTCATATTTTGTCGTCTGTTCGGGAAACACTTTCCTTCTTCTTTTAAGCTTTTTTTTACCTGGGGTCGGCTTTTCGGATCGCTGTTCACCGGTTTCTGGCTTGTGTCGTATCCGCTGCAACATAAACATCGCACAATATCGTTAACACAATCTCCACTTCTTTGATCAGCGTTGGTCTCCTTTCCAATTCAGTTCTTTAGCATCCACTGGGTGGGCTACATATTGCAAAGATAGTCTTATATGCCCAAATCATCTCAGTCTACTTTCTTCCAGTTTTTCTACTACTGGTCTCACCTTTACTGTTCTGTTTCTCTCTTTTCATCGTGAAACATTCCACTCCGTATAATATGGCATATCTCACTACTGTTTTGTAAACTTCCTTTCAAACGTATTGATACTTTACGGCTACACGATACTCATTCTTCTTCTGTTTATTTTATTCAACCGCTGTTAATTCTACTGTTTACATCTATTCCTGCATTTTCCTGCAATATTGATACTCAAGTACATGGATTTCCTCATTACCACCTCTTCTTCGTCCAGTCTCACCATTCTTGTATTCTCGATTATATTTTTCTTCAAAGGACAATGTAAATATTCTGTCACTTTACTATGAGGTTTGGATATTTTTTTAAAAACCCTAATTTGATTTCAGTTTACAAAATTGAAGTCCTAAACGACCTTTTTGGGCTGATATTAGTTTTACACTGTCATAAAACTTTATAACAACAGATTTTTTTCTTTCTTTGCTGATATATCCTATCAATACGTATGGCACTGGAAACTTGCAGATAGAATTTTTAACATCAAATTTTAACTGTCTTAATAAATTGTATGGACAGACAGATATAAACGTCCCGTGTGTGCTGCTTCACAAAACGTCTTAAGATCTTGAAACATATTACTGACAGAAGTTTTATTTTATTAATTGTAGATTATAATTTTGTTTCATCAAATCTGATAGAACGGTTATTTCTAACATTTAATTTAAAAATAAAGTATCGCTGAACATTACTGTAATTACATTTATTTGGAACTAGAAAACCCACTGCCTCCACCGAACTGCCTTTTTTGTATCGAATGACCGACTCTATGATTCCCGATCTTTCTTCCGAGTACAGTAATTAAGTGTTTTTTCACGTTATAATGGGAAAAGGAGTTGAAATGTACTATTATTTGTTCATTAAAATTGAAATGTTTTAAAAATAAACTAACGTTTCCAAGGCAAAAATGTGGAACGAACTGGGTTTTTCTCCAGAAAGCCATTTAAAAATGTATTTTTCTCGAAACCTCGTATCTCTAATAAAAGGCAGTGGTAACACTGCTATTACGTAAGTAGTGTGAATCAATATGGGCACGGTTATTCGGTAAGTGGTAACAGAAGATTAGGAAAACAAGTATGGCAAGTAGAAACTTCTGTAGAGTAGTATATAATCATCCTTCATACAGAAAAAAGCTGCTTCAAGAAATATTGAAGCTCTGGAACTTTCACAAATACGATATTTTTCTTTGATATCGCCACGTTTCTTATAAACACACACTACACAATTGATTTCGAATGGATTTATGTTTTGGGATGGCTTTTCTGGAGATGTAATATCTGTTCGATTTTTTTTTTCCCTTTCCTGCTCACTATTATCAAGTCCATCATAATCATCTTTTCCTTCTCCAATTAAACTTTTCGAAAAATTCAGCAATGTCTGCTTTAAAATGTACTGTTTGTACATGTATTAGTGCCATGATAAATATACTCTATTCCTGGTCGCAGAATTCCTGCAGAAATTCTTTGATAAACTACATCGTTCCTTATTTCAGCAGCATGAAGAATATTTTTCCTTCCAACGACTGATATACAAGTTTTTTCTTTCGTAGCTTGTGGAGAGAGAATACATTTGTTAATGTCAATACGGATACTAGTCTTTCATTCTTTCTGCTGCCAATTTAATTCCAACTAATGATTGAGATGAATATGATTTTGATGCCATGGTACAGAAAGTTTCTGATCGTTACAATTTTAATACTTCGTATAGCCTGAAACAAAGAAAAATAGAATTATTGGAATATTTCGTCCCTCTTGAGACAAAGGGACGTATCTTATTTTCTTGACTTTTCCAGGAAACAAGTTTAAACATTTTCTTATTATTTATTCTATCATCCTTGTTTAAAATTTAGTGTGGTGTCGTAATTTATATGTCTGAAGGAAGAATATCAAACTAAATTTTAAAAGAAGACGATAGAATAAATAATAAGAAAAGGTTTAAACTTTTGTCTCCTGGAAAATTTAAGAAAATAAGATACGCCCTTTTGTCTCGAGAGGGACGATATATTAACTGAATAAATAATATTAAAAATAAATTGCGCCTCTCGCCATCATCCTGAAAGTGCAAATAATACTTTGTAAATATCAAAAGAAATTCCTAACTCCAGTAGCAATAATATTAATATAGACCTGAAAGAATGTAAGTAATTAGTTTATGCCAAATATCGTCTGATTTTACAGAAAATAATGATAGTTATGTCAGACTTCTGAATAAGTTATGGGTACGGTATGTTTTGGAGCCTTTTTTTTTTTTTTTTTTTTTTTTTTTTTTAGTTAGCCAAAATTCTAAGGTAACTAAGGGAAAAAACTTTTAGAAAGGTTCGAAATGATTAGTATTTTAATAATCTCTAACCCAACCTAATTTTTGATTTTCGAGTTTTACGGCTTAGTTTAAAGCTATCCTCAACCTAACCTATCCAATCTTACTTCTCGTTTACAAGGCAAATCTATTTTTAAACACTTCTGTAAACGTTACTTCGGTATTTTCAGCTCTGGCACAGAAAGTTCACGACGAAGACATCTATGAATACAATTTTAATAATTCGAACTTACTGAAAAAATTTTACCTTGTAAAATTGAATATCTCCGTTATTAATTGAGATACATCAATGATTCTGGTCGCGTTTGAAAGCTATTGACATGCCCCATAACGTTTGTTTCAGGACGTTTTTCCTTAAACATAGCCATTTCAAAGTTATTTGCCATAAAAGTTTAAAAAAGTGTTTCTCTAGTGTGAGCGGCCATATTTTAAAATGGCGGCAATAGAAGACAAACTTTTATAATTACAATAAAAGGCCAATATATTATCTGATAAATGAAAGGAGAACGAAGTTTTTATTTTGAATAGTAAGGAAGTTATAAAATCTTGAATTTGGTAAGTCGAAATTCGCTGGTGGCCATATTGATGCCGTTATAGAAAAGAACTTCCCGGAATTCAGAATGTGTACCCAAGTTTTTTTGTTTTAACTTGTTTTTGATTGTAGATACCAGATCCGGAGAGAACGGCTGTCAGACATGCCATTCCTACGGGACCTATGGCCAGGGACTGGACTAATAGATTAAGATGGTTGATACAGTTTATTACTGAAGTATTTGGAGCCTTCATCTTTTGTCCCTCTCAATAAGGCGACGACGCTTACTGACAAGAACTCTCATCATAGTGCCAATTGTCAAATAGCTAATGCTGTGCAAGACTACTGCGTGATTGGCAGTGGGACCTACTCGAACATCCACCGTATTCCACGAATATCAGCCTATGCCATTTTGATACCATGAGAAGCATTCTGCAAGAGTTATTAGATCAGAAAAAACAGAATTGAGTCATAGGATGGTTTAGAGATACCGACGAAGTTGCGACGTGAATGAGGCTTATGATGTCCTCCATAATTGTAGCAGAAGGTCGTAGTGAGTGACGGGCGATCATATTGGAGCAATGTGCTATTGCTTTTCATTTGATTCTTCAAAAAAAAAAAATCAAGGACATATATCCTACGAGGTCCCCCGAACTTATCTGATGGGTTCAGACACATTTCGCCTTATGCAGAGTCATTTTGACGTATGATTAGCATCATACCAAAGGCCTAACTACTGCAGGAAACATATGCTAGTCCAACTCTTTAGTATGACACTAATGACGTGTCAGAACAACTCTGCATAAGGCCCATTCGATCTAAATCAAGCTTGGCTTGATGGTAGTCCTTGACGTCCTGTAGAAGCATGTGAAATATTATTGTAACGAAGTTTGTGTAAATGGGAAAGAGTGAAATAATGTATTTTGTGTAACTTATTTCACAAAGTATAAATATTTAAAAATTAACGTAAAATGCTTTCTAGGACGAATAAAAATTATTATTAGGAAAAATGTTTCTGTCTTTCTTTAAGAAATCTTTGAGTGGTTCCTCTCCAACAGAATCAAAATCAGCTGTTTCCGGAGCTTCTCAAGAAGTAGAGGTAGCAAAGGAAATTACAGAATCTGAAGACAGTTCACCGAAAGCAGAAGAACTCAAAGAAGTAATATACGATTACATAAGAACCATACGAGATCCTGAGAAACCTGCCACATTAGAAGATTTGCAAGTAGTAAACGAGGATTGCATTCAGGTGAATTCCAAAGATGATGACAATAATTTTCTTATCAGGATTGAATTTAATCCAACCGTTCCTCACTGCTCCCTGGCCACTTTAATTGGATTGTGTATTCGAATTAAACTACAGAGAACATTAAGTGAGAAGTACAAGTTGGACATATACATCAAAAAGGGAACTCATGCAACAGAGGAGGAAATTAACAAGCAAATAAACGACAAGGAAAGAATAGCAGCTGCTATGGAGAATCCAAACTTAAAAGAGTTGGTAGAATCCTGTATTGAAGAACAAGACTGATCTGACTTCATGTCCAAACTGTTATCACAACTGACTTTTATATATAAGTTAATGTAACATGTCAGAGGTAAGAAATATTGTCGTACATGAATATGCCATCTGCTTTCTATTTTTGTCGGATGATAGAAAAGTAACTAGTATTATCTGTATATGAGTTGTGTGTGTATATATATAATGTTATTTTTATTTTCTTTTGTTTACCTAGTAAGAAGTATTTAATTTACGTATGTAACTACTTAAATCATTGAACAACATTTCTTTATTGGTAAAGAATTATTTAGTTTGGATCCTACTTTACTTTGTACCTTCTAAATAGTCATGTTTGTTGCATCGATAGTTATACTAACACTATGTATAATTTCCTTGAAAGATATGTTCTGATCTATTTATTATTCGATAATTGTTTGTTGATACATTCTGTATATATGCTTCTTTTTTTTCCAAGTCTTGGATTTGTATATGAACTTATAATTTAAGCATTATATGTTTAAAGGTAATGATGGGTTGTTGAGACAGCGAAAGTTATTTTTACTGTATCTGTAGTATAAATGTAAATAGCCTTATTACATTTCAAGAGAAATATGAAGACTTTTTTGAAAAAACGCATAGATGTATATAAGGAAGTTTCAGTGTAATTACATATTAATAATATTATTTGTATAATAATGTATTAATATCCTGAAATTAGGAAAGTTATAATAAATTAATTGATAGTAAAAAAAAAAAAAAAAAAAAAGTGGTCTAGCGTAACATGCTAGTAACGAAAGTGTTTTTGGCGAGGGTTCGAATCCTGCCTACGGACAGTTTTTTTTACTACTTTTAAAAATGTTTATAACACTTCTTTCGTTAAAATAAGATTAAAAATAATATTCAAAAAGTGATTTAACGATCATTGTTTTAAAATTTTCATTAAACTTCTTTCATTAAAATAAGTTTGCCCTTGTACTATATAGATCCACAGCTAATGTTGTAGTAGTAGTAGGAACGGGTTAGAAGCCCCGCAGGGGTTGTTTGGATTATGTTCTCGACATCAAATTGGCAAGAATGCTGAAACGTTTGGGATTCGCAAAAATGCGAGTAGATCATGTCTTGTGATATCGCATCTGTATCGACCAATCAGATCAGAGAATATGCTGAAACGTTTGGGATCCGCAAATATGCGAGCGGGTCGTGGTTGAATTTGGTTTTCTTTCTTTCTTTTCTTTTCTTTTTCTTTTTCTTTTCTTTTTTTTTACATGCGAAAAGGTGACGCAAAATTTGACTGTACATAACTCAGGTATCGAAACTGTGCACAACATAATATTTCACACACTTATAACAGGTCAGTGTTCACCATCATGCCAAACTTGATCTCGAACGGATGAATTCGTCGTATTTTTTTCTTATTTCGAAAACGTGACGACCGCTTTTAACTCGAGAACCAAACGCTACACCCACTTAACACAATATTTCAACACTTGTATAGCAGGTCAAGGTGTACTACGATGCTAAGTTTGACCTCGATCCGAGGAGTTCAGTGTATTTCTTTTATTCTTTACGAAAATCTAATGCAAAATTCAATTGCCCATGATTCAGGAGCCGAAAGCGTGCGTAACATAATATTTCACACTTGTTGCAGGTCAGTGTTTACCACGATGCCATGTTTGATCCCGAATTCGGAGAGTAGTTTCCTATTTCGGTGGGGACGAAAGTCTGCACAAAATAACACTTCATACTCTTATATAGCAGACCAAAGTCTACCATCATGCCAAATTTGAATTCGATCGAATGAGTTCATTGTATGTTTTTCTATTTCCGGAAATAAGAAGATCGATCTTAACTCGAGAACCAAATACAGACATAAAATATTTCAGATTCATATTGTGAAGTCGTTCTCTTGTTTTCTTTTAATATTTTCGTAATAAAGGTGTGTTTTCATCTTAATTACTGGGGGCCGCGGTGGCTCAGTGGTAGAGCGTTCACCTCTGGTGCTTGGGGTCCCGGGTTCGATCCCAGCCCTCGCCAAGTGGACTTTGTGGTGGACAAACACCGTGTGCGTGGGTTTTCTCGGGGTTCTCCCGTTTCCTCCCACTTTCTTCATTCCACCATTTCATTCATCACTCATCATCACCGTCTCCTTTAGCCTAACCGGCATAAGCGTGGGGCGTAAAATTCAAAGATTTCATTTCATTTTTCATCTTAATTACTTATGTTACCTCTAAATAGAAGTGTTTTTCTTCTAATTAAAGCTTTAAATGCTAAATGTTAGTTTAACAAAACTATGCTAATACAAAAGGAAGACTACACTCAGTAGTAAAATATATCACTTTAATGTAATACGATTATGCCCTTGAGGCTAATGGGGCGTTTACACTTAGTCGATTTGCGTTCGATTCAGTTGAATTGACGTCACTTTCAACTTAATCGACCGTGTAAACAGGACTTCAACTTAATCGCTTGTTGATCGAAGGCGACTAATCGACTGGCAACTGAATTAAAAGACGTTCTATTTTCTGTGGTTGAAATAATTGAACACATCCATCAATCTGATTCGGCCTAATTGCTTCGATTTAGTGGCAAATGCAGCGAGTCGATTTAGTCGTGCGACTAAATTGACTAAGTGTAAACGCACGGATGATTAAGGCAAGTGAATGATCGCAATGCAATGCAAGTGAATGATCGCAATGCAACGAAAAAAAAATACAATAAGCAATTATAACTGCCATCCCAATTATCACAAACTAAAAGCAAATTTTGCATTGTGTTGACTCAAATAATGTCATCAGTTATCCTAAAGTTTGCGTATAGCAACTCACCACAAAAATTCAACAGTCAAACATAGCAGGGATGGATCCAGGACGGACTTCTGGGGAGCGGTGGGTTGTAATACTGCTACTTAGAGCTACTTTTAAGAGCTACAAACTCTGGAATGTGTTTTATTTATATATAAAACCCAAAATATCCTCTTCTAGAGGCGATCTCCCCCTGGATCCGCCCCTAAATAATAGCTGTAATGATGATTACAGCAAACCAAAACGCAAATTATGTGTAGCGCTATTTTAACCGCTACAGAATGAGGCACTTTGTATATGTGAAAGAAAATGATTCGTTTAAAATTTCTGGAGCCGTTCATTTGTAATGAATCATTCTTGATCAACCGAGAACCGACTCACCAGTCAAGCATTGGGGAAGAACACAGGACGAGGAACTGTATCTTTAGGGAATGTTTACTTCGAAAGTTCTGCAACCGTTGAAGGTATTTCTTGCTAAAGAAATAGGTGCTGTATCATTTTATGGGACTATGAATTTGTAAAATCTACGGAAGAAATATTTACTTTATTTCATAATAGGTTTGTAAAATAAATTAAATGTATCGAGATCATATCTTTCACATGTATAATGAGGTAGAAATATGAAATGGAAATCTGTTGTTACCATGCTGTACTCCATAAGGAAGTAAGATGTGCTATGTGAAAGCAGTGTACAGAGTGGTTAAAGAAATATCGCGAAGCTGTATCATACCATAGTCACTGCCACTGAAGTGTTTTTCCACTACCCTTGTTTGTACATACTTGATTGTCGCTGACGCGCGTGCTTCATACGGATGCACGGCACCTCACCCCGGCTCCGCTCCTTACCAGACGCAATTCCTGATTTTTAGTGGGCACCTAGTACGAGTTGGTTTGTAGTTTTAAATTGACTCGTGTATTATTGTATTATGAAGTTATATTTGTGTTATCTATACACTCATCCTTCCTAAATTCATTCTACACTCATTTATGCAATTCTTAAGGAGCGCAAATGCCTACAGCAAGAGTCCATTTCATGCTAAGTTCATTTATCGGTGCAGATTTATTGTAAGAACCCATTCTGTACGTTAATTTATTGCATACATACATTTTTTTTCTGTAAATTGATTCACTGTATCCTAATCTTTTGCCCATATTTGGGTGTGAACTTGCATTTTCCTGTGCAGATTCATTACAGGCGGGTTTCAGTGTACGTGTACAATAACTTTTGTGAAAACACTAATCAACTTGTGCTAGGTGGCCACAAAAAGGGGCGAATGGCAGGGGGACCCGAGTGTTAGGATCTTAGGAACATAACGTATGTATGTTTTAAGAACTTACTTATGCAGGCAAAGAACACAAGAGTTATCTGGGCACGTTACATATGTGAAAATACCTCCAAGCAGCGATAAAAAGTAGGATTCATTACTGAGTAACTGTAATGCAGAGGTCGTATGTAGTAACCTCGTAGCATTCTTCTTGTCTTCTTTTATGTGCATTCCTATCGTGGTTGGCTCGCCTGATCCGTATGGGTGCATCCTCGCAGTGCTACACGGGCCCTTCTGCTTATTTCTACCCTGAATGGCCATACATAAAATGATTATAGTGACCACCTAACACAAGTCGGGGTGTAGGCAAAGCTAAGAAAATAAGGGTTTAGAAGGCATTAGGAGGTAATTAGTGTAATACTTATAATTTTTGGTCAATTGTTACTTGTGGCGCCCCTCAGCTTTACCTGTTTCAGATTGGGAATCTTCGTGTGCCAAGAAAAAAGAGCGTAGAATAAATTTCCACTTGTTATAAAACGTATAATACCACCCTCAGTACCCGATACCTTCCCTATCTTCACGGTACTGTATCAGGTGTTCCAAGTACGTCATTATTCGCAGGTCCTTGCGGACGCCTATAAGGTTTTTCCGACATATACTGAGCACAAACTTGACGAAATTTTAGTTTGACATGCAGCACATCATACAGTATGTCCGGGAAGTCCGTATACTCCTATACCTTACTAGTTCGTTATTAGCGTATCATACTATATCTATTAGTAATATTAGCATCACGCCCATAGCTCCACGTAGTCCTGCCCTGAAAACACCCGCATCCGATAACACGTTACGGAATATTATCAAGATGCTTGTTACCGAGCGTCGATACAGAACCAACGATGAACTACAACAATCAGTACGGATACCTTTGGTACGATCATATCTGCAGTCTTGGATGAAATATCACAAAGAACCTGAAGATACATTCAGTCATATAGTCAACGTGATAGAGCACATACCGTTACCTTTGGATAACTAACCGTAAGTTTCTTACTAAACTATTCTAATAAGAAACTAGTAAAGTATAGGGGTATATGGACTTCCTGGACATACTGTACATTCGAAGATGGATTTGCCAGTCATTATGAACTGCCTCTTCAATGGCTATAACATTATGCTCAGTTGATTTTGTTGCTGGACACCCAGCATGTGGCAAATCCGCACTACTCACGTGCCTCTTCAAAGAATATGCGCCACTTGGAAAAAATTAAGTCTTTCAGTTTAACGTCCCACGATTTTGCCTGTTACTGGTGGAATTAGAATGTGGGAGGAAACGGGAGAACTCACTGACACTATGTTGTCCACCAGAAACTTTCTTGGCCGAGCATCGAAACAGAGACCCCACGCACCAGAAGTAAGCGCTCTACCAATGAGCCATCATCTCTGTGCGCCACCTGGTGATGTCCTTTTGCCAGCAAAAGACGAACTCGATTTCTCTACTCCTCACAAGTAGACGACTGTAACACAAGGTTCATCTTTGCTCAGTAGTTGACGCCTCTGCTGTTAGTGGGTACAATTGATCAAACAACTTACGACTACAGGGTGAACTTCAGAATTCTTCTCTTTTAATTTTCATTTTCCAGTGTAGTACAATATCAAGTGAAAATTTGTTGTGCATTGCTTATTGATACACCTCTTAAATACTAATACAATTGTTTCATATTGTTTAGATAATTCCTAATGGAAGGTAAGGAAAGTATATTCATTTATGCAACAATACTTTGAAGTCAGTATTCAGACATAAATTGTTTTAATCATTTAATGGTTCTATTGTAAGATTTTTTTTTTCAAGTCCCATATGATTTGTTATCAACGATTTTCGATTTTATAATATGTGTAATGTTTATTTATTTCTTGTAGGCAATCCCAAATCGCGCGTTTGTGTCTGGTGGAAAATACTTGCGACAGGTTACAACAGAAAGTCCAAAATGTATCGTTGTTACTCGTTCCATTTCTCTGTGCGCTGTACACAAAGCATTTTTCACGGTAGAGCAGACAAAGCCTGGTTTTATGAAGAGTATCATGAAGAAAGTTGGATGGCTTGATACGTCTCGCAGTGTAAGTTGCTTAAGATACTTATAGTGCTCTATCTTGCAGTTTTCAGTGTACGACACAATGAGGGGGGGGGGGGCGAATCGTAATTTGATTCTCGAATACATTAGCTCATTACTTATTATGGTAAACCTACATAGTTAACGTAGATAAGAATTATACTGATTAATGTAGTAAATAAGAATTATAGTGATATGCATCTCATGGATTAGTTTAGCTCTCTTCTGGGTTCTCGTCTTTAACATATGTGTCCTTCTTTGATCCATTGTGGGAATTCCTATGCTTTCCATCTCACTTTCGGATCACACTAAGAAATTAGAAACACTTAGAAAATACAGGGTGATCCAGTAAAATATCTCCCTTTTTAAAATAAAAATGTGTTGTGGATATAAACTTTTTTTATTCAGAAATATAAAATTGTAGTGAAAGTAGTTTGTAAATTACATTTTTCTGATTTAAATTACTCTGTTCTATCGTATCTTGAAATGGCACAACAATTGATAATACATTTATTTATTTATTTATTGGTCACTCATTACAGGAAAAGAACATTCCCACTTTGCAGTAGGCTTACATAATTTCAAGCTTTATAAATACTAAGACACATAACAACACAAAAGAAAGAATGTTAAAAATAAAAATTAGAAAAATACAATTAATAATACAAGCATGAGAAACACAAATAAAAGATATATCTGTAGTAATTCCATCAATAATATATGCAAATATACAAATAGAAGCTTATCAAGGCTATAAACCCAGCCATTCACGGCAGAAATGAAAAACAACAAATAGAATATTACAAGAATTCAAATATCCAAAATGTGAATGTTTAAATAAGATTGTTAATAATACACAATCATGGCGCAAAATTTCAGCCAGACGCATTCGCCAATCCAAAAATGATGGTCGCCAGTATCTCTCACGTATAAATTATGAGAATCCTCCCCCCCCCCCCTCTTGACCACCACCACCACTGCCTTTGGTTTGACAAAGAAAGAGGTTACATCAGGGCATAAAATTTCAAAACCAGACAATTTAGGATAATCAATTTTGAATTGGACAATTCAATTTTCGTGTGAAAAATTTTCGTGGCTACCTGGCGACCGAAAATTTTGCGCCCTGTACAAGAAAACCTCCCACTTTTTGATCGGCTATTGCATGAAGGGGCAAAAGAAGTGATGGTCATTGCTTCATCTCACTACTGTCCTGCCGTTTGTCAGGCGCTCATCGCGCGTACGCAATCAAAATTTTTGAAAAGTAGCAGTTCTGTGATTATAGTGTAAAGAGTTTTTGCTTAAAGTTTCCATTCTACGTAATGAAAATGTTCCTGATGGAAAAACTATCTTCCAGTGGGTCGAGAATTTCTGAACAGCGGGTTCAGCGCTGAAACAAGAAAGAAAAAAAATCATCTGGCCGACCTAAAACTGCTCGTACACCTGAGAATATTGAGACTATAAGACAGTCTGTTTTACAATCCCTAAACCATTTTGCAAGGAAGTATGCTGCGGCTGTTGGGCTTGCTGAGTAGAGGAAAAGAAGAATTTTACGAAAAGACATGCAGTAATTACAAATTGTTTTCAATGTTATTTTATACCTTTTAATAAACAAGTTTCCATCTGTAGTACTTTTTGTTTGTAGTTCCCTTACTTTAAAATGTGGAGTGTTTTATTGGGCCACCCTGTACATGTCGGTATGTAGCCTGCTTATTAGGCATTTCAAGTGAATGGTGAGTTGAAAAAGCATATAATTTTATACGTTTATAATCACAAAAGCAACTTTTTCAAGTGTTTTTCAATGGTGAACACAATTGTACAAAATTGATTCTACATTATGTATGTTGTTACATAAGAAGTTCTAGTGCAAAGTGTTTGCAGTAGTAGATCGTTCAAAAGAAGGGTTGTTCGGGTACAAGGAATTTACATTAACAAGAATTGAAACCTTATTATTTTTTAATTGCGCACATGAAGCAAATGCATAGTGAAATTTTGAGAAGTGAAAATGTGAGTTTCCTAGTTCTACTGACGAAAGCAATCCTGTATCTTGAGGACTTGAAGTGGACAGCACCCGTCTCTGTGGTTTTCACGAAGTGCTTTCATTTTCTTATTCCTCCCATTCGTGTTGAAATATGTCAGTGCAATTATGAATCAATCTGCGAGCATTAACTACGTAAGACTTAACACACGGAAGGCTGTTCAATGCTTCCTCTCTTGAATTAACAGAGTATTGGCAGTGTTGTAGAACACGCCTACCGGTACCAACATAATGTTTAGGAAAAACAGTTTCTTACCTTGTTCATACTGCAAGTACTGGATTTGTGAATTTTATCTGCGTAAATCCCTCTACTACCACTAGCAGTATTGTCTTCCGTAAAAACTGTCCCAATGGAGAAGTGGTTTGTAGCGATCCTCTTTCGTCTTGGAGAGTTCCCTTACTTTAAACAGATGAAGTCTTGTGCACAGGTTTTATTCGTATTTTCACATACGTGTCTTCTACCCAGTACATCCTCTTCCAACGTAAGTCCATGTTTTAACACAGCTACATTAATAGTACCTAACTTCATACGAAGAAACAGCGTCTTTTGCTCAATACCACGAGACAACACGAATGAGTTCGTGTAGTGTTGGAACCGAAGACCCCTATTCTCACACTGATTGAACTAAAAGTGGAATTAGCACAAAAATAGCATATAACGCTGTCATTAGATATTGAAAATGTAGACAGTCACTAATCATAACGGTTTATGAGTTTCTTCGGGAAAAAGACTACAATGATTGCCGTGTACATCCTGCAGACACTAGCTTCTGATCGAAAGAGTATTGTAACGGATGAATTTAAAGTTTAATTTTCAAATTGCAGACAGTATTTTCTGTGCTAAATATATGTGATTTAAAAGTAATCGTCCATTATGAAGAACCTGTTTAAACATGTGGGAAGAGAAGAAGAAGGCTATCGATCATCCTGTGATCCTGCGTAGCATGGTCGCTAACGCTCTCGCCTTCGGTGCGAGCGGTCCCGGGTTCGATTCCCGGTGGGGGCACTCGGTTGGAAAAGTGTAAAACGCTTTTTCAGGCCAGCCACCCTGAATGAGGTTTTCCTGGGTTTTCCTCATTCACACCAGGCAAATTCCGGGGTGGTACCTAATTTATAGGTCCCAGGCCGCTTTCTTCCTTCCCTTTCCCCGGATAGTGTGCTCGCCGAGAGACGTCATCCCTCAAAACGTGATGGGCTAAATGGCCGTAGATGCCGAGAGCCCAGAAATCTAAATCCTAAATCCCTAAAAATCATCCTGACCGTAATAATATATATACTTTTGCCAGGACAGAAAAATCTATCGGTATTAAGGAGGTGTCTTCTCTTAAGGCCGGTTCCAGTGTATTAATATTTATTTTCATTCTAACAACTTTCTTTGTAATATATATATATATATATATATATATATATTTGTGTGTGTGTGTGTGTGTGCGCGTTTATATGTTCTTTCCGAAGACTGGTTCTAGTCCAGTTTTCTATCAAAACTAGATGGAAATATTAGTCCAGTATAGCAAGGGTAAGATGGACATGTCCTTTCCATGTGGCTAACAGTGTATGAACAACTATAAACTAGAAAGCTAGATGCTCTCCCTGCTGGTCTAGTGGTTAGCGTGTGCTCCTGCGGTGCACGGAGTCTTGGGTTCGATTCGTGGTGGGAGTGCATTGAAAAATTTGAACGGATTACAGTGTTGTGGATTCTATCTTAATCTGTAAGTCCACATCTTATGTATCCTAGGTGCTGAAAGGGGCACAAAATACTAATCCAATTAGCTAAATGGACAGGATAGTATACAAGAATTGATTAAGCGTTCATTGTTTAGATATTCGTGCATGGGTCGAATAATCTTTCTCCTATAAAAAAAGGCTTTCGATGACATTTTATAGTCAGGAAGCCAAATCCTTAACAGAAATAGAGATTATTTTAATTTAATTTTGTCTATTAATTATAATAGTAATTTGTCACAATCTTAAAGTCTCATGATATACTTGTAGAGATTATCTTCAAGATATTCATGATCTCCAATTAAACTTCCTTTTTTGAGGGGTATGATAGAAAATTATTATTCAGTATTCTGTTAAATACATGGACTATAGTTATTTACTTTGGTGTGCTAGTCTAGCTTAATTTATTTTAATGATAGTATAGGGACATTGTTTCATTCTGAAATTTCCTCACTGTACAAAAATGTGATTATTTTATGACAAAATTTGCTGTAGCTTCTAGTTAATGATCATTTTACGTACTTGCAAGTTCTAATTTCTGAAAATACTCTTACACGCTTCGGCTCTTCCCTAGAGCCAGGAGGCCGCGGTGGCTTAGTGATAGAGCGTTCACCTCTGGTGCGTGGGGTCCCTAGTTCGATCCCAATTTGCGCCAAGTGAGCTGTGTGGTGAAAAAAATTGCATGCATAGGTCTTCTCGGGGTTCTCCTGTTTCCTTCAACTTTCTTTATTCCACCATTTCATTCATTTCTTATCACTGTCTCCTCTAGCCTACACGGTATAAACGTGGGACGTAAAATTGAAAGTTTTCATTATCTTCTATGCAGCCTTGTTGAAGGAGGAAAAGTAAGAAGATATCAGGGAAATAAAAAGAAAGGACTCTTCGGAGTAGAGCATTTTAAAAACATTTTGTCGGTTGTTGTCGGCTACATGCGAAGAAAATGTTTGTGTAGTTAAAAAGTCAAGTCTTGATTCACGTATATCATGATGGTCGACTACACCCTTTGTATTATGCATAAAGTTGATAAAACGAACGTAGCTTACTTTTTCGCGGGATGGATGAACAGGTTTGGTGGGACCATGAATATATTAGGGGGGAAGGGGAGGTAAGTCATTAAAAATGCTCATATAAATGTCTAAATTGTGTTTTTTTTTTTATTATTATTATTGAAAGGACCACGAAAAGTTTAGGGTGCCAGGCCTTCCCTAGCCCCCCTCTGGTAGCGGGCCTGTGGATGAAACATCCTCGCTTTAAATCATTAGACACGTAAAGTACTTAGGTTGCTGAAAAGTATGTTTTATTTCGTTATGTGATCTCATTATAGATGTTTAATGCAGTAAAGAATAAGCTTGATCTTTATTTTGTGATATATGCACCCTATTAAATTTGTATGAATTATGAATTAAATTATATTGGTGTGTTCAATTATTTGCAGATCCTTAGAACTGGAGCATATCTCTTGTATGAAACTGTTCCTGATAAGATCAACTATGTTGAATTCTTCAAGGGTAAGTTATCTTATTTTGTGAAAATTGTTGTTTCGGAAACCATTGAAAGTGTACGTTTATTGTGTTAATTACTTGAGAAAAACTAAACTGGTATATGATTACAAATAATAACTTGGCTCACCTTTTTGTAATCAATATGTAGGGTGCGTATGAGAAGTCCGAAGTCATGAGCAGTGTTGCCAGATCTGAAGATTACGAAGTAGCGAGTGCGTGCTCCAAAAGTAGTACTATTTAGGTTTTGAACTATTTGTAACCCAAACATAAAAATGAATTATATATATACACAGTGCGTTCCACGAATAACACTAAGATCCGTCTCCTGAAGAAACCAAGGCAGATAAAAGCATAAAACCTCTTGTAACCTTCAAGCAACACAAAAGACAACATTGTGCTGACAAGGAAAATCCCCTATGCAAGGGACCTAAGGGGCTTACGAGGGGTAACTACAAATACTTCGACAGTACTTACGGATGGCCGCCATGATGGTTAGAGACACGATAGCAACAAGCAGTTTCCAGAACTGTTATCTACACATCATTAACTTTCAAACAAGGTACCACACGATGGGTGTTGCAATTTAAAATTTTATAGTTACCCCCCGTAACCCCCTTAAGCGCACCTCATGGGGGGTTCTCCATATCAGCATAATGTTGTCTTTTATGTCTCTTGAAGGGTGCGAAAGATTTCTTGTTTCTATCTGCGTTGGTTTCTTCAGGAGATTTGCCTTAGTGTTATGCGTGGAACGTACTTCGACCGTATTTTACGAATGGCTGCCATATTGGATAGGGACATGCTAGCGACATGTAGTTTCCAAAAGTGGTCTCTACACGTGATTACCTTTCAAAAGAGATCCACATAGTGGGGGTTGCTATTTAAAATGTTGTAGTTACCCCCCGTAACCCCTTTGAGCGCACCTCATAGAGGGTTCTCCATATCAACATAATGATGTCTTTTGTCTCTTGGTTACAAAAGATTTCATGTTTCTATCTGCCTTGGTTTGTTCAGCAGACGGGCCTTAGTGTTATTTGTGGAACGCACTATATATCAATCATGTCCACTATATATATATATATATATATATATCAATTTACTGGAGATACCTGGAGTTGGAAATACGTCAGATGTCTGGGTTGGCAACGATCAGGTGGTGACCGTAGTTTTGGGACTGTTAGTGGTGTTGTGTTAGGGCAAACTCCATAATACATCAAGAGTAGAGAACTGTAGTGTGGAATGAACTGGGTAGACGGTGATAGTATATAATGAGCGACCTTTCTGGTTTTCAAGGAGACAAGTTTTCGTAAGTCAGGTTTGTAGGTTCTTAAATACACTGTACAGCGTTTATAGTATGATTTTTCACTGACATTCCTTATTTCTTTAATTCATTTACTAAATCTTTTAACTGGGATACATGAATTTTGGAAGTTTTTATTGTAGCTCCACATACTCATTATGTTAATATGGGTAATACAGTAACATAATTAAATTTGCTATTTTCATGATTACTCAGCTCCGTACAATTACTAGGCCTAGGAATTAACTGAAACATCAACACGGTCAATGATACTGCAATAGCACAAACTCAACAAAAGTCTAGTGTTGTCGGATCTGGACATTAAAAAAAAAAAAGTACTAAAGCAAGAATTAAACTAGCATCGAACATGTTAGTCTTAGTAAAACTGTTGTTCATGGTGAATAGAATACTCAACGAGCAAACCTTTATTGTATTATGTAAAACTAAGAATTTGTGATTTCATATATGGAAATAAGAAAGTTATAGTTTGCAGATAATTACAAGTAGTCCAAAAAGTACCATGTCGCCCAATTTGAAATTTTGGTAGCGAGAGTACTTAAAAAATTACCAATTCGCTACTTGTAGCCCAATTTGGCAACAGTGATTATGAGTAAAGATACGAAAAAATGGAAAGAGAAAGATGTTGAAAATATGTCGTTTTCAGTCTAAAATGGTGGATTTTTTTCCAGTCGCACTAGTCATTTAGGCACACACGGCTAGGGGACTCTATGCTAAAAGAAAAAGCAACGTTACTACATCAGGCAGTTCTCTTTGGGGCCTTACTATACATACAATACAGAATTGATGGGAAAAGGATTTCGGGTGTTGTAGGTGCATGTTCTCTGTGTTATTTTTCCATGGCCTTATGTTCCGTTGGGACAACCCGCTGAACTAGAAACATTGCTCATTTATTTAATATGGGGCACCTTTTCAGTGGAGTCCAAACAGTTAGTACCATTGAAAAAATTCCGTCCTGTTGGTCTATTAATATCAAATCCATCGTTTTCGAAGTCCCTAAATTGATTGCCGGCATTCCTTATACCAGCGTTTCCCAACCGGTGTGCCGTGAATGAGCCGTTGGTGTGCCGCGAGGAAATCGAAATAAAATTATTAATTCTATAGCAATCAAATTGCAAGACATAGAGAAAAATGAATATTTGTATTTAATATTACTATAAACCTCTGCTACGAATCTGCAATTTTAAGTTTCAGACCTTCTTACTTTTCTGTACATTTTTAATGTTGAAAAAAGTATTTAAAAAAAAAAATCATTTTATGACCATTATTGCTTCTTTATTGTTGCAGACTATTTCGTAACTTGAAATTTAAAAATATTATTCAACCCTTTCGAACCAAATATGCATATAAATTACCTACATTTGTGTTTTAAAAGAACAAGAGATTTGTTCGTTCGTTATTTAGTGATCTTCCTTCTTAGTTAAAGGTTGGATACAGTTTTCGAAAAAGAAAGCACATGTTTAAAAACCTGAGTCGAACATTACATTGCAATTGTTTTCTATTTTTAAATTACAATAAAAAAATAAGCATAATGAATCGACCTTTTCTCTATGAGAAAGAAATCAGTAATCACAGAAAAAATACCACGGTATTTTATAATTACAAATACGTAATAATATCTATGAGTGTGCCGCGAGGATTCAAGTTATAGCCGTAGTGTGCCGCAAGTTGAAAAAGGTTGGGAAACGCTGCCCAATACCGTTTAAGTCCCATTAGCATCCGTAGTGCAGTAGGAACTGGTTGACTTGTAAAATAATCGAGAATGATCTATACTGGTGTAGAATCTATAGTTCTCAATGTCACTGAGATCAATAATTACAATCCCGATAGGGTTAAAGTACAAGTTTAGCCTCCTCGACATGAGGGTGAGAAGAGCTGAAAGATAAAGTGTCTTAAATGACTGAGATTAGTGTCAAATCCATAGTTTTGGTTCGTCAAGCTAGTAGTTCACCAAAAATTTTACAACCTAGCTTGCAGAGAAAATTACTTTTGGTTGGCAGGTTTTACGCCACTAAGTATGAAAGTTGTGAACGTTTTCCTCTTCTATTATCATATAATTTTGCATTATCAACCGACAAATTAGGCAAACGCTTACGGTAGCCAGATGTACTCAGTTCGGAGCAGAACGGGTTTCTGACCTAGTAATTTTAGTGCTGAGTGGAAATTTTACATTCTTATATAGAAATAACCTCTCATCTAGCTATTCAATTGCGAGAGTAGAAAGAAGAGGAAGAAAAAGAACTGACACTTCTAATGGATTCCAATTCCAGTGGATTCAATATAACACATTCAAATATTTGTTTCTTGAGTTAAGAGATATGGTCAACATAATACTTGATTTACTTTCGTAGTTAACCACACACCGATAACAAATTATTTTATTTTATGTATTAAACGTAAAAGTGCCAAGTATTGTTTAATCAATTTAATTTGTCGTAACAATTAGTTGGTGTTGAATGTTACAATTTCATGTGTGTGAGGAAAGTGTTTATGCTCTATTCTTTTTGCTAATGTACAAGGTGTAACATAAATGTATGCCCAAAAGTGACGAGGTGATTGCGGACATCCAGATAAGTAAAAATGTTTCTGTAAACATGGGTTCGATGCCACTGCGTTTTCGAAAGACAAGGCGTCCACGTGTGAAGTCAATTAAAGGCTCACAATAGTCAACAACGGGTCATAGATCATAACTATTGCATGTTTAAAAGATAGGTGATTGAGAAAGGTATTCGAAAACGAAATAGAATCTGCCCATGGGCGTTTCTGACGGGGGGATGGGGGGACGCGTCCCCCCCAATATTTTGAAGTACAAAATGTTCAATATTCTATTTAATTTATTTACTAACGACAGAATAACATATAAACAATACTTATTATATTTATTTGGAATATAATATTCAGGCTATGAAACGATTATAACAAAGAGAGTCCGTGAAGGTAAGTAAAAGGTTACAAATGGAATCACAGATAAATAAACAAGTTGGGCTAGGTACTACTATTTAAATCACTTTCTTTGATGTCCCCCAGTAGAATAGAGGCACTCCAGCTGAAATTTGATCCCTCCCGTTCTTAGAATTCGGTATCATTTCCTGGAATTGGTAGGCAAGTTTCGACAAGTCTTTAGTTGCTATGTTCATAGAAGCCCGTGGGAAAATTTTGGTTTATTTGACCCCCCGTCACCCCCTACTCCTCCTGGAAAGCCAAAGAGCATAAGCGATTTAGCCCCTTGGTCCTATTCCCACGAGATGACTGTAGATTATGAACTGAAAGGATGAGATTCAAATGATCGAAGCTTCTCAGCAGATTGTATGAAATTGGTCTTAGTTGCTAAGGTAAATATTATATGTCATGATTTTTTTTAAAAGCGTGAGATTAGACACACTATATGAGTCTCAGAACGAAACACATACCCATGCAAAATCGTGTTTATTAGCCCCTTGGCCCTATTCTCACAAAGTGTCTGTAGAAGACGTGATAGTCAAATGATCAAAGCTTCTCACGAAATTGACTTAGTTGCTAAGGTAAATATTGTATTTCACAATTTTTTTAAAGACGTGAGACAAGGAACCGTATATGAATCTCATAACGAAACACATACCTATACACTCCTCCCCCCAGACCTCCTGCGAATGGATTCTAATAACGGTAGCTTCTCATAGCATATCATATTGTTTAAATCGTAGAATGTGAAATGTGTTATATGAATATTCACATGATGATGTCTGTTATGACAAGTAATTAAAATCATTTATGTAGAGAAATTAAAGATCAGATTATGCCAAATGAATTTGCTGCTAAGTCGTGACGAGAAATTGCAATATAATATATTCCCATAGCAGAAAAAACTACGTCAACGAAATTTAGAATTGAAATACAGTCCCATATAGATACCTGTGTAAACAAAATGAAACATGACTTTCTCAAGTCTTGATGTGAAAGATATTATCTTATGTATTGAAATCGTAACGAGATATGTTTTCGATTATGGTCGGCATGATCGAACTTGTTGAAACATGTTTCTCTAAGACAAACACGTGTATATATATATATATATATATATATATATATATATATATATATATATATATATATATATATATATACAGAGAACATTTGTGATTCAGAGTTAGAAGAGTAAAGTGTGTGTCGATCCTCTTCCGCGTAAAAACTTTCACTTCATATTTGTAATAGTGAGTGAGTGTGTGTGTGTGTCTTTGTACGTGGTTGATCCGTTGGATGCCTAAAGCTGAGAATAATGTTATCATCAGACGATTTTATTAAAATAGGTAAGTAAAAAAATATATTATTAAAAATATTACGGTCTATGATTATTCCTGAAAGAATAAAACAATATGTTAGGTTTTCATTTAACTATAAATGTACTTCAGACAATGTATTTACTTCGCGTTTGCCGTGTTCGATAGAGAAAGCGAGTTTGTATGATACTGAACGTTGATTTCTGAGAAAAAGATAAGATGAAATTCTTGAATGTTTTCTGACGCACATTGCAATTAGATAGCAGTTGACGACATATATGTGAATGTCTGTTTTGCTAGTCTCTTTCTTTCTCTGTTTGTTAGTACATTGAACTACATCTTAAAATGGTTTAGTTTCAAGAGCAACAGATAAGATGCCATTGTCAAATGTTTTGATGATTCGTATTGCAACGAGATAACAAGACTGACCTAGTTAAAAACACATATCTATAAGTGAACTTGTATGATACTTCTCTTCGCTGTACGTTTTTTCTAAGAAAATGATAAGATGGAATTCTTGAATGTTTTCTGGCTCGCATTGCAATTGACGCAAGAAGTGTCTGTAGACTTGGTGTTTTAATTTTGATAATATGATGTATACCTGTCTGTCTTTCTGTCTGTAAATGAAATCTTTTGAACAATGAAGAGTTTTACGTCCAACAATAAAGCCAACAAGGTCTGTCTGTCTTTCTATGTCGGCTATGCTAATGGAAGCGATGGTGATGAGTTGATTTTAGTTTAGCGTCCCTTTCAGCAGCGAGGCTATATGAGACGTGTACCAACTGATTAACGTGGAATCCGAATCACATGAGCTCCCGCCGGGACGTTGGTGATGAGAAATGAATGAATGAAATGTTGGATTAAATTCACGTACACGGTGTTTGTCCACCGAGTTTTACGTTCTGCGGTTACGTCTACTAGGCTAATGAAGGAGAGGTGATAATGAAAAAATGAATGAAATGATGTAATGAAGAAAGTGGAAGGAAACTGGTGAACTCCGAAGGGAAATCCACGCATACGATGTTTGTCCACCACAAAGTTCATAGGGCACGAACTGGGATCGAATCAGGGACCCAAGCACTTGAGGTGAACGCTCGACCACTGAGCCACCGTGCCCTCTGGAACGTAAAAATGAAATGATAAGGACGGTTTTCCGGGGGCAGTCAATAGCATCTTTTCGTTAAGTTGTAAAGGAAGCAGGGAATTTGTGGTCGCTAAAATTAATGACAAGTATATAGAAAAAAGACATGTGATTTGAACACGGGACCTCATGCACCAGAGGTGAACACTCTACCTGAAGTTAATTTCATAATTTTCTAATGTTAATAAGAGTGAAATCTAACGTTAAAAACACATACATAAGTCAACGAACTGAGAGAGTTTCTGTATCTGCACTGTCTACTTGGAAAGAGCAGAAAAATAAGATAACAGAACATGTTTTGTATTTCAATGTTGTTCTCCAGCTGTCGCGTCAACATTATCTTAGGTCATGGTTTCAGACAACACGAAGCGAAGATATGTATGTGTGTGTATGTGTTTTAGGTAATATTAAAACAGTGTTTGAGATCTAAAACTTGACAAAACTAGTGTTGCCTATTCATCTCGGATGTCGTTACCTATGTACACATGACGTTGATTGATTTTTGAGTTTAACGTTCCGTATGTGTTCCGTATATGTACAGTTTTCTCCATATTATAGTCTAAGCTGTATGTGATATTACTTTAAAAGGACGAAAGTAGTTAAAATATTCCCTATTATTATCATCAATTTCTTTTAAAATGCTCAGAATCCCGTCATAGAATTCGTATACTAGCTATGTACACAGGCGTGCATCAAGAAATTTTTTGTTGGGAGAGGTCCAAGCTTTGGGCGACGGGGCTCAAACACTACAAGCCTCTGTGTAGTATTGAACGCGTATTATTCTGCACTCGAAAAGACAATAAGTACTTGTAAAATACTTTCATCTATATTGTCATAAAAAATGATAGTATTAGATTGTTTTTATAAGAAAGAGTACACATGCAGTGTTATATGTTTTGAGGATACAGATGACGTGAAAAACGTCTCGACTGGACATAATGAACAGAATGTATTTCTAATCTATTACGAAGAGGTATTTTATGTATTACGTCCAACGGTTGAGGAAACGGGAGAACTCCGAAAAAACTCACGCACGTGATGTTTGTCCAACACAAAAAGTTCACTTGACGGGTGAGCAGGGTGTTTGAATCCAGGGCCCCCAAGCACCGGAGGTGAACGCTCTACCACTGAACCACCGTACACTCGAAAAGTGGAAGGAAACGGAAGAACTCCCAAGGAAATCCACGCATACGGTGTTTGTTTACCACAAAATTCATTTGTTGGAAGCAAATGTTGAACACGAGGAAGAGGACTTCATGCCCAACTCGGAACCTATGCACAAAAGATGAACGCTATACCACTAAATCACCAAGGTCCCCTATCGCATCACAAGTGAACGCTTTACCATTGATTCACCGAGTCCCCTTAGATCAAAGTACAGTACTCATGTAATAATATTATCTAACATGAAGTTCACTTGACGAGGGGCTCCCGGGGGGTAAAATTCATACACGTAAGATATTTTAAAATAAACAACATTAGTTTCGAATCCATAGTTTCTCAGAACGTATTCAATAATGGCACTTTAAAAACAGTAACATGACATCTAAGGGGCACTAAAGATGAACGCTGTATCACGTAAGAAAAAGAGATGAAATCTTTTAGTTTAAAATGTCTTCCCTCCCTCATTCACACGTTAAGGGGAGCATATGAATAAGACAAGTAAGACACATGTAGGAACGGTTTTCCGGGGAAAGTCAGTAGCATCTTTTCGTTAAGTTGTAAAGAAGATAGCATTGAATTTGTGGTCGCTAAAATTAATGACAGTATAAAAGAAAGACGTGTAGAGAGGAGGAGGAAATACGGATTTCGCGTTCACTAAAATTAACGATAAAATTCTAAAACATAATAAGTATAAAAGGCCGTGTAATCTACATATCTTCATTAGTCAATACATTTGAAAGAGACTGTGAGTATACATTTGTTTCACTCCTCATCCCGTGGAATAGGAAGAAAAGTTAAAAATATTTAAAAGGTATGATGAGAGATTATTTCATTATCATCATAAAGTTCTGTCTTATATAGTATATATTTATATATCTAATATATATTGATTTATAAGTAACAAAATTCATTTCTTTTTTATTTTAGGTTGCATACAAATAAAGATAAGTGTAATCCTTTTCCCTATTCCTGTTGATATTATTATTATTCCTTTTTAATTACTTATATATCACATTTTTACTTATTCGTATATTCTTTTAAACGCTTATATATCCTTTCAAAATATTTATATACATATATATTCCATTTAAATAAGATTTATATATCCTATTACATATACTATTATATATCATATTCATATACTATTACATATACCATTTACATATATTGCATTACGTATATACATCTGAGGAAAAAAATGGCAAAAGAGAGTACGCAAGATTTACTGAAGGAGATTACGGTCTTCATTAATGACATTGAAGAAGAAGAAGAGGTAATGGACGTAAATAACAAAACGCAGGTTCTTTTAAGTGAAATAAATGCCATAATCGGGATAGAAGAAGAAGAAGAAGAAGAAATGCAAGAAGAAGAAGAAGACGCAAAAGAAGAAATGGAAATAGATCATCATGAAAAATGCAAGAAGAAGAAGACGGAGAAGAAAAAATGAAAATAGAAGAAAGAATAGAAGAAGCAGCAACAGCATCAGCAACAGAAGAAGAAGAAGACGAAGAAAGAGAAACTATTGAAATTCAAATTCCAATAGAAAAAGAAGAATATGATGAACTATTACAAATATTAAACAGTGCTAGCAATAGAACGATAACAGAAGAAACATCAGGCCGTATTAAAGAAATTATAAAGTGGTTACAAGAAGGAACAGAAAAAGACGTCGAAGAAAGGAGAAATGAAGAAGAGCTGCTAAATCTCACGTTTTCCCAAATAATAGGAGAGGATTACAATAAGGAAGAGATGAAGATAGAAGAAGATGATAAGTTTTACAAGAATGAACTAGAAAATTGGATTAACAATTTGTTTCCCGATCCCAGAAAAGAAGAAGAAGAAGTAATATATCCCTCAATTATGGAAATATTAGCAGGCTAGTACAGATCACGAAGAAATGGAAGTCGACTTAGATGACATAGAAAAAAGAATGGACGAATTGCTAATCGTATTTCAAGCACAACGAAATTCAAATATAGAAGTAGGATTCGGAAATAACAACCGTAATGATGGACACAATAGATTTCATATAATAGAAGAACGAAGAAGACAATACAGAAGATACAATATGGAGGGTAGAATGCTACGATTCCGTCTAGCCCCCGTGCGTGCAGATGAAAACCCTTTTACGGCAATTGAAGCAAGTCTACGGGCACTAATAGATTATTTACTACGTAATGTGGACCAGCATGATTACGTAGGAATAACAATTACAAATGAGAGAGAAGGACACCGCCCTTTTTGGTTATCGTTCAGAGAAGCAAGAAATCTCTCAGCAGAAGTTCTATGGACAAGTTATGAGAAAGTACTGCAAAGTAATGCGGCTTTTCTTATAAATGAAGATTGCATCGTGAATTTTCATCATGTACGTATGCCAAGAGGACAAGGTCGTTTGAAACAACATGTTATGAATACCGACGATTATGTAAAGGCAAAAAGTGGTATTATCACAATTAAGAACAAAGGAACAAAATGTTTAGCGCATGCAATCGTCGTTGCCATAGGACTGAAAAAATACAAGGGAAGAAATCAAACTGAATATAATAGATATGTAAAAAATCAAAGTAAATATATAATAGAAAAAGAAGTAGAAGATCTGTGTGAAGCTGCCGATGTAGATCTCAGTCATGGTGGTGGAATTCCTGAAATTCGTAAATTTCAGGAATATTTAAAGGATTATAAAATCACAGTGTATAGGGGATTTTCAGGAAGTGATGTTATGTTTGAAGCTCCACCAAGTGATAATGAGAGAACTGCTTTAAATTTACTGTTTATAGATAACCACTACAACGTCATTGAAAGCTTGACAGCATGTTTTAGCTGTAGTTATTATTGTGAAAGCTGTCATAAGAAATATGAAAAAAAACATGATCATTTGAAACATTGTACAGCTGTATGTTATCGTTATCATCAGAAGCCTCCATGTCACTTTAAAGATACCCATATTACTTGCAATGATTGTAATCGAGAATTTTATGGCCAGGCATGCTTCGATTATCACAGCATGAATGAATGAAAGAAGAAAATCGAAAAAAGCCAATGAAAAAATCATCATGGAGAAGAAAGCTATGATTCTGTTTTATGATATTGAATGCACACAAGATACGAAAATAGAAGACGAGGACGCAAACATATATGAACACATACCTAATGTCTTAGTCAACATGTATGTTACCAATGTTATGAAGATAACAACATCAAGAATGATTGTGTCATTTGTGGAAAGCGAGAAAATATTTTTGACGGAGAAAATGTAATAGAAGATTTTCTAAAACATCTTCAACAACGTCGACCAAACATTAAATCAGTAACCTGTGTTGCCCATAATTCAAAGGGATATGACGCACATTTCATCATTAAGACCATGGTTGAGAAGATGAATTGGACGCCAGAAGTAATCATGAATGGAGCAAAAATTCTCTCTCTTAAAATAGGAAACGTAACCTTCATCGATTCACTAAGCTTTCTTCCTATGCCCTTAAGTAAATTAAGTGGTGCATTTGGGCTTCAATCGTGCAAAGGATATTTCCCACACTTCTTTAATCGACGTGAGAACGAAACCTATGAAGGGCCGCTTCCAGACATTAAATATTATGGAGTAGATACTATGAAAGTAGACAAAAGACGCAAGTTTCTCGAATGGTATACCGAACATCAAAACGACACCTTTAAAATGAAAGAAGAACTCATCAAGTATTGTGTACAGGATGTCGAAGTATTACGTCAAGCCTGTATTTCCTTTATGAATACATTTGAATCTGAAACTAATGGCAATCCCTTACTTGAATGTATTACAATTGCCAGTGCATGTAATTTAGTGTATCGTAGAAATTTCTTAAAGGAAAATACAATTGGTATCATACCAAAGAACGGATATCGATGGAGAGATGTACAATCAATTGAAGCAGTACAATGGATAGCTTGGGAAGAAAAAAACAGAAACATCCAAATTACGAATGCTGCACGTAGTAAGGAAAAACGAATAGCATCAATGAAAGTAGATGGTGTATGGACAGAACCCAATACAGGAAAAATACACGTGTGGGAGTATGAGGGATGCTGGACGCATGCTTGTATCAAGTGTTACCCTAACGACAGAGATAAACCCATCTATAACAATGCTACAGATACCATGGAATTTCGATATGAAGCAACAAAGAAGAAAATCCAAAAATTAAAAGATTTTGGCTGTGAAGTGCATGAAATATGGGGTTGTGAATTTAAAAAACAATTGGCAGGAAATGAAGAGATGAAGAAGTATGTTAGTAATCATCCGTATACAAAGAAAACACCATTAAATCCTCGTGACGCTTTTTATGGAGGACGTGTGAATGCCATACGTTTGTATCATAAAGCACAAGAATCTGAAGGAGAAACCATAAAATACAAAGATGTTATTTCACTTTATCCATTTATCTCTAAGACTAAGAAGTTTCTAATTCGTCATCCTACTATCTATCTGCCTGGAGATTCAAATATTCCCACCATTGAAGAAGTAGAAGGATTAGTTAAGCTCAGTATTTTGCCTCCAAAACAAATGTTTCATCCTGTCCTCCCTTATAAATCAAATGATAGATTGATGTTTCCACTCTGCCGTACATGTTGTGATGAATTAAACCAAGCACCTTGTAATCACAACGATGAAGACCGAGTTCTACATGGAACATGGGTAGCAGATGAAGTAAGAAAGGCATTAGAAAAAGGATACAAATTAATAGATATTCATGAAATATGGGCATATGACGTTGTTCAATTTGATGAAAAAAACAAAAAGCGGCGGCTTATTTGCAGAATACATAAACACCTTCCTGAAAGCAAAAACAGAAGCTAGTGGATGGCCATCATGGTGTGAAACAGATGAATTAAAGAAGTACATTCAGCAATTTTATGAAAAGGAAGGAATACATCTAGATGAGAACAAAATTAAACATAATCCAGCACTTAGAAGTTTAGCTAAATTAATGCTAAATTCAATTTGGGGAAAATTTGGTCAACGTGAGAACATGGGTCATGTCAGCATTATTAATGAACCCAAGGATTTATGAGAAATTAACATCTCATGATATAGATGTTCATCAAATATTTCCAGTAAATGATGACATGTTATATGTATATTGGCAATACACCGATGACGTTCCTGTTTCACTACCAACAGTAAATGTTGTCATAGCCGCATACACAACAGCACAAGCAAGATTAGAATTGTACAAATATTTAGATCAACTACAAGAAAGAGTATTATATTTTGATACTGATTCCGTCATTTATACGCAAAAACCTGGTGAAAGTACAATTCCAACTGGTGACTTTTTAGGCGATTTAACAAATGAAGTCCTCGAATATGGTAAAGAAGCTTATATTTCAGAATATGTATCGGCGGGCCCGAAGAATTACAGCTTACGTATTTTTGATCCCAGTACAAAGAAGTTTCAAGTATGCAAGATACGAGGCTTTTCATTAAACTATGAATCTTCAAAACACCTAAATTTTGATGTAATGAAGAAAATGATAGTAGATAGTGAAGAGGATGCAGAAGAAGAAGAATAATCTCGTCCCACGGAAGTCAAAATTACTAATAAGAAAAAAATTTGCCGCAGGAAAGACCATACTATCGTCAGCATGCCCGAAACAAAAATTTATAAATTATAAATTATATTAAACGACGTAGAATACCAAATTCATATGATACTCTTCCATATGGCTACACTACTTCCAACAAAAGAAGAGAAATGTAATAAGGCCCTTTATAAATATACGTATAAGGAAAGAATGATCATACTCTTTAACATGGACACGACGTGGAAACATCCCTTTTCATGTATTGTTGCCGGACCAAGTGGATGTGGAAAAACTTCCTTTGTAATACGATTCCTGTCCAATTTATCACGTATGGGTTAATACATCGTTTCGTCATATTTATTGGTACTATACAGAATGGCAACAGAATGCATACAGAGAAATTTCGACAAAAGTACAATTTATTGAAGGACTACCTCGAACAAAAGACTTTTTACCTGAAACTGGACCACATCTTATTATTATTGATGATCAAATGTGTGAAGTGAACCGCAATATAGTTGATTTCTTTACAAAGGGTTCTCATCATAGAAATCTTAGTGTACTATTTATTACACAAAACATATTTCATCAGGGAAAAGGAAGCAGAGATATGAGCTTGAATTGTTCTTATCTCGTATTATTTAAAAATCCAAGAGATAAATCACAAATTAAACATTTAAGTTATCAACTAACTCCTGAGAATCCAAAATTTCTTCAAGAAAGTTTCAACGACGCAACAAAGTTACCATATGGATATTTCTTTATTGATTTAAAACAGGATACGCCAGATGAACTTCGTTTTCAAACAAATATCTTTCCTGATATTTATCATTACGTTTATGTTCCATCGAAATAGAAGAAGATGTGTTTATAATGTTTGTTTTAAACTGTGTTTCTTCATTCTGACAATATGACTCCAAGAGTAAAACACGGAGATCTTCTTCGTACGTTGAGCAAAGCAAATCCTAAATTACGTAAAGCTATACTGGCCAATGCAGACTCTTCAGTGATTCGAAGTATTTGCGAATGTTGTTATAATGTATTAAAAGGGAATGTACCTCTTACAAAGACACAGAAAGCAAGATTAAAGCGATACAAGAGGACGCTTCGATATCTTGTGAAGAAAGGAAACTCCATCCAAAAGAAGAAGAAGCATTTATTAGTGCAGCAGCAGGGTGGATTCCTACCGGCATTATTAGCTCCTATTTTAACTGGTGCATTATCAAGTTTACTATTCCGTTAGTACAATGGAACACGCAAAGATGATTTTAGTTCCACCTGAAGTTCTGAATCGTATACAAACACCAGCATCATCATCATCATCAGCCCTGGAGAAACGTGAATCTAATTTGGATCAAGAAATGCAAGAGATTTTAGTTATCATCGCTTAGTGATGAAGAAAAGTGGAATCAGTATAATAATATTCTTCAAAAATATTTACATTTAATACGAAAACAAGAAGAACCTGTGACACTTTCAATTACGTCAACTAAATCAGAGAAGCCTGAAGTAGAAGAAATATTATTATCTATACCCAAAATGTTTCGTAAAAGAGCTGAATTACTACTACATAGAATGAAACATGATGATAATATCACGTGGGATAATAAAGGAACTGTTTACATCAGAGGTGATAAACTAGAAGGATCTCACATTGTAGATTTAATTTCTGATGTGTCGCGACCCCGGAAACACACAAATCCACCGGGATGGGAGAAATTTTGTAATTATTTATCTTCTAATAACACACCTCAAGAACTTATTGGAAATCCAAAACGTTTGTCATATATTTTACGACGAACTAAAGCATCACCAACAGCATCATCGTCAAGGGAAAAAGTACCTCTGAAATCGTTTCCAGAAGACGACGAAGAAGCAGAAGAAGAAGAAGAAAAGGAAAAAGTAATATCTCCTATAAGGAAAAGGAAACGTGCCTGTAAACGTCCAGTATGGTCAAGATGGAAACCGTAAACAAACAGTTAAGCAAAATTTACTACAACCCTTCACATGCTGCCTCGTTTTCAACTGTTAAAAAATTGTGGATAGCTACAAAGAAGAAAATTCCTATACATTGTATAAGAAGATGGTTACTGCAACAAACAACATATACGTTACACAACCCTGTACGTCGTCGTTCTAAAAGAGATTTCTATGTAGTGAATAACATTGATGATGAGTGGGAAAGTGATATTAATGATCTTCAATCTTCATAAATTTAATGATGGATATCGTTATATTCTTACAGTGATAGATGTGTTCAGTCGATATGCATGGGCTGTGCCATTAAAATCTAAAAGTACAAATGATGTCTTAAAAGCATTGCAAACTGTGTTCAAACACAGAAAACCAATTACATTCCGAACAGATAAAGGAAGTGAGTTTACTAATAAAACAATACAAAAGTACTTAGAGGACAACAAAATAAAACATATTACAACTAAAAATCCTGATATAAAAGCTAGTATTGTAGAACGTTTTAACAGAACTCTAAAAGAAAAAATGTGGAAGTATTTTACAAAGTATCAAACGTATAATTATTTAAATGTATTACCTCTTCTTGTGAAATCATACAATGAAGGTTATCATTCAAGCATAAAGATGTCACCTGCAAATGTTTCTCAAAATAACCTATTACAAGTATGGCATAATCAATATGATAATAAAATAAAGAAGAAGAATCCAAATTTCTCAAAACATCTTAAGATTGGTGATACAGTACGAATTAGTAAAACTAAACGTACATTTGATAAAGGATATATGCAAAATTGGACTTGGGAAATATTTAAAGTGAAGAAGATAATACCAAGAGATCCACCTGTTTATGAAATTGAAGATTTAAACAAGGAACCACTGGATGGATTATTTTACAGAGAGGAATTACAACCTGTGACGTTATCAAAGACATTTTACATAGATAAAATCATACGTACAAGAAGAAAAGGCAGCAGAAAAGAATATCTTGTTCATTGGAAAGGATATCCTTCTTCTTTCGATTCCTGGATACCTGCATCATCCGTAAAGAAGATCGAGAAGTACAATGGAACCTGATGGAGATTTTTACGTTACGCTTCCCAGTAATAGTTCTATGGAATATTTTCCTGACAACACCTTAACATCATACACTACGAAACTTCATCAAAGAATGGAATTCCATGAAAAGTGGGAAGTGAGGAAAATTCATTATCCTCATTCAATATTAAATATTAATGACGAAAATAATAAAATTTTTTACAAACCTGCAAAAAGTGATGAATGGAAATTTATAACTATTCCTGTACGTTATTACACTGACATATCAGAATTGATAAAGATAATAAATACGTACAACAGATTCACAAATTTACATATTTCTTATACTCGTGAGAGTAATACCTGTTTTATACGACGTCTTCATAAAGGCATAGATGTAGACGTTGCATTATCACCAAGTGTTAGTGCGATGTTGGGGTTTGATCCAAGCGTTGATTTAAAGGATATGCAACAAGGCCAAAGCATTCCAAATTTACGTTTAGGACTTCCATCTACAATGTATGTGTATTGTGATATAATTCAATCTGTATTTGTTGGAGATACAGTAGCACCATTATTTCGTATCATAAATATGAATCCTGTGAATCATACATTTGGAAGTAGTGTTATAGAAATTTTTAATCCTCCACATTATGTGCCTATAGAGAAGATGCATTTTGAACACATCAAAATAGATATAAGAGATAGTACAGGCTCTCCACTGGCATTCACTTTCGGAACTGTATGCGTTAAACTACATTTTCGACCAGTACGTCAACATCGACAAATATGAATAATCCATATTTACAATATTATCAAAAACAAGCTCTTTCTGGAACTGGAAACGTTTATGTTGGCTCCCCTTATCAAGTTGGACATGGTATTGGAAGTTTCCTTGGAGGATTATTTCGTTCTGTCATGCCACTAGTAAAACAAGGAGCTAAAACAGTAGGAAAGGAATTATTAAAATCTGGAGCAAACGTTATTACTGATGTCATCATCGACAATCAACCTATTAACGAATCCTTTCATCAACGAATGGGTGAAGCGAGATCCGTCTTGCAAGACAAAGCAAAAAATAAACTGAAATCTATGCTAGGATCTGGATATCAACGAAGGAAAAGAAGAATTACACATCATTCCATCTTTAACCCTTCACCATTACACATCATCAAGCGCAAGAAGAAGAAGAAGGGCAAGAGGAAACGTACACAGAAAACAAAGAAAAATCAGTCTTATAAGAAGAGGAAGTTATCACACGATATCTTTGATTAAATCATCACCATTATGGCTTTCTTACATCATCAATCCTGCGAGTGTGTAAAAAGTGAACTAGATATTTTTTCTACAAAACCAACGCAAACCAGTATATTGGATAATCATGTTGTTACATACAAACCAATCAGTTCACTAGCTGATAATGCTCCTATAGAGTTTGTCATCCCAGGAACAAGCGATGAATACATAGATCTACCACATACTCTTCTTTACATCGAAGCTCAAATCGTTAAGCCTAATGGATCAGCATTTGGTGAAAGTGATAAAGCTGTGGCTCCTATTAATGACTTTTTAAATTCTATGTTCAGTGAAGTGGAAGTGTATTTAAATAAAAAACTGATTTCATTTCCATCTCATAATCATCCATATCGATCATACATTGAAAAACTGTTAAATTATGATGATTCTGCTAAAAATACTCATCTTCAATGTGCATTCTGGTTTCAAGATACTGCTGGACATATGGATGCAACATCTAGTGGTAATAAAGGATTTCAACAACGTTATGAATTAACAAAAAAAAGTGCAGAATTCGACATGCTTGTACATCTTCATTGTGATATTTTTAATCAAGATAAATTTTTAATCCAAGGAGTAGAATTACGTCTCAAGTTAATTCCTGCAAAGCCAAACTTTTGTCTCATCGCTAGTGATGCGTCTGTTGAGGCTAAAGTGAACATTTTAGACGCTGCTTTACATATTAAAAAGATTAATCTTAGTCCTACAATAAAACTAGCACATAACAAGCTTCTACAATCAACAACAGCCAAATATCCTCTCACAAGAGTGCAAATGAAGTCATTCGTCATTCCAAAGGATCTTCAATCAAAAACAATTGATAATTTATTTATGGGAGTATTACCAACTCGAGTGATTGTGGCGTTTACACAAAATGATGCCTATACAGGAACAATAACTTCAAATCCATTTCATTTCAAACATTTTGACATCAATTTCTTCTCTATATACATTGATGGAAAACCTGTACCTTCAAAACCATTACAACCAATTTTCGAAAACAACCTCTGTTTCCTCATATCATACCTTATTCTGTGGATCAGGCATTCACTTTTCCAATCATGGCAACAATATTCCTCGCCTTGACTTTCCTCAAGGATACACTATCTTTGTTTTCGACATTACTCAAGATGGAGAAGCCAGCGCTGTGCAGCATTGGAATCTAATACGTCATGGCTGTGTTCGTCTGGAAGTTCATTTTACGAAGCCTCTACCAGCACCTATCTCCTGCATTGTGTATGGAGAATTCCAATCTCTCTTAGAAGTGGATCATCAGAGGAACATCATCATGGATTTTTAAAGGTACGTTATTTAAATATCATATATATGTACATGTCTGCATTTTTATACATGATGTCCTCTACACTAGATTTATTGAATGCTTTGCAAACAAATTCTTTATTTCACAATCATTTCGTTGGCGTATATGCAGCCAATGAATTACCAGCACATGTTCCACTACCTGCAGCTATCATCATAAATACAGATCCCTCGAACAAACTTGGCACACATTGGATTTCCGTATATATTCATACTGACGGACGTGCCCACTACTTCGACACATTTGGATTTCCTCCATATGTAATGCAACATATTCAATTTCTACGTAGAAATTCCACTTCTTATACATTTAATAATAAACAAATTCAAAGTGTGAAATCGTCCCTATGTGGGCATTATTCATATCTTTTCCTGTGCTTCAAAGCTAAAGGAAAGTCCTTAAATGAATTTCATTACACTTTCTCATCAACTCCAGAAAAAAAATGATCGTCGCTTGCTGTATTTACTTTTACAGGTAATCATGTCTTCATTCTTCTTCTTCGTTTGTTTTGATTACTTTCTTTTCATATTATTGCAGGTAGTCATTTCTTCTTCTTCTTCTTCTTCTTTATTATAATGTGTTTGTATGTATTATTATTATTTGTTGTTTTATTTGTTCATGATTATAGATAAAATAAATTTTAAGTTTGTTTTTCATTTTTTTTCATTTCAGAGAGTAAAAGATCGTCATCGTGTGTATGGACATCATCTTCATTCTACAGATTGACTTCTATCTACGTTTCATCACCAACATCAACAGCAGTAGTATCATCAGTGAACAATATATGGCAGTTGTGATGTTATCAACACATGAACAATGAAAACAAAATCTAACGTTCTTTTAAAATGTACTATACTTACCGTCGTTTTTATTGTGTAAATAGTTTTCATCAGCAATAAACACTTTGTATTATTTTTTCTCTTTGAAAACAAATGTTTTATTTCTTATTTTCTCCGTTTCCTAATAAATAAATATGTTTTATGATCAGTTATGTAATTAAATACACATATCATAAAACATATTTTTAAGTCATTGAATTAAAGAATTTCATAGTGATTTAAAAAAAAAAGATTCTAAAACTGATTTTTAATTCAATGATGTAATCATATAACTACATAATAATAATGAATTCAAATACTTAATCAGTTATTCTTTCGTAAATTAAATCAAGTATGTGAATTCAATATTATTATTATGATAGGACTTTTGTTTTTAAAATTTTAATATTAATTATTTTAGTTCCTTTTTTAAAAAAATAAAAAAAACGTCCTATCATACTTAAGACAAAGTTGTATAATAATAATAATAATAATAATAATAATAATAATAATTTTTATTTTAACATTCATTTCAAGAATTTGAATTCATTATGATTATTATTATTATACGTATCACTTATAATATACGAGGAAAAAAAATATGTTAGGATTTTTTTCTTATAAATAGCTTAAAAATCCTATCATATTGAGGTGTATGAAACGAACACAAAACACACACAAATAAAACATTTCACTTTTCACTATATATATATGTTTATTACATTTGATATTACGTTGTTTAGCATACACGAAAAAACAAATCAATTTTCTCCTTCTTTATGAAGAGTCGTTCACTTCATTGATACCCTCCGAAGGTTGAGTATCGGTTTTCCCCCACCATGGCTGTGTCGATACACTATCAAATAAATCAGCCATAATTGAATCTATAAGTTTTTGTTTGCAAAATACTTTCATTTCCAATTTTAATCGTTCACCATCAATGTTCACATCACTGTTCTTATCAAGAGAGACACTTGGAAAACTAATGTTCATACCATTAATAATACTCTGTTCATCTACACAGGTATGGATTCCGGCAAGTCCTCTGCATGTAAGACACTGCAATTGTACATGATTACGAATAGTATCTGTACACAAGTCAAAATATTCACGTAGCACAACACTACAAACTTTACTGTTTTTCACAGCATGTTCAGTACACGGTAATATTTCCAAGAAATAAAGCCAATCACTTGAAGTTAAGTACACAGTGTTTCGAGGAGCATGAAGTGTTCCTTTCTTCTCTAACATCACTAATTTTTCACCCATTAGTTTTCGCACCACCAGTTCGTTTTTTCGACCAAGAGATTTTATAAATGTAATTTCCACTTGAGAATTTAAATTATCCGTAACAAATGGGGTTAAATGTACAAGTTTCTCCCACTCTGCCAAATTTAATTCCACTCCAAACACAAGTCCTTTGCCAACACGAATCACTGGTTCAAATGTATCACTATCCAGTCCGTTACAAATTAATTTGGTTTTCATTGAATTAAGTCCATATTCAACATTTAACAAGTACTCTTTCTTGGTATCCATAGTTGACGCACAAGCACTCAAAGACATGTTACTCCAGTCGCTGGTCAGCACAGAATAACGACACTATGCATACAGATTACTGCGCATGCATGAAGAGGAGGGACGAAGAGGAAAATTCATGTTTCATCTTGTTTGTACATGTCACCATACACTTACGATGAGTAAACCAGTTCAGTAAATTCAAGATCGTGCATGTTACGTCCAGATACATTAATCTTCATTCCTTTATATATTAAACAGACATTCCCACTTTGTAAATACGTTAATAATGCACCATTATCTGCTTCCAATTTTTCAGTACAACGTCCAGGTAAAATCACTTTTTCACCTCCTTCAAATGTCACACATGCCTTCCTACCATATACCGTTGTAATTATCTCACAGTTTACAATACGAAATGGTACACCAATCTCCAACTCTCGCATTTTTGTAAAGGGTACCATTGATGGCTTATTAAGCTTATCTAATAAACTCATTGACGATGACATCTTTAAAATTTTTGACGTTTCTTCCTTTGCAACAGCTGCTAACAGAATGATCTACACAAGCACATACGTTCCGCTTACGCTCTTTGCAGGAGGGGTGGGAGGGTTTGGGGATTCAAATTATTAGCCAATAAACGACAAGAACACGAAAAGGCATGTTTTATCTTGTTTTTTACATCTGGTAGACGTCCAAGACTATGAGCATAGCAACAGCAAACCAACATTTTCCCACGGGGCTTCTGTGGTAACCGTAAAAGGCTATGAACATAGCAACTAAAGAGGAGTAGGGGGTGACGGGGGGTCAAATAAACCAAAATTTTCCCACGGGCTTCTGTGGTAGCCGTAAAAGGCTATGAACATAGCAACTAAAGACTTGTCGAAACTTGCCTACCAATTCCAGGAAATGATACCGAATTCTAAGAACGGGAGGGATCAAATTTCAGCTGGAGTGCCTCTATTCTACTACTCCCCCCACCCCCACCCCCAAAGTTTACATGCCAGAGACGCCAGTGAATCTGCCCCATGTTTAGGAACGTTTTGATGTCAGCAATCATATACTAACATGTGGACGTCTAGTGCTATTTAAAGACACAATACTTTGTACCAGATTGGCATCACTGACAACCCAATAACCTCAAATGTTGATTAGTTTCATTCTCTATGTTAATGTAAATGTAATTGCACAGGCGTAATTCCACTTGATTGTATTATTCATGTAATATTGAACATTTCCATTCAATTTCCCATAGTGAGCCATTGGAAAGACTCGATATTTGAACACACTGTATCTCGGAAACGAAGCGGCATCGGATCCATGTTTATAGGGACATTTTTACTTATTTGGATGTCCGCAATCACCTCGTCACTTTTGGTCATGCATTTATGTTACACCCTGTATATATCTGTTGTATTTCGAGAATAAGAATAAGATTGTATGCGTATATATGTTTCAGTAAATATTACCTTAAGTTTTTTTGTTTTTTTTTTTTTTAATTTAGCGTCCCTTTTCTTCGAAGTTATACATGAGACGTGGGCCTACAGTTGAAGGTAGCACGAATCCGAATCACCGTAATGCATTAAAAAATTTTAATGCTCTTCCACGTGCACCAAACCGCACGCGACCGATGGGGAGGGCTATATAAGCATGATGGTCACTGCATTATTCTTCGAGATCGTAAGTTTTCAAAATCATCAATTTCAATTGTATTAATTAAAAATTAACAACACAATAATAATAGTATAATGGATTGTGCTACCTGTTTTTCACTTCAAGAATCCTGATGATTGTGGATCTCTTCTTTCTTATAATTCTCGAATTGCTTTATGTTGGTATGCAGAAGTTATAGCCTCTTGCAGATCGTCACATACCGCCCACAATTGGTTACAGCCAGCCAGGCATTTTCAATAACTAAGGTTGTATGTACCCATCGGGAATCGAACTTGGGAACACATGCACTAAGGGAACACTTATCCACAGGAATACCGACCCTTCATAATATACTTTGTAATAATCTAGAATTATTGGACTCGTTGGATGTACCATCTGGTATATACGCGTGTAAATTTCAATAGGAAACGGTGGTTTTGATTGGAGTAGGAAGGTCAAAACAATAATGTGTGCCCTGTGTTTTAAATTGCCATAAAAACTTCGTTAACATACCTGTGTTTCTACTATTTTAATAAATCAGTTTGATATCTGTTTCTTCAAAACTACTTACTATTAAAATGTTTAGATATCTTACTTCATGCTGTCAATTTACTTAACTAAATTGAAGAAAATTTTGGAACGTATTACCCAGTTTTAAACTTGGTCATGCACTCATGTGGATGAGAATCTATTGGTTGTGAGAATACTTGGATATGTCAATCCAAAGTTAAGACAAAATTTGGTATAAAAGATTGGTATTCAGAGTATTTATTTTTTGATGTTTGTCCCTCACACATAATAGTCTGTGTTGAAGGTCACACAAGTGTTTCACAATCAAATTCACAATGTGCTTATCTATACTCCTATACTTGATGAGAGCTGATGCATGACAGTTGTTTCTAGAGCATTTCACACTCGCATGTGTGAATTTTGCTCTTATAAGAGCTGCTTATCTATGGCGCGTCTTAGTTGTTCGTTGTTACTTATAAAGCTTCACATATTAATTAAATAAACGCTGGTGTATGTAAGAGTCGCAGAGAAAAATCCAGCTTGCTATGAACATTATCCCTATCAGATGTCATGAGTGAATTGCTTTTTATAGAAATCTTCCTGGATGTGCAAGAGGAAAGCTAAAATTCTCGTCGTCTTAGCGTGTTATTCATATGCCTTTTGCATATGTTTATATTACGTTACAGTACAAATATTATTTTTTTTTTAAATTTTGTGCTCCCTCATGGATAAGCGGTTAGCGTACGCGCCTTTGGCGTGACAGAGCCGGGTTTGATTACCGCCGGGAGCTCATGTGATTTGGACCCCATGTTAAGGTATTTATCCACGTCTAATATAGCTTCACTGCTGAAAGGGATGCTACACTCAAAATCAGTTCAAAATATTATTATTATTATTTTCAGAATGTGATCTGCCAGATACATTTTTCTCGTGGTTCCTTGTGACAGAACTCCACGTGTGGATGCTGATGGTGCGTGCCATGAGAGAAGGTGAGGAAGGACGGTTTTCTCGTAATATTTTGGTGGAAGCAATGTGGCAGGATTGTAATACCAGGATGAAGAAAATAGGGGTAAGCACAATAGCGACTTTTATTCGTTTATTTCATATTTCATAAATAAATGTCGTATTAAAGAGCCTACAATACGGTATAAATATTTTTTATTAGAAAATTCACAAGGGGTAATCTACTCTTTGCGGTGGATTTTTCCCGGACGATTTTCTCAAAAACGACCGAGGCAAAATACTTCATATTTCATAAATAAGTGTTCCATTAATTTATCTACATTATGGTATAAATCATTTTTCATTTTAAAAATTCACAACGGGTGGTTTTAGTGTTGGGGTGAGTTCTTTTTCGGACAATTTGCTCAAAAATTGTTTATTTGATTTGGTCTTCTTTTGTTAATGAATACCTAATTTACAATTCTATAATAGGCGTAAATTATTTTGTATGAAAAAGTTCAGGTGATAGTGTACTTTTGGAAGTGCTTTTAACGGACGATTTTCTCACGAACGACCTAAACAAATTATTCATATTTTATAAATGAATGTTGCATTATAAAGCCCACGGTATACGATTTTGTAATGATGATTTTGTTCATATTTCGTAAATAAGCGGTTATTGTAATAACTACAGCATGATGTAATTCAATTTAAGAAGTGAGAGCAAGAGAGTTTAGTGCGATGGCCCGTACCCATTATTCAATAATGTGGCTTCTTTGTGCTGCGAAACGTGTGACATGTTGGTGGGAATTTTTCTTTTGTAAAATATCATGCTTCGAATAAAATACCTTTTAAAATGAAAATCAGAATGTAGTTCTTTCCACGCTACCAACTTATGAAGGTCGAAGTCGCTAAAAATATATATATTCAACACATTTTACAGGTTTTTGCAGCGTGAGTTGGCACATGGTGCAACATCTACGACTGATTCGCTTACAGTTCATGTCTCTTCCTATGTACATCTCTCAAACCTAGATTACTGGTGTTAGAATTTCCTGAAAGAGTTTCTTGTGTCCTGTCTGTCTCCTTGATACAAATTCATGGTGCAAGTGTCTTTCCACTCAAAGAAACAATCATATTCACCTTGAAGTTTGACCGACTCATTTCTATTTTTTTGGGTTGAGGAGACCCTTTTCCAACTCCCTGCGAAGACTGCCTCATCATTTCACCCTCACGTCTCATCTGTTATGATATTCTGGAGAACGGTTTCATCATAATTTGATTTGACAAGGAGTTTCTGACTGATTCCGACTCGAATCTTTTGTTGTTCGTTCGTTAACGAACACGAAATGAGCATTTGAAGTGTCTCAATTAAGATATGATGTCAGAGTCACTTATGGTCAGCTTGACAGAGTTAAAGAAGATTTCCACAAATTACAATCCGAACTCTTCCAACAAGTTGGTCGTTTGCTGACATAGAATGTCGTCCAGTCCTTGAATCTTCAGAAACTGAAGTCTTGAAACTCTTAAAGCACGTAAACCAATCCCAGCATTCTTTATGGCCTATCCAGTCATCATGTGTACTTAAGCATTTCGATGTTTTTTCCAGTCATACGCAAAATTTCTCAAATGCACGTTGTTCTTCTAACTCCTTCAATGTTGCTTTGTGACTAATTCAGCGAACGGTTTCAATACGAACTCATTTTAACGACTATAACTCGGGGTCGATGTGGATCAATGATAGAACGCTCACCTCTGGTGCCTGGAATTCTTGGTTCAATCCCAGCTCGCACGAAGTAGATTTTGTGGTGGTCAAACACCGTTGGCGTAGTTTTTCTTGAGGTTCTCCCTCTTTCCATTCCACCATTTTATTCATTATCATCATCAACATCTATCGTAGTCTTTGTTCAAATCGTGGGACGTAAAATTAAAAAAAAAAAAGACTAGACAAATAGCATATAAATTGGAACGTAGGATAAGGCGACCTCATTTTAAGATATGCACCATAGCGGCAACAATGGAACATTGTTGCGCTATTTACAAAGTATAGTCTTTATTTTTGAACAGACTTCGTACATAATTATGGCACACAAAGCACATTTCATTACTTCCCTTTCTTCAGAGTAGTTGCAGTTCAAGGGAATGATGTCATAGATATCTCGGAGATGACCGCTTGCCTATTAAATTATTGAGGTATATCTTTTAATGTTCAATAATCTCTTCCTTTTATCAATACTGCTCCAGAGCTTGTTCTTACCTCGTATGATATGTCCCACAAAGCATTGTACTTAGTGTCACCTTGTTTGCTGTCGCTGTGAACAGTGTTCTGTCGCAAATCCAGACTCATGTCTATGAACTGCTGTATGTTAACGGCCTTCTTATTTACACCGCATTACACAACAACTTCAGCTGACTCTACATCGTCTTGTTCTATGGTCGAACGACATAGGATTTCGATTTTCCGCCGAGAAATCTTGATGTCCTACTTCTGCCGCAACGCACTTGCATTATTAACTCAGACTTATATTTCGATGGCACTTGTTTGTCATTCATTAATACGGTCCGTTTTCTGAGTCTGACCTTTGACCGTTGATGGGCATGAGCACCACATATTCTTCATATCTTAAATACTCTTCGTACTCTGAATCTCCTTCATGTCCTCTCTCACCGCACTTGGGGTGATGATTGTACTGTTCTGCTACGCTTCTACCATGGTCTAATCCGATCCAAGTTAGACTATGACTTTAAGACTCCGTCATGGCTATAAAATTAGCGTTCCCTTGTACAGTGCTGGGGACTGAACTTCAACTTTTGTTGGAACTAACATTAAGCTGGAAATACACGTCTTATATAGCCTTGATGCTAGAAAGGGTTGTTAAATTCTACATATAAAGGAAAGAAAAGCTATCAATTGATAGAGGAATACTAGAAACTAAATACAGTAATGATAAAGAATTTCCGTTTTGATAGTACGCACTCGTATATAAGCATATAATAAAATAAAAAAAGTTTATTTACCTTGTGTGGATTTATTTCTTACCCTACAAAAAAATACTACTTCGAAAGATACGGAAGTCTTCTTCTAGGTTGAATATATTAGAAGAGATCCTTGACTCCTAACTAGAATCACATATATTGGTGTTCTTCTTAAACTGTTTTGTTCTAGATCTGTGCAGTTTATGAATTATACTGATTTTTTTTTTTTCTTGTATGTCCTAAAGATAGTACTTAACGTAAAACTATGTATAAGGCTTCTTCTTCAACAAAAAATGAAGACAAGAAATACTTACAAATTGTATTTCTTTCTTTACGACTTCTTAGATAAGTGATATGACTAGGTATGGATCGTAATTTCATTAGAACTAAGGAACCGAAATTAAACCAAAGTAGAGGAAATCTGGACAAACAGTAGGATTATATAATAAACTATCGGGAAAAAAAAAAAACGAAATATTTAAGGGTATCGAACTTCAACGTAAATCTCATTATAGGGAATTTCCTATACGTTCAAAGTAACTGATAAGTCATGAGAATTAGCAACATTTTTTCCAGTATGATGGTGAAATTGTTAGTAGTGTTTCTAAACTCTAATATTGATGTATAGTGCTTTTTAATACCCAATAGATGAAAGAAATGCAAGAGAAAGTATGTTTCTTCGGTCTGATTCATAAACTTGACAAAACATAGTCTAAGAACACCAAGATATGTTCAAGATATTCTTTTAGTAACTTGAATCATAAAGATGATTTCAATACCATTCGAAGCCGAAATTATAGGTTAAAAAAAATAATAAACGCAAGCGCTCATTTTTTTTTTAATTATATAAATGAAATTAACTTTTTTTTTTTTCGAAAACTTCACCTGAAAAATAACTCACCTAAGAGTAAACTACCCCGTATAGATATGATCATAGAAGTGATTTACGCAGCATTATCCATGTCGGTCCCAGCGTCCCCCCACAAGGGACACAAAATATGACGAAATTATTATTTCTTTACAACTTCAAAATCAGACTGACAATATTGAAAACTGTTTACAGGAGATGATCATAGATGGATCATCCCCTGTAAACAATTTTCAATGTTGCCAATCTGATTTTAAAGTTGTAAAAATAATAATTTCGTCATATTTTGTCCCCCCTGTGGGGGACGCCGGGACCAACATGGTAATAGGATTATTAATGAAATATGTACTTATAAAATATAAACATAATCACCTGTTTGATTTTTGAGAATCGTCCTTAAAATAAATAAATAAATAAATAAATAAAATAAATAAATAAATAAATAGAAAGAAAATTCACCCCAAGAATTAACGAGCCATCATGAGCTTTTTCAGGAGAAATAAGTTATACCACATTGTTAGGTTATTAGTGAAATATTTATTTATAAAATACAAACAATATACGAACCTAACAAGTGTGTCGTTTTTGAGGAAATCATTTGAAAACATTAACCTTCTAGAATAAACTGCCCTCTTAGATATCTACAGAACAGTTGAGTTATGCCATATTATTAGGTTATTAATGAAATATTTATGTATGAAATATGAACAAAAGTGCGTGAGTCATTTATGAGAAAATTGTCCGAAAAGAATTTACCCCAAGAGTAAATTACTCCTTGTAGTTTTTTCCAGAAAAATGACCATGTAGAGTTATTAGTTAAATATATGAAATATAAACAAAATCGTTGCTGTCGTTTTAGGGAAAAACACATTTTTTTTTTTTTTAATTTTTAATTTTATCCCTTCTGTAAACGAGGATAGAAAAAAAATAAAAATTAAAACCTTGGGAAATCATATTATAGACTTTAAGTTTAGAATTTAGTGCGGATACGTTGAACGATATGGCCTCTAGATGAGTAAACACTTCTATATTGAGACGAAGGAACGGACAGACAGGTAGCAAAGAATAAGTTTTTCGTATGTAGGTGTTTTGAAACGTGTAGATTCATTGAATTCTCGAATTCGATTTCTTTTACGATCGCCATACAGGGTGGACATAAAGTCTCTCCCTGATAACAAACATTAATAACAAGAAAACTACGAATGATAAAAGCGTGCGGTTTACGGCAAATAATAGGATTTTTTTTTTTAACAGATTTAGAGAATTTCCACATGTGCTCCATTAGTTGCCCGTGTGATGTCACATGCGAAACGTGCGCGTCGGGGACGGTCTTCTTGTGCTAACTCATGAACAATCTGCACCTTATATGCGTATAACTTCAAGCCTTTGTGTAAAACTTTTTAACACAGTTTACTTCGGGATATCCAGTTTACGTGATGCGCAACGCAAGGATTGTCGTGGGCTTCGGGTTAAAGCAACACGAACAGCTTCCTCACGTTCCTCATTAACACTTGGTCTACGCGCTTCTATTACGATCTAAAACACTTTCTGTTGTAATAAACTTGCTATTCCATTCCTTTATTGCTTTTAACATCTCTGGTGGCTGTTGTCCATACACTTTCTTGAATATTCGATGAACTGTGACGGGAGATTTTGTTTCGTGATATCACAACACACACTTCGCTTTCTGCTATACTGATACCATTTTTAAACAAATGACTGTCGCGGTAGATGGCAGCACAGGCTGTGGCAAAATCTTGAAGTATCGTACAAGACCGCATGCTTTATTATTATTATTATTATTATTAATGTTTATTATCAGGGAGAGATTTTATGTCCTATCGTCGTTCGAAAGTTTAAAATATATATATATATATATATATCAAATTGTATTTGTTGTTTATCTTCTATCTTTACTTCTAACTATTACACGTATAGTATTAGCGGTAATTCAGCGGAGTAATAACCAATATTTCAGTTATTACTTAAGAAATACCCTTTTCGTAATCCTTGTCATATTAAAGAAATTATTGCCCTTTCGTTAACAGGATTTACCGTCAAGTTTGATCCGGGAACAGCTGGAAGACCTCGGCGAACAGTTTCAGAGTGCTATTGTCATATACGATGAAGGACTTCAAAGCGATGATAAAACTCTCGCCAGTGCCTTGTGGTTACATCTATTTCAAAAAGATTGCCGGAATCCTCTTGCGCTGGAAATGATGGTATCATATGTGCGCCGACAGGTTTGTATTATTACTATATACACTCAGACTCACAAATTAATGGTAATTTCAGAAAACTGGAGAAAAGCTATTGAAACAGTTCGTCCAAAGAAAACAACATATCTAAATGTACACTGTATTGCAAAAAGGGACAAAAACAACAAAATTGTACATGTGGCACATGTACAGGGTGTAGACAAAATATTGGTCCAGAGTATACGAACACACAAATGACGTCGGTTAAGAATATGATCCCTACAAACATCAAAACAACGTTCTGGCATACCCTGCATCAGGATATTGAGCAGCTGCTAAGATATGGCATCCCATTCTTGCGCCTATTGAAGCTCTGGAAGACGGGTATCAATATGTCGACCGAGAACATCCCATGCTTGCTCAATCGGATTGACGTCTGGTATTCTCGCAGGTCATGATATTAGCCGAATATTTTGTGATTCCAGGTGGTCCGCCATGAGACAGCTTGTCATGGCCTGGCACTGTCATTCATCAGGATAAAAGCGCGACCCAACAGTCTCAAAAAGGCGGACATATTCTTGCAGAGTGATATCCCGATACAACTAATCTGTTACCGTTTCGCTGTCCAAGACATGAATAAGTGTACATACACCAATGCAAATTCGACCCCACATCAAAGTCATATCTTCCTTCAGAGATCAAGATCATACTTTTCATCCAGTCAACTCTGGATGCCATATTTCAACACAACAACGCCCCTTCACATGCATCCCGTAATCTGCAAGCCTTCTCCGAGGAACTGCAGATAGCGGTACTTCCTTGGCCGGCACGATCACCTGACATATCATCCATAGAATATATCGTCTTCATCTTGTTCGTGATTAATCTTCAGCAGACATTGTCAATGTTTTATTTGCTCGCAAACAAGCAGCGTGAATTCGATTCCTCAGGAGCACATTGTTGAGTTTAAATAGTACGAAGAATAGAGAAATGAACATTGAGTCACAAATGTTAATGAATAGGATAACTTTGTAGCTACTGATCATAAAACAGATAATTGACCAATTATATTTATTTAGTGTAAACTCTTATCGCCTTTGCGATTTCACAAGCGCACCCGACAGAACAAATTTTATTACTGTTCACAGTATTACAGTTTCTGACATCGCTTCTTAGAAGGTTATTATTTTTCTATTTAAACAATAATCTTATTCACTGTGGTCACTCTGCATAATACTCTTAATACATACAGAGATTGTTCAATCTACATTTGGCCAATTTCGACTTACCTAAAAATTTAGAAGAATCGATGGCGCCAGGTCCGTAAGTGCTCGATGTGTTTCACTTGGTTCCTAACAATAGCCCGACAGCGTAATTTCCACTGTAATAGGCTTCTCTGAAGAGCTGCGATGGGAATCTTGTCCCATTTCCTTTGCACAGCTTTCCAAAGTCCTTCCATAATTGTCACACGCAGTTTTCCCAAAGCCCGCTTCAGCAATTCAAATCCACAATAGTCCATAGAACTTGCATCTGGAGATTTAACAGGTACCCCATTGAAAGGTATCACCTGTATACCACTTGCCTTCTCCATCTCCCTGTAGAATGCGAGGGACGATCGTGAGGTATGTGATAAAGACTTGTCCATGTGAATGCGCACCAGATTGGCGTCATTTCCGTACATTGTTGGAATCTTATGCTCCTGAAAATACTGCGAATTTATTTTGCGGTTCTTCGCCACCCTACGAATCTTAAGTTTACCTCGATAACAGTAGCCAGTAACGACCATAAACCCTTTTGGGAAGGATCCTTTACAGACACGGACCCACCTTGTGAAGTTCTTAGCGCCTTTCTCTCGGTACATGATGGCTCTCGGTTTGCCGCAGTCGGAAAGGTAAATCCATGCTGCATAGAGCGTTACGACGTACATCCACCTTTGTTCTGCCAGATGCCGTTCGTACAGCTTCCGGGCGTTACACTTCCTTTCCTTTTGGAGGGCATCCGTGAGAAGATGGCCGCGAGCTTTCATGACTTTTTCCAGCTTGAGTTGATGGTGTAAGGTCTGGCTCACAGTCCCCAAAGAAACGTCAAGACGACTAGCCATACACCGGCTTAGTTTGGGCGGCATTTTGGTCACAGATCGGACACCCACACACTTGGAAACAAATTTAACACAACACTCACAACAATGGTCCTGTTTGTGCGTTATTATTGTCCGCGCGGATAAACAACTCCGTTCCCAGGAAGCCACTGTACAACACTGCAGGACGCCACGAGCCAGGTCGGATGAGCTCATTCTGCCCGGGAGGGAGAAGGAGCGAAATCGGCCAAACGTAGGCTGAACAACCTCTGTAAAATACACATCCAATGCCTGCTTGATTCCAGGACGCTGCTACCTATAGAAGCTGATTCCAGCACGTGAATGTTTCACGCCATCCTCATTCATCACAGAGTTGTTGTACAGTTCTGAAAATGTAATTTTCATGTATACCCATCTTTCTTGTTTTGCAACTTTTATAAACAGCAGAGTATTTTCTATATTGTTAATATTTCATTAAGTTATTCATTATTGTACCAATTTATGTAATCTAACCTACAACTGTTTGAAACAATTTTATTATTTTATTTTATTTTATTTCATTCTTTCGTTCTCGATAATGACTGCAAAGTAATGAGTCGAAATTATTAGGAGCAACTTTTCATTTTTTTCATGGCACTTGTAAGTACTGGGTAGCAATGGAAATCCACTACATGCGCTCGAAAACCATAAGATGGCGCTCTTTAGTGCCGCCAACAGATGGCGCCTGTATGCAGAAGGTGATGGCAGGGATCAGTCGAAAAATACGTACCTACGATTTCATTGCTTGATCAGGCTTTAATACAAAGTACGATAATATATATGGAACGGTACATATGTAACAAGCAGCATTTGTACGTACACCATTTATGTAACAAGCTGCAAACACCCTTAAAATAATTCCTACGTCTTTGCCAGTGAGAGTGTTGACGGGTGGTGCACATTGATCGATCACACTGCACCAATAATGTTCGATGCCTTGATCCCAGCTCCCGCAAAGTGGGCTTTCTAATGGACAAACACCATATGTGTGGGTTTTTTCGGAGTTCTCCTAGTTCCATCATTCCACTATTTGTGTTAAAGCTTGATCAAGCAATGAATTGGTTGGTATGTATCCTTCGATTACCCCGCCTGTATACAGACGCCTTCGAATGCATGTAGTGGATTTTCTTTGCTGCACCGTTGTTGGTTGTGGCACCATGGTTGTTTGTTGTTCCCATGAGTTTCGATATGACCCTCGTATATGTAGGAATACGGGAACTTTTCGGACACTGTGCACCTACTTTGTAATTTGTCACATTCAGATCAACAATTTTTATATAGATAAATACAAAACTTCTAGTTACAATCATTAATCTGGCAACATTATTTTTATTGTCGTTATGCTGTATGCTATGAACATCAAAAATTACTAAATTTAATTTTTCTTTTCGTCCTTCGTTACATGTTTCCTGAGAAATCAAGGGCTGTATATATCGTACTAGTTCAACCAAACTTATCTAATTAGGATCAAACTTGGCATAGTGATAGACCTTCAGGTCTTTGATTCCCGAAATGTGAGCGAGGACATTTTTAATCAGCTTTTCGAAAAAAAAAAAAAAAAAAAAAAAAAAAACTTACGCAATCAGGGTCAAACTTGGTTGGTGGTAGACCTTGAACTGATGTAGGGTAGTGTGAAACCTTATAGTGTCTGCAGGTTTTGGTACCTAATTTATGCAGAATCAAATCCCTAAATCAGTTCATTAAGCATAAATATATACTGTTTAAATAGCAAGTAAAGATCATTTTTGGCAGAAAAAAGAATCAAATAAAGGCCTTTTTGTTTTTCTACAACTATGTGTATTTCACTTGTCAGTCATATTCTCTCTCACCTTTTATAACTTAATTCAACCAAATCTCTTGACTCTAATTGTGTAAGCTTTATTAAATAAAATTAATGCCAGTCGAATAAACATGATAATAAGAAATATTCGGAAATAACCAATTTTAGACACTTTTGGAAGGCAAACTCACATCAAATTAAGAAAAAAAAGAATGAGGAAAAAAAATAAACTTGGGAAATGTCATTGCAAAAAATAGGAAATTTACCAAAATAGGAATTGTTAAATTCGTAGTTTTTTGCGTCAGGACTACGTAATCAATAAACACATTAAATATTCCATGAAACCAGTTTATACTAGGGGACATTTATTGATGTTAGTTATATTTTCAATCCAAAATTGGAAAATTTCAATATTCAAAGTTAATGATAGAAATTTGGCATTTTTAATAGAAATTTTGTTTATTAATATCGAACTTTTGTAATAGGAAGATATGCAATTTTTTTTTTTGTTTCTTGTTTATTTACAGATAAAAGCGTTGGATGACTTGAGTAGGAAAGATGTTTTGGAAAAAGCTAAGATCGAATGGCTGCCTCTCAAACACAGATGACAATGATCCAAGTGAATTAGATATTAACATAATAGTTTGTATATAATTATAAATAGTTTGTAGTAATCTATACACATGTAAATAAACATCAATAAATAAATTATAATCTCGTAAAATTATTTTTTGTTGTATTTTTATTGCAATACCACGAAACAGCACGGAAACACACAGTTCGAGATATTTACATTTTCTATTGGTACTAACGACATCTTACTATCCAAGCCGGTTTCTAGTCCATCGATAGTTTATTTCTCCGTGACAATAAGTTCGAGGGTTCGAGATAACAAGATGGTGTGAAGGTTGAATTTGTGAAGTGTATGCGGTTTTGTAGTATTTTTATATAGTTTCTGATAACTACTTTTTTTTTTTTTTTTAAATCGAATATTAACATAAATAATCTCGGTAACAATCAACATTAGGGTCTTCAACAGTTACCTAATACAACCGAAACGCATATAATTTAATCACGCTCAACTCTAGCTATAGGAACTAAATACACGGTTCTCATTGGTCGGAGTTGTCCGTTTCTCGCCACGTAGCTTACATATAGCAGAAAGCAAACGCCAGATGCTGTCGGCCCTCGTAGCCGAGCGGGCTGTAATGAAAATCGCTTTTGCCGTGAGTTCAAACTTGACCCAAGGAAAGTTTTTTTTTAATTTTTATAACTTTTTCATTAAAATAAGATGAAAATAATATCTATTTTCGCTTGTACACTCATGTCCAAAATGATTGTCGCATATCTATAACTGTCTTCTTGTAAGAATATAATTTGATAATTTTGCAGGGTACTTTTAATACTGATACTATGTGTATAGTCAGGAAATGTATATTTGCGGTAAATTTCATAGGAAAGAAATTATAAATACGAAAATTAGAATGAGTAAAACAAAATGTTGCTAAATGGACAAGAAAGTTTTATTTTCGTTTTATTGTTTTTATTTACTGCTCTTTTGACATGAAATTTTGCCACATACATGTCTTTGCCGATTATACACATACTAACATTATAAGAAATATCGGGCGAATTTGTTATCAAATTATATACCTACAACATATTTATAGACATGCGACAATAATTTTGGACATGAGTGTACATAATATGTAATGCATAAATTTTGCACACACAACTATATTGATAAAAAAGATTTACTTACGTTTCGAAACATAGCTGAGCGATCATCAGCAAACGAAGGAGGTTAGAAACCCCGCAGAGTTCGTTTGTTCCATCTTGACCCCTATGATAATATGTCACACTCGGCTGGTCCAACTTCAATGTAGATCTTACCTCACCTGCTTCCTTGTGACCAACTTAAAACAGGTAGCTAGGATGGAGCGCGAAAAGAAAATTTGCAACCGAAACACAAGAAATGTATTGCGAAGAGAAAAGCTTTGGAAAGCTAAGGAACAATGCAATCTTTCAGTTTAACGTCCCACGTTTATGTCCATTAGGCTAACGGAGACGAATGATTAAGGCAAATGAATAAACATTAAAATAATAGAAATGTGTTATCTATTAATATTCAAACGAAAAGAATTGTATAATGGACTTTATATGCATGTATAACATATCAAAACTTCTTGTAATTAAAAATGAAAATCACTGGCTAATGTGAATGTCTAAAAGGATTAATTCCATGAGCGAACTTGACAGAGAAAATCCCTCTTGCAAGCAAAATCTACCTATTGCAACAACAAAAATTTGCTTTCGTTCAAGGCGTATTGTATAGAGTAACGGAAGAACGTACATACTGATGATGCAACATTAAAAGCTCAAATTACGTGTTCCTAATAATGACAATTAATGTCAGCAATATTTAATTTATGCGAAATTCATTTTGAAAAATGCAGGGGACATTTAAATAGACATGGAAAGGAAATCAGCAAAATCACAACAGTACAATTCCAGCTAATTTCAAACAAAACCAAAAATTAGTTCCAAATATAAATCAATGGGGTAAAAAAAAAAAAAAAAAAAAAAAAAAAAAAAAAAAAAAAAAAAAGAGGATGGCGTAGGAACCGTGAAAGAAAGAATCTCACGACCCGCTCGGGAGAGTAATACTCCCGGAAGTACGTTTTTTTGCGCGCTACTCTAGCCAGCTGTTTTACGCGCTATCCTATTCAGTTGTTTTAAGTTGGTCACAAAACCTATATCATTTAGTACAAGGGGAACAAAACGAGCCTTATATCATGGAGTACAAGGGCAACTAAACGAGCCTTCGGGGCTTCTAACCCGTTCCTAGTAATACTACTACTAATCTGCACAAAAGTAAGTAAATCACATTTTTGAGTATTATTTTCGTATTATTTTAATTGAAAAAGTGTTGTAAAAAAATATTAAAAAAACTTTCCTCGGGCCGGGTTTGAACTCACGCCAAAAGAGATTTTCATTACTAGCATACAGCGCTAGTCCACTCGGCCACGAGGACCGACAACAACAATCATTTGAATGTAACGTGGCAAGACATAGATAACGCCAACCAATCAGAACTGTGTTTTTCGTTCCTACTTCCGGGAGCATTACTCTCCTGAGCTAGTCCTAGAATCTCCCAGAACACCCTAGTCGCAGGACGCATTTTTGCCGATCCCAAACGCTACCCTAGCTAGTTATTTTAAATCGGTCATGTAAAGTGTACAGAAAAATTTGGAGAAGTCTTTAATTTGCTCATTTGATGTTGATAACAGAACCCAACCAACCCCTCCGGGGCTTCTAACCCGTTCCTACTACTACTACTTCTACTATGAATCTGTATAGTTAAAATGCACGCTTGTTTTAATGAAAAAAAAAGTGTTATGAAAATTTAAAAAAGCATTTAAAAAATCCTTGAGTATCTTTTCAATCTTATTTTAATGATAAAAGTGTTATGAAAATTAAAAAAAAAAAAAAAATACATGGGCCGGGTTTGAATCCATGCCAAAAACGACTTTCATTACTAGTCCGCTCACTGGCACGCTCGGCTACGAGGGCCAACAGCATCTAGCGTTTGATTTCTGCTATATGTACGTAATGACTCTTGATGTCCTATCTGTATCGGCCAATAAGATCAGAGGATACCTGAAACGTTTGGGATCCGCAAATATGCTGGCAGAACGCACAGAAACCGTAAAAGTGAATGATATTTCGTACTGCCATGAGTTGCCACACAGTAGACATGCAAAGACTCTAGTGGAAGCCTGGTTGGTACAATTTAACGTATTTTTTCCCTCTTTATCAGCTTTGAAAACAGACCGTATTCTGTAGAATACGTGAGTGAGTCGTCTACTTTATTATCTTATATTTACTTTATAACATATTAAATATATGATGAATACCTAAGTATAGTATATTGCAATGTAATGTATGTCTCTGGCAAAGAAATTCCTAATATTGAAGTTTGAAAATATAATGTACTGTTTCTCATTCATATGAACTTCACTGTTTGCATTTCTATACTGTAATTAATAATACATTCAAAAAATCATATTATAACAACATGTTATAATCACAATATATGACAATATTTCTATTCTACTGGCACACTTTTCTGTCCTACTAGCGGGGCTACAGCATCATCCTATCGGACGGACAAATGCCTGGTTGTTCAATTATTAATAGCAGTGTTCGAAGCAGGGAAAAAAGAAGACAGAGACGGTATGTTTTATTACGATTTTGACTCGACATGCCGGCTATCTAAATGTTGAAATACAGTGAAGATATGTTGCATTTCTATTTACATAATGACTAAAAACCATTTGAGACCTCCTCTGTAGTTACAGGGGAAGGTCACATGGAGAGACCTTGATCCTGCGCCAAAACTTTCTGGGAAAAAAAGAAGAAAAAAACATATCCCCTTATGTTGTATTATAGAGAATTATACACGAAAATGCTCAAAAAATGAGTTTTTATATTAACAATTTTCTGCGGGAAAACTCCCGATTGAGAGGTATTCCAAACTCCCGGAAGATCCGCCCTTCACAGCAGATAACCCCTAAATTCAAACATAAGAAAGAAACAATTCATTATGGCACATCTGAATGGTAAACTGGACGAACTTTGAAGACACCTCATTTTAAAAACAAAAGGCAGGAAAAAGATAACAAAAATGTCCGTGTTGTCAACTTAGAAATTATTTCTACGTAAGAAATAAAATCCTTTAATGTGCAAAACTATTCATCAATTCCTGTGTATAAAAATGGATTTATTAAAGGTATTTACTATCTACTCTCCATTTACGTTATGTCTTGATTAAAGAGAAACTAGAGGCATACCACTGCATACCGTCTCACTTCAACCATGGTATAGCAAGAAAATATGGTTTACACAACTAAATATGCTTTAGAGTACCGATTGGAGATAAAGCTCTGAATCCTTACCGCTACTTACAGCTGGGTGTGTTGTATTGCTAGAAATTAAATGTAATTCAAATTTTACAGATAGAAATACAATTTGCTCCACCCTTCTCCCCCCAAAAAATGTTTTTCAAAGATCGTATCCGGACAATTTATTAGGACCCTAAAACGAGAATATGTCCGTTTGAGAAGCGGCATTTGGTAACCCTACATAAGTGGTTGATTATATTATGGAATACGATTTGCCCCCTGGGTTTCAATCTATTTTTGAATTAAGTTACTAAAAAAAAATTATTCGGTGTCTTTTAAGTTCACTGTATATCATAACATTCTTAGATCAATTATACACAAATTACTTATCACCTTTAGAATGTCTTAAAATATAAAAGATTTTCTTCAGTTGAAAAGTATTTTTCATATGTAATATATATATATATATATATATATATATATATATATATATATATATATATTCTGAGTTTGTTTTGGAGGATATTTTTTTTCCAATAGGACATTTTCTTCATTTAGCAAAACAATATTTTAGTTCAATAATTACAACAATAATTAATTGTAAATTTCAACAATTATGAGTTCGTCTCATAGCAACAAGGAATAAGCTGTTAATTTTACATTAGTGTCAGACGTGAGAGAGTCTGTGAACGGTGTGGTTGTGACATTGAGTAAATCTGCAGTGTGCAAATTTTATTATTTAGTTATTTATATTTATTTATTTACAAGTATTTTGTGGTACTTTATGATTTTAGATCAATATATTAAGGCTAAATCAATATGGCAGTGAATATCAACAAAAAATAGTGACTTTTAAAGAAAATGTACAATTTTTACATTAAAAAACATGATGCAGAAAACAAGTGACAATCTACTATTAGTTCTAATGTCATATCCTGAGTTAAAACAATCTACCTTTTACATCAATACTAACATAAAAATAATGAATATGTATCAAATATTATACTATTTACAACGAGTAATTTTAATTATATGATAATTTGTAAACACAACGAAGATGACTCAGTAATACTTAATGATGACTATACATTACTATCAATAGCTAAAACACTTTTATTTTTTTTAAACTAAAAGTTTTGATATCATTCTCTTTGTTGTTCTACGTAAGAATTTTATTTTTATTAGGCATTGATTTTAGTTGAATATTACTATCAATAGCTAAAACACTTTTATTTTTTTAAAAATAAAAGTTTTGATATCATTCTCTTTGTTGTTCTACGTAAGAATTTTATTTTTATTAGGCATTGATTTTAGTTGAATATTACTATCAATAGCTAAAACACTTTTATTTTTTTTAAAAAAACTAAAAGTTTTGATAGCATTCTCTTTGTTGTTCTACGTAAGAATTTTATTTTTATTAGGCATTGATTTTAGTTGAATATTACTATCAATAGCTAAAACACTTTTATTTTTTTTTAAACTAAAAGTTTTGATAGCATTCTCTTTGTTGTTCTACGTAAGAATTTTATTTTTATTAGGCATTGATTTTAGTTGAATATTACTATCAATAGCTAAAACACTTTTATTTTTTTTAAACTAAAAGTTTTGATATCATTCTCTTTGTTGTTCTACGTAAGAATTTTATTTTTATTAGGCATTGATTTTAGTTGAATATTACTATCAATAGCTAAAACACTTTTATTTTTTTTAACTAGAAGTTTTGATAGCATTCTGTTTGTTGTTCTACGTAAGTATTAATTTTATTACGCATTGATTTTAGTTGAATATTACTATTAATGGATAACACACTTCTATCATTTTAATGTTTGTAGTACTTCAGCTTCAGCAACTATATTTGGTTGCCCGGACTGGACTAAACAAAATTATGCGTATCTATAATCAATAGAGCTGAAAGGGCGGCTTCATTATTCATTCATTTATTCATGTATCACCAAATCATCTGCATATTCTTCCATGTCTTGTCAGCCTGAATTACCGCTACAGAAGTCTCGGGTGATTGGTGGGAGTCTTGGGAATTGGATAGTACTTGAATGTCTTCACATAAAATGAACATGTACCCACCCCGGCCTGCTGTTGTAAGCGTCCCATGTTTGTGTTTTACAAAGTACGTCTTTGAAAATATAAAATATATAAGAAATATTAAAACACAAAAGAATAATAGAAACGCAAATAGGAAAAACCGCACATTTTGTTCTCTTTTGGGCTGGGGGTTCTGTGTTTTTGTTGGACATGTTTCTTGTAATTCCATTTCTTTTTCCGGAGTCATTCGTTTTTGTCGAGGGGAATGGTTTTGTTGTATACTCATTCCGCTTGATCGCGTCAGCGCCACGCTGATCCGACGATAAGGGCGTGTTGAAGATATTATAAAATACGATATTCCCTCAGACATTTCTTCCAAAAATACATTTCCTTCATTTAGCAAAATAATATTTTAGTTCAATTATTAAAACAATAATTGTAAATCTCAACAATGATTTTGTTGAATTCCTCTCATACAGACAAGAACCGTCAATTTTACATTAGTGTCAGACATTGAACTAAGAGGTGGTTTGCTCAATTGTTGTTGCTATTACTTCGATCCGTACTTTATTATTATTATTATACTTTAACCAGAAAATTAGATAGTAAGGTAAAGTTAGATCTAACTTTATAAGAAAATTAATAATTAGGTAGAATAAGAAAGAGAATGCTATTAGACATTGATTTTAGCTGAATATTACTATTAACACACTTCACGATAACACACGGTAACACACTTCTATCATTTTAATGTTTGTAGTATCAAGGTCATTAACTAATTTCCGGGTACGTCTCTTCGCAACTATAATGTGTGGTCCGGATTGGACTAAACATAATTATGCGTATCCATAGTCAACAAATCCGGTTGAGATTCTGATACTACTACAAGTGCTAGAAGTGTTACTAAGAGTTCAGGGGCCAATCATTTTTCCTCCTCCATGTAGCGGACCGTCATCGTCGGGGAGGGGGTGGAGCTGAGAGGGCAGCTTCATTATTTATTCATTCATATATCACCCAATCATCTGCATATTCTTGCATGTCCTCTCAGCTGCGAATACCGCTACAGGCCTCTTGGGTGGTTGGTGGGAGTCTTGAGAATTGGATGGTCCGTGCATGTTTTCTTCCATTTGCGGTGGACATGTACCCATTCCGGCCTGCTATTTTAAGCGTTTCGTGTTTGTATTTTCCACAGTAAGTCTTTGAAAATATAAAATACTAAAAAAAAAAAAAAAAAAAAAATCATAAAAAGACAGAGATTTTCTTTCGTCTGTTAATCTATGTGATAACTCTTGAATAAAAGCGAATTTTTAATTTTCACTTAGGGACAAATGTAGTTGAAGAAGAGATTAGTAAAATCTAAACTTTAAAATTCCACTTCATTTCAAAGTAAACAGAAACATATTTCCTTATTATATATTCACTATCTGATTGTTGCCAATTTAGACACTATAAGGAACACATGCTTATCAATCTGATCAAAACACAGAGTTGGAAAGAAGTCAAATGTCTGGATTGTCAATAAACAAATGGTAATCGCAGCGCCGGGCTATGCTGATATGTTCTTTAAGAGGTCATTTATAATTTTCTATGTATCTCAAAAGTAAGGATAGTTTACTGATGGGTGAAAATAAGAAATGCGATTTTTTCAATATAGGCCCTAACAATTTATATTTAGTACTCAATATTTCAACTTTATAGCAACTTTATAGCCCAGTTGTTCTCAACCTTTTTTGACTGACGGCACACTTTACTGAACGGTAGGAATAATGCTCAGTGCTATATAGAGTCATTATAAAAACTAATTGGTTTCACTATTATAATAGATATTATTATTTATAATAAAAATATCAAACAAATAATAATAATAATATGTTATAATAGTGAAACTAATTAGTTTTTATAATGACTCTATATAGCACTAAGCATTATTGCTACCGCTGGAGGTGTTAATTGGTACAGTCTGTCTCGATTTTAACTAATTAATATTAAATTCTTCATCATTTTTAAATTCTAAAAATTCGCGACACACCTTAGGGGATTGCGTGACATGTCAGTTCAGAACCACTGTTATAGCCTACTGTGATATAACTTGTTTTTCTGGGGGAAAACCCAAAAGGGGTATTTTACACTTGAGATAAGTTTTTGTCGAATGATTTCTTCCAAAAAGAGATTTTGTCCATAGTATTTCATTAATAATAGAATAATGTTTCAAAAATCAATTCTCATTTATTATTAAAAAAAAAAAAAAAAAAAAAAAAAAAAAAAAAAAAAAAAAAAAAAAAGAGGTAGATTGCATTTGGATGGTGAGTTTTCTTTGAAGTTGTCCGAAAATATTTAATAATTTTCTTTGTACTTGATAAAAATGTTTCAGTAATAACTACAGTATAACGTGATTTAATTTAATAAATTAAAGCAAAAAAAAAAAAAAGTGTGGTGGTCTGTGCCTTTCATTATTAATTAGTTTAAGAGTATTGTGTAAAGCAGCGTTTCTCAAGCTTTTTCATTTATGGAATCCCTTTCACGTCCAAAATAAAATGGCGGAACCCACGAAAATAGTATTAAACTATTCGACAATTTATAATAGTAATGCCAATCTTTTGACGATAATACTAAGTGACTCATCTAAATTCTAACCCACTTCTAGATCAGATAGAACCTTCCCTTTTTATATTCGCTCCCTTGACATTGGTTTGTACATCGAAAAAGTCCCAAAAGTTGAAATTTCCCCACTCGGGAAAGGGGGAAAGCCCTCCCAGAAGATTTGTAGTTGCTTTTTCTTTCGAATTTCGAAACCTTTTTTGTTACGGTTCGAAAGAAGTGTCGGAAAGAATCTATTGTCATTTTCATTTTCTTCAAAAATTCATATATATAAGTATTCCGGTTCAAACTTCCAAAAACAAATTCGGAAGGACCCAAAATTCAAACCAACTTTTAGATGAGATAGAGACATGAATTTTTTATTCAATTCCTCGAGGTCGGTTTATATGGAATCCCTAGACACTCTTTGCGGAACCTCTGGGTTGGGGTTCCGCGAAACACACTTTGAGAAAAGCTGATGTAAAGAAAGCAATGTAAAATAATTTATTTTTATGCTTTATTTATTTTTTTTTTTAGTAAAAATCAACAAACTTAACAAACAACAAAACTTAATTCACAATAAAACAACGAAAGCACAAAGTTCGTATACATCAAAATATTGAATATTGTGCGAAAAGTTACGAATACAAATTAGAAGAATGTGACTCGAAGGACAATAAAGAATGTATTCTTAATAAGGGAAGGAAAACAAAGCAATTTCGTTATATGTAAATACAGTTACAATACTAATTATAAAAATGAAACTTTGTGTTTCGTTTCAACACAAAATCCAGTTGTTACATAATGAGCTGCATATCGGAAGAAATAGTGTCTATTCAGTCTTACTTCTAAATTACCATAAAAACAAAATCATATTTATCTGAAGCATTCTTATTACTGCTGGTCTACTGACACGAAATTGTTTAGCACTATGCCATGTAAAGTTCCGTCTTACTGAGAGCACCAATCCAACCGTATCATATCGCTACTATCGAGAACAACTATATGATCAATTTACAATCTAGATTTTCAAACACTTTAAGAATGCATTGTTTCGGTTTGATTCTTGGTAGCTTGTAGAAGCATTGAATCAACAACGTTGTTGTATTATTTTCTTCTTTTTATAGCGGTTATATAAATCATTAGAACAAATGAACGTCAGTGTGGACACATGGAAAACAACACAAGAGGTTCTTACATGATTGTTAACAGATACCCTTACATAACATTATAAATTTTTCAAAAAGTCACTTAGCTTTCATGTCTGAATGCTTCGTCATCAGATTGCAGAAAGAAAGAAGAAAAAAACAATTACACGAGATAAGGACGTTCACTCAAGTATTGCAATTAACCACATTTAAGTTATACTGGCCAAATGTGACGCTTGAACGAGTGTATTTGTGTAATATTTTTCATGTTTTTCTACGCTCTGATGACAGGACAATCAGACTTGAAAACTACAAGCTTTTTTTTATATATATATAAAGTTTAGCGACCCTTTTCAGTATTGAGGGTATATGAGACGTGGACCTACAGTGTAATGTAGATCCAGCTGGAACTCAAATCCAGGGCCCTGTGCACCAACCACTAGACCAGCAAAAAGATTACGTTCTATTTACTTTTCTCTGTAGTTCTTATCAAGTAAGCATCTACTACATATATTTAAGTCCAGATAAATGGATTGTCATTATGGTACATTTAGTATACTGGTTGACATTTGAATCTAGTATCACATACAAATGTATTTTTAAATAAGCGCACATTATGTTCTACTTTTTTGGTTTAAGACTCGTTTATGACATTAAAGCTAAAAGTTGTATCCTTCAAAACACTAAATAACAAGATATCACACATACACAGGTAAATCGCTAATTAACTCTCTTTTTTTTTTTTTTCTTTAAAAACAAGACTTTGGCAGTGCTTTACGTTTTTGATTTTCTTCACACAGGACGCTTCGAATGAATTCGGACACACACACATGCTTACATTCAACTATCACATATTTTTCCTTATTCAGTATGTCACTTGATACTCTGAAATACACACAGTGTTATATATGATAATTAATAAAATTAACCTAGGACATGAGACTGAATATATTGTAGCGTTATTTCTTCACATTTTTCTGTGTCGCCAGGGACTGACGTCACCATTTGACAAAGGAAATCGTTTTGCCTCTGGCAATTCTTTTCCTTACCGGGTTCTGCGTCACTTACATAGAACCTATGGGAAGAAAATATAACAAATTTGATTATTATGTATGTTATTTTGTTGATACAAGCATACTGTAATGAAGTTTGGACAATTAAAAATCTAACAAGTAAACACTTCCAAAATGTTTAAGAGAGAAAAAAACAAAGAAGTTCGAAACAATAAGTCAAAGCTAATTTTTAATTTGTTAACTACCTTGCAAATGGGAATTCTTGGTTGAAAACAAGAAGTCAAAATATATATTTTTCAGAAAATCCCAAAAAAGCAGAAATATCGTCACCCTAAATTACATACCTGATTCGAATCTGAATTAGAAATTAAAATTGCTTAAAATGATCATTTTTTAACCTTATAATCAGGCTTATCTCATGTGTCTATTTATTGAAAAATACGGGGTAAAAGAAAATCCAACTTTGAGAAGATAACATTGTTCTCAACGGTATAAGTATATTGATAGGGGCTCTGCGATAAAGCGTTCACCTTTTGTGTGTTGAGTCAGGGCCGGCGCGAGGCCCATGTGAAAGATACGGTCGCATTGAGCCAGTGCCGTGTCCAAGGGAAGGGGGGGGGGGGGGGGAAGCGAGCGGGACGCGCGAAGTAAAAGTATGCAAAATTCGAGAGGAACAAAAAAACGAAAATAAGGGGAAAAAAGGGAGAAAAATTACTTAGAATATTTTAAATCAACATCAGAAACGATTGTCAGATTTAACCATACTTTCCATGGGAACGCAAAGAGTGTTGTTACTGAACTTTGACCAGTTAATCAATGACTTCGCATCGAAGAAAGCCAGGACCCAGACAACACGTACGTGTACGGCACATGTGTACTATCCATGCATAAGTCGTACATCTGCATATGTGCATTTGTGTGGATGATGCACATACATAACCCATGCTTAAGCCGTACATGTGAATTTGCGTGGATGAAGCACACATACATAACTTGTGCATGTGCACATGTGCATTTGCATGGATGAAGCACACATTTATATAGCCCGTGCCTAAGCCGTTATATTCACATGTGCATTTGTGTGGATTAAGCACACGTACATAACTTGTGCTTAAGCAGTTATGTGCACATGTGCATTTGCGTGGATGAAGCACACATTTATTTAACCCGTGCTTAAGCCATTATGTATACATGTGCATTTGTATGGATGAAACACACGTATAAAGTCGTGCATTGCACGTGTGCATTTGCGTGGATGAAGCACATTTAAATAAGCTACTGTACATGTGTATGGCACGTCCATAATACCGTGCAAGTGTATACTTTTACTTTCATTCTCCTAGTATTTAAAACATGCAATATGGTCATTGTACTTTTAATTGAAAGTTCTTTTTTCCTCCAGGCGGTGTTATAGAGACTTTTCGACGAATGACAGCTGAATGACTGTAAAAGCTCCGTAACGTCCGCTTGAGCTAGGATATAAGATCAACAGGTGGCAGAACTGTACTGATGTAACTACTGTAAGACAGTTCATGGGTTTACAAAATTATTTTCGTGACCGATTACAGCTGAAAAGGTTGCGTTATTTGTTACTGGGAAAACATATCAAATATACAACCTAAAGCTTTGCTCCTTGCAAATAATAAACTCCAAAAGTAAAATTCTTACTGACAATTATTAGTTACTTCTGATATACTTGGAAGGTAATGCCTTGGGTGTTGCTCATAAACGCAATACCGCTCCTGGACTTGATACTATCACCTATCGCCATATCAAAGAAGGTCCTTATGTTCTGCTTTACTTACTCTCCCTGATTTTCACCTTTGTTCTCCGTACAGGATTTATTCCTGCTGACTGGAAAACTTCTAAAACCTTAATGTTTCTGAAACCCGGTAAGCCAGCAACCTCTGTCTCATCATACCGCCCTATACAACTTACTTTAGTCTTCTGTAAAATCCTTGAACGAATCTTAGTCTCCCGTCTTCATATTCATCTCACTACTCACGACTCCATCCCTATTCATCAAGCAGGTTTTAGACCATCTTTCAGTATTAATGATCAACTTCTTCGCCTCACAACACATATCACCAATCAATACAACCTCCTGAAACCTTCTTGTCTTGTGCTCTTTGATTTAGAAAAAGCATTCGACAAAGTTTGGCATAGCGGACTCTTGTATAAACTGTACTCATTCCACCTTCCATATTGTTATATTCGCTTCATCTTTCACTTCCTTTCCTGCCGCCTGACATACATCTCCATTAACAACAATCTCTCACATCCTGTCTTCATTCGTTCAGGCGTTCCACAAGGTTCCGCCCTTTCCCCTTTACTGTATTTACTGTACGTAGCGGACTTCCCTCGCCTTCCTCGCAATGTCAGTCTATTCCAATATGCTGATGACACGGCCTTCTTAGCCATTGGCAACACTATTCATCAGATAAATTCTATTCTTCAAGAAGCCATAAATTCTTTCTACACCTGGTGTCAACATTGGCGTCTCAAAATCAATGCGGATAAGACTCAGGCAATTGTGTTTCTTCCTCCTGGTTCACGTAGCCGCATCCATCGTAATCCCACAAGACTCCGTCTACAGGTCGATAATTCACCTATCTCCGCAAGCAAAACGGTCACCTATCTCGGCATAATTTCGATTCTCAGCTGAAATGGAATGCTCATCTTAAACGCATTCGAGCCAAAGCCACAAACCGCCTGAACCTCCTCCGTCGCCTTATAGGTACCACTTGGGGTCTCCAAGCAAATACGGTCTTAAACACCTATAAAGTATTCATGCGGCCTGTCTTGACGTATGGGTATACAGCTTGGGTCGATGCCCCGATTTCCTTTTACAAACGCTTGCTCATTTTAGGACGCCATGCCCTACGTCTTGCTTACCGTATTAGGCTTCCTAGTCCTACCAGAGATCTGTATGCTCGGACCCCCTTCGCCAACCTTCTGTATCACCTGGAAGATTTGCGACTTCGCTATATAACGAAGCGATTCCAGAATCACCATCCTATGCTATTCGACACCATGCACCATGATGCTACATTTCGCAAGTCCTCTGCACCCTTACGCCATACACCATTATCTCTATTATTCACAATCTATCATTATACTCTCCCGCCCAACAGTCCATTCCTACCAATCATCGAAGATCACATCACAGACTTGAACTCACCTTACATACTTCCATCATATGTCGCACAGTAATCCTTCCGTACTAACAGGGCTCCCCATGTCTCCATTATATCCAGAGCAGCTCCTCGATAAGAAGATAACCTGCATTCGTCCGACTAACATTTCCCTAGTGTTGTATCGTCAATCGCACCTCACACTCATCTTATCACATGACCATCATTTTCTATAGTATCGCTTATACCTATATTAATTTGTATTGTATATATTAATTTGTATTCTCTGTATTTATTTGTTTTGTATATATTAATTTGTATTGTATATCTTACTTTGTATTGTCATAGTTGTCCTCAAATCCTGACTCACTTTCCGCTCCTAATGATTATGGCCACAAGGCCATAATGACCATTATTGATTTGGAATAAATAAATAATAAATAAATAAATAAAACCCTCAATTAACCAACTACATGTACTGTAACATCCCCAGATTCCCTCACTCCCTCATCCCGAATAAAGGGCGTAACCCTTTGGGCGGGCGCTAGCCTCGGCTAGCAAAAAAAAAAAATCTTGGGTGTTATAGATGATGTTACTGCGTAAGGTACCAAATATATAAACTCTTTTTTTTTCGTTGCATCTCGAGTATGCTTTTACATCGCCTCTGCACTACGAGGAAGTCACCTGTGTCCTACATGTAAGTCATCTGGGTACTGCGTGTAAATCATATCTGTCCTACATGTAAATCACCCGGGTACTGCGTGTAAATCATCTGCGTGCTACGTGTAAATCACTTCTGTCGTACATGTAAATCACCTGTGCACTACATGTAAATCGAATACGTGCTACGTATAAATCAACTGTGCGGTAGGTGTAAATCATTTGTGCAGGTCTTGTGCATTGCACATGTACTGCGCACGCGAAAATGTTGAATAGGACCTGTAACGCTTATGTGCATCACATGTACAGGCGTGCATTTATACAGATGATGCACATGTTGCATCCGTGCAATTGTACATGTACTATACGGGTATTGTACGTGCATTGTGCTGTCTGGGGAGGATCAGTTGATAGGTATGTAATTTTCAGAAAAATGCATTAGCAATGGACTTACTTATCGTCTCACATAAAGGTTTTAATTTAACTAGTTTTGTCAATATCAGTACAAACTAGTATGTACTTAATCTTTTTCCTGCTTTAGGAAGTGGTCCTATAATGATACTCATGTTAAGAAAACGCATGAGCACATATACATAAAATGGAAGGAAAAAGTAATAAAAAGTGCTCAAAATCAAGGAAAAGCAGGGTTTGTTTTTGAAAATTTTCTTTCGTTTCGTGCTAACCATGGTGGCGCTTCGCGGCTGGTCTATTGATCTCACTCATATGTCCATTGTATACTCTCGTCCCGGGCGCTTATTTTCCACGGCACGGCACTGCATTGAGCGCTGGCCAAACCAACAACGAAAGGACTTACCCAGCACTCTCATCCTAATACTTTAAATACTATAAATATCTGTATGACCTCCCCAGCATTCAAAATTGGGAAAGAACAAACTTAGAATGTGTTCCATCAACCTCCAGTTGCATTTGACCCATGTAAGCGAGTGTGATATCAACGGAAATGAGTTGCTATGAAAGTATATTGAGCTCAAATATTCTTATTGGCTTAAGAATTTTACCATTCTAGTGTCAGTTGCCAGCAAAAAAAGATTTTCTAAACTTAAAAAAAAAGAAAGAAAGAAAATCCTCAGGCCTTCGTTTTGCAAGAACGTTTGAACAGTCTAGTAACGTGAGCAACACGAAATGAAGTTCTGAACATCATAAATGTAGAAATAGTATTAAGAGATTTTGTCAAACACAGGAGCAGAAAATTACAATTTTGATGTTTTGTGTTTTAGCTGAAACTTCTCAGAAACTTTGTACCTATTCTCAACTTGTTCAAATTGAATTATTTGATCGGTCGGGTGGTTCAAGAAGTATGAAGTGAGAAACATAGTCACTTTCATTTATCTATCTGTCTATCCATCCATCTATCTATCTATCTATCTATCTATCTATCTATCTATCTATCTATCTATATATATATATATATATATATATATATATATATATATATATATATATATATATATGGTAGATAGATATAGATATAGATATAGATATTCTCATAGAGAGTCATAGAGAGTATTGGATATATAACATACCTGCAGTAGAGGTCCAAAAGCGTCTTATCTTGAGCCATTCGGTGCACTAATTTGTCCACATCTTCTGGCAATGAAGAATTAGTTCCGTAGGCTTCGTTAAAAGAATACAGCTTATACCATGACGGATTTTGATGTGGATTTAGATTTGCAGCTGTTAGATTGTAAACCCATGCTTCATGATCCAACACTTTCTGTTATTGGAGAAAATTAAAATACATCAGTGGAAGGATATAATTTATTTTGATTATTAGAAAATTAATGTAAGACTTCGTATCTTCACATAAGGATGACGTAAAAACTGCTCGGTTTATTAGGGAATTAATTTGTCAAATAAAAAAGGAATTTGTCCTAGGTTGGATTAAATGCCATTCGCCTTAGCTACTAAGAAAATACTACAGCCAGGTGACCGGCATTAAAGAAAGGCTGGTTTCTGAAAACTCAAAACTTTGATTATGATCTAATAAATGCATAATGTGATGACAGCTCCAGCCATAATACGTAACTTTTGGTTATTGACGTAGTGAGTTCATTTAGTAAGTCAATTATTAAAGTAAATTCTTCACTAGTGGAAGGTGGCATAAAAGTTCAACATAGATGACTTTACCATGAAATGTACCAAGAGGTCTTCATTGTTCGATTTCCACCAGTGTAAAAATTGCGTTGAATTAGAATAGCATTTTCCACAAAATATTACAAATTCTACTAAAATTTGCCTATGGCTTTGTGTAAAATTTTGATATTTAATAAGTAAACGAATGTTACAAAAACGTAACATATGTTGTCAACAAATTTTGAAATGCTATTACGTACAACTCATTGAACAACTATCCAACTGTTGAGTGTATCAAATTAATTCAATATTCGTTAAAAAAAAAAAAAAAAAAAAAAAAAAAAAAAAAAAAAAAAAAAAGTAGCAACTTCAATGGATTGTAGAGACCATTGAAATTATCCAATCAAAAACGAGAACGATGAAATGGTTTAATAATCATTACAACTAATCAGACTCGTGTTTCACTGTGCATTGAATTCTACAGTCATAAAAGGAAGATTGGTGTTCCTCAAGCTATGTATTGCTTTAGCTCATCATTAATTGCAATCTTCCGCCATTCTTTATGAAACCAAAATAATGGAAACATACAGACGGCAAATTATGGCCATACAGAGGTAATACATTATTTCCTAAAGAAAAATCAAACACGTTGCTGTCATGTATACGTCACGTGTGGACATGCATATCGTTAAGGAATGTTGGAGTTTGTTCTGTGTTACACAAGAGTTCGTCACAGTTCGGTTGTATACATAAGCGTTGGATAATTCTTCAGTTTCAGAAAGACATGCCAAGAAGTCGGCTGGTTTTTCGTTTACTAGTTCAAATACATTTAAACAAAGAACTGTCAAATGAGACGGTGCGACTTCAAGACATATTTACGATAAGGCACAGTATAACAGTAACAATTCCGTTGCGTAAAGAAAGAAAGGAATATTTACTAACAAGCACTATAGGGTGTATTTATTTCTGTAATTTGCATTATAGATTCTGGAAGAAATGAGAGTAAATTAGTGATACGCTTTTCACATTTATATCAGTTAAATATTTGACAGATTCAATAATGTAAGAGATACAGCTACCATTAACTTAGGCTTTTGATAATCATAAATAAAATTGGAGTATATTTGCAGGGCACTAAATGACAGCTAAACCCTGTTCTATATAGAGAAACAAATTTCTACATAACTTGGAAGTATGGCATATAATATCTTTTCATTGGTGTTACGGGTTTTCACAAAGTAAAAAATCCTTTTATCATGTCGTAAGTTTAGAAGCGTAGCAGAATACTACATACTGAAGAAGGGACCAACGAAGCCTTTGAAACAATTTGTGTTATAATAAATACAAGGATATTAGGTAAGATATCTTTTATTTTCCCAATGATTTTGATAACATAACAGTCTGTCAATGTCAATGACAAGAGGACAAAGAAGTTAGGGTCAAATAGGCAAAATAGAATTATCCGAAGAATCAGTACGAATATAAGCTCAAACATAGAGGAAATAGTTGCACCTACAGCTATCCTATTAGTGGAAACCATTGGATGGGCTCTTCTCTTTATCCTGTTGTTTCCCAAACTTTAAAACCGATATTTCTACAATTCAAAATTTCACCACTGATTTCACCCAAAAAGTTGCGCTCAAAATCGGTAATAAAACAATGTTATTACATAGATCAAAAAATTTTATAGGTACAAGACCGTGTGTGGCTGCAAGAAAATTATGTTATGTGAAAGTGAAACAAAAAAATCCGTTTCAAAGAATATGTCCGAGACGTTAAGTACAGCAGATGTAAAGTACGCCTTTTCAAACATAACAACAAAAAAAAAAAAAAAAAAAAACTTTAATCGTATTCAAGGTGTAAAATTACTTCATATATATATATATAAATATATATAAATCTTTTCTTACTGATTCTTCATGTAATCCTATCTTAGCTCTGCGTACATTTAGCATATTCCCTTGTCCTTGCACCTTCGCTAATGACAGTTATTAGGATTTGTTGTCGAACTGTTAAGAATAAACATTCCTTCTCTTTCACACAAATGAACCATAAATACTATATTTTATCTAAGGACTGTTAACTTACTTACCCATGTAGCATCGTCGCGTTCACCATCAACATGGAACACGTGATATGTAGGGTTGAGATCAACGTATGTAGTGCCACTTCCTGTAAGAAATGCGATATTGCTGGGCCGAGAAGGATCATCCAAATCGTAAACGAGGTAGAATTCATCGTTATGAGTGTGGCCGTAAAACTGAGCAGCTACGATTCCCTGGAATCTGAATAAAAATAATATTTATTTATTTGTTCATTTATTTATTTATTGAGTATGGAAATTACAGATAGCAATTCTATTACGATTTCCTTAACTAACTAACTAACTAACTAACTCTATGGCCTATGGAACCCGGAGGTTCAGTGCTGCGTTTACAAAAGCTCTCCACTGACTTCTATCCTTAGCTAATTGCATCCAGTTTCTACTTTGTATTCCTATCTCTGCGAGATCCATCTTAATATTATCCTCCCATCTGCGCCTAGGTCTTCCTAATGGTCGTTTTCCTATGGGTCTACCAGTCAAGACTTTGAAAGCGTTTCTACTTTCTTCCATTCTAGCTACATGACCTGCCCACCTAAGCCTCCTAGACTTGACGACCCTAACAATGTTGGGTAAACCGTATAAACTATGTAGTTCCTCGTTATGAAGCTTCCGCCATTCCCCATTCTCGTTCCTCTTGGCTCCGAATATTCTTCTCAGGATCCTGTTCTCAAATACTTTCAGTCTATGTTCTTCCCTCAGAGTAAGCGACCATGTTTCGCAACCATACAGAACAACAGGCATGATTATCGTTTTATATATTTTAAGCTTCAAATTCCTCGACAGAATTCGCAACGACAAGAGATTTTGAACCGAGTAGTAACACGAATTCCCTGCTTTTAGTCGACATTTAATTTCTTCGTGAATATGATTTCCGTCTGTTAATATTGATCCTAAATATTTGAAAGTATCCACTTTATCAAAAGCATTATTTAATATTTTAACGCCTCCACAATTTGCCGTATTACGGTCCCGACGCACTTCCATGTATTTAGTTTTCTCTGCATTTACTTCTAAACCCATGTCCCTGCAAGCGTTTAATAAGATCCCTGCAAGCGTTTAATAAGATCTACGATTTCCTTAGTACATGGAATACAATAAATAAAAATACATGCAATAGAATGACAAGTACAACAAACTACAACGATACACAAATACACAATAAAAAGAACACTGAAGACATGCTAAATTATTTAATAATATACAGAGATATCCGACTTATACTGGTAAAGACCGTGACACAAAAGATGATGTTTCTTGATATAGTGAAAATTATTTTAAAGATATCTATTGTACAGTCACGAACATTAATAAATGGAGGTTGAAGCCATAAGAAATATTGGCTTCAGCCTTCATTTATTAATGTTCCTGACTGTACAAGAATATTTATTGACCGTTTCAGGTCCTTTATAGATCCTTTTGCTAATTTAGGTACACATTTCTAAAAATTCGAAAATTCCTTTTGTTTCTTCTTGGAACATAAAAATTGAAAATACGAGACAAAATATGTCAGTAACAATAATAATAATAATAATAATAATAATAATAATAATAATAATAATAATAATAATAATAATAATAATAATAATAATAATAATAATATAGTAATACGAAAACTTAACGGTGCTGAGTACCTACGCCATCTTTATTTTTAGTTAATCGATTTACTTGGGGAATTGTTTGTTTCCTTTTAAATGAATTGGAATTTTAATGAGGTGGTTTTACTGGTTTCTTCTTCAAATTTAGTTAAATATCCAGATGTCTGGAAGCTGGATCCAGATGTCAGGAAGATGATAACCTTCGTCTCTGTTGATGGATGGCTTGTATGTACGGATGAATAGAGATTCATGTATTTTCTTGTCCCAGAACTGTTTGCTTTTCTTTAGTACTTCAATTTGGTCTCACATGGCCGTATGATTGTATTGTATGCAGTGTTCGGCTATTGCAGATTTTTCTGGTTGTTTAAGTCTCATGTGTCGCTGGTGTTCTTTCATTCTGTCTTCAATGTTCCTTCCCGTTTCACCTATGTAAGTGGCGTTACATTCACAGGTGATCCTATAGATGCCTAGTGTCTTTAATCCCAATGAGTCTTTTGCAGTTGGTAGTAAACTCCTGATCTTCGGTGGAGGGCAGTGTACAGTCTTGATGTTGAATTTCTTCAATAGTCTTGCTAGTTGGTTGGAGGTTTTTCCCATATATGGAATAACTGCAATATTTTCCTTGTCTGCTGTGTTGTCCTCTTTTGTGGTGCAATTTCTGCTACTGTATTTTCTCATGGCTGTCTTGATCTGTTTCGACGAATATCCGTTGAATTTGAATACCGTACATCTCTTCAGACACACCCTAACGTCTACCTACTTCAGTTACCAAGACAATTTCTTTGAACAAAGCGATGGTGTGGCAATGGGCTCTCCTCTCTCTCCAGTAATAGCGAATTTCTATATGGAGTATTTTGAACACAAAGCGCTAGAAACAGCAACATACAAACCTAAAGTATTCTACAGATATGTAGACGACACATTCGTCATATGGCCCCATGGCAGACAGAAACTCGACGAATTCCTGCAGCATCTGAATTCTATACACCGCAACATCCAGTTCACAATGGAAACAGAAACAGAAGGAAAACTCACGTTCCTGGACGTACTCGTATACAAGAAACCAGATGAAAGTCTAGGCCATTCAATCTACAGGAAACCCACGCACACTGATCTCTACCTCGATGCGACCAGTTTTCATCATCCTGCACAGAAGATGGGGGTGTTAAATACTCTAATACAAAGAGCATACCAAATAGCAGATCCAGATAATATAAGCACAGAACTGTCTCACCTGGAAACGGTATTCAAATTCAACGGATATTCGTCGAAACAGATCAAGATAGCCATGAGAAAATACAGTAGCAGAAATTGCACCACAAAAGAGGACAACACAGCAGACAAGGAAAATATTGCAGTTATTCCATATATGGGAAAAACCTCCAACCAACTAGCAAGACTATTGAAGAAATTCAACATCAAGACTGTACACTGCTCTCCACCGAAAATCAGGAGTATACTACCAAATGCAAAAGACTCATTGGGATTAAAGACACCAGGCATCTATAGGATCACCTGTGAATGTAACGCCACTTACATAGGTGAAACGGGAAGGAACATTGAAGACAGAATGAAAGAACACCAGCGACACATGAGACTTAAACAACCAGAAAAATCTGCAATAGCCGAACACTGCATACAATACAATCATACGGCCATGTGGGACCAAATTGAAGTACTAAAGAAAAGCAAACAGTTCTGGGACAAGAAAATACATGAATCTCTATTCATCCGTACATACAAGCCATCCATCAACAGAGATGAAGGTTATCATCTTCCTGACATCTGGATCCAGCTTCTCAGTACGAAAATGACCATCAGCCAATCAGAGAGCAGTTTCCACCAGCAAAATCAGAGCACGCTATTGGCCAACAAAAACAACCAATAGAAACACAGCGATTCCTAAAGACCACAATATAAATTGTACGACCACCACACTCCAACACATAGCTCTGAAGATGTTGCCGCTGTATGGTAACGAAAGCTCAGCACAGCAACACTTACTCTGGCATCAATCCCGAGAACATTGGATTAATAGTAGATGCCAGCAAAGCTTCAAGATCATATTAATATAAATGTTGTTCCTCTGTGTCAGAAATTACCATTTCTTGAAAAAAAGACACCGGCCATTGTGCATCAAGGTCAATTCCTTCTTGCACTGGAATGCTTTCTGCCCTCGAGTTCACAGATTTACCACAATGTAATACAAGCAGTCAAAAACTGAACAACTGGTTCCTATTGAATGGCAAAAACGACCTGCATTCGGAACTGGGTGCAATGTGTACACGTTGAAAATAGAATATCGGTATATGCCAGAAATGGCACAATATACGGTAGAGGGCTAAACTTCAAATATTTTTCGACTAATGTTCTCAGTATTGTGTGTACTTCTTAAAAAGTATACACTAAACAAGGATAAAACTAGTTAGTAAACTTTAATGATTACAACAGAGATTATTATGAATCTAAATGTTATTTCTGAAATTATTCTACATGTATTTCAAGTATTTCATTTCCCCCTCCATATCTAAACAACGAAAACAAATATTTTTATCAAAATTTATGTACCTGTCTATTAGCTTCCTAAACTCGTAGCTCCAGATCTTCCAACAATCGGGTTTACCTGGAGGTACATGAGCTGCAATATGAACTTTTTCTCCATTTTTCTCTGATTCCAGAAGAACGTTAGCAAGCCAATGAAGCTGTCCTGCGATGTCTGTAGAATTATAGAGTAACCAACTGCAAAGAAAATAGCCAATGTAATTAACTAGTGCGGTGAACAAGGGTGTCAAATAAATACTGAAAAATACATGCTGAATACTGACTCTGAATGCTACAACATAATAGGACAGTATTTATATCTTTGTGTATGTACATATATAAAGTTCACTTAAGAAAAAAATTGAAGAGAAACAATTTGAGTTTAGGAAAAGGGAATATGAGATACTATTTCTTATTAAGAGTAATCGATGAGAGTTTTATAGGTAGGGCCGACTGTACCATATGTGCAATATATGAATTTGCCTGGGCGTCAAGTTTTGAGGGGCGGTAAAATCTGTCATAACTACATTATTTAAAATAAATATTTGTTGTTGGAAACAGACTTCATGATGATGCTAGCTAAATTTACTAAGCTGACCTATTTGAATGCTACACTCATAAATCATGGTTAGGTCGCATTAGTTTAAGGTCACACGGACAGTGCTAAATCAAATTGTCAAACAAATCCCAGAATAAATTGCTTGATTGTTGTCAAATACAAGAACTCAAGTCTCGAACAGTAGCGAACGCCTGTTCCATTTAGTTATCACAAATGATTTTCCGTTTAGTTTTTGATATGAAAACTAGTCTTGTTTTTGTCACAAACAAATTCCTTATCATTGAAGGTGGAAATAAGTATTTTTTTCCTTTTAATTTCTTAACTGATGTAGAAGGAAAGTCAAGAAATAAAAGAGCTATTTGCACTGGAATTGCAAACTGATATATTGAAATTGAAGCTCGATATTTAATTTTATAAAAAGGATTACCATTTTTCCTCTGCAGGTGTGTTTGCTTTATCTTTCACTAACATAATAGATTATCATTTAAATTTAAAGAAAACAGACACAACGTGATTGTTTTGGTAGTGTTTAGGCCCTTCTGAGTGCAAGTGCACTTTCCCTCGCCTTTGTTGTTTATGATAGGGTAGCATACTTAAAATCGTGGTTTTTAAGATTTATTCTTTCTGGAGAAACGGGAGTGGCAAATAATGCCATTGCACGGGGCAGCAAAATTGACTACGGCCGGCCCTGTTTATAGGAAAAGGCAAAGAAGTGTAAATAATGTTTGTAGATCTAGGGGGGCTTTTGATCTAGTGAACAGAAGTATTGATGCGAGTTCTAAAGAAGGTTGGGTTAGAATGAAAGGATAGAAGATAATAAACTCATATGTGAACAAATAAGCAAAAGTTAAAACAGGGGAAATATAAGAGATGAGAGTTTGATTTGAAGAGAAGAAATTTACAATGGCTTATATCTTGAAGTGATAATGAAGAAGAATCTACATAATGAAAATGATATTTCCATGAAAGATATAACAATTATTAGATGTTTTGCACATGATATGGCTCCTGTTACAAAATCTAAAAAAAGACGTTAAAAATATGTTAGAAAACTTAAGGAAAAGCTTCGAAGAATATGGGATGAAAGTAACGATACAAAGACAAAAGCAATGGCACTTAGAACCAAGCGGTTTTTATTAAATACAAAATTAGAAAGCAAGAAAGTAAAATAGGTGACTAGTTTTCAGTACAAAAGTAATAGAATTACTGAAGACACAAAGTGCAAGGGTAAAATTAAAGCAAGGCTAGGAATGGCGAAAGAAAAATTTCAGAAGAAGAGAAGTCTATTTTGTTGGTCTTTCAATAGAAAGAGTTATGAAAGCGACTCGTAAAATGTTTAAGTATAGAACATTGTGCTCTACGGAGCAGAAATACGCTACACACGAGGTTGTCGATTTATAAACAAGTTAATACAAACCAACCACAATATTGTAACATGACGATAATTAATTGGTGGAGGAAAAAAATATATTTAATTAATCATGATCATAACACTTTGCAAATTTATTCATATTTTAAATGGAAAATAAAATGCAACTCCTATACTGGTGCTGAGGGGTGGATCCAGGACGGACTTCTGGGGGGGGGGGAGCAGTGGGTTGTAATACTGCTACTTAGAGCTACTTTTAAGAGCTCCAAACTCTGGGATGAGTTTTATTAATATATAAATTTTTTTAAAAAAAGTTTCCTCTTCTGGCCCCCTGGATCCGCCACTGCTGGTGCTTTAGGTCATTTACATATCTTCAGAACAATTAAGGAAATCATGTAGTAACATAAAACTATGTACAGATATAACATTCCTTCTAATAAGGAATAATACTCATGTTATGTAGCAATGTGTTGACCCAAAAACATTATTAAAGCTTCCTATTTCAAGCAACCAGGAAAATACTTGTAATTGTTTAAGGTAAGCGGAAGAATAATCAGGCCACCAAAACTAGGAAGAGAAGGTAGGTGGATTGAAATGGTAGAGTACTCAGAACAATGTGTGTGAGAGTATTTAAGAACTTCTCCGTCATCCTCCCTGAACGAATTTTGGTGAGTGCAAAGCTGGTCATGATTTGATAAATGCATTGCTTATATATTCGTCTTAATTATGTATGTTAAGACATTGTCTAAATAATAGCCTAATAGGTCACAGCATTAGTTTTAGATATTAAATTAATCTGATGTCTCTAATTTTATTTAATGAGTTAGGACTTTACCTACTTGATGCTTTATCTATAATTATCTGGGATTAATGTTTAGAATTTTCAAGAATAGGTACATTGTACTCAATGAGAGGATAACTTCTTAAGTGGACGATTACTAGGACTCTTCACCATACAATCTTGTTTAAGTTACTCCGGTAAGTAACCTGCATTTAGAATAAGTGACCTGTCCTCTGTTGTTTTTCTCTCACAAGGATGAGACTAACTATTAAGCTTATGACACCATAATTGATTAACACACTGTATCTCTTGATAATAAGGAATATCTCCACGACAATAAGAACGTAGTAAGTTTATGACATTGCAACCACTTATTAACACAACAAGAAACCACTGATAGAACTCAACAATTATACTACGAAATATTTAAAACTTAAAAAAACACCTTAATACTTTTACAGTATCCGTTAATTCAGACACTCTCTTAGTCAAGTTACCATTAATAAACAATGTCAGGGAATTCTCGATAAATGATAAATTAAAACAAATTATATGTAGTGCAAGTTCCTTTTTTACAATTAGCATATTTTTATCCTACTAAGTTAAGCTGCTCTTATATTATATTCTAAATTGCAACAGATGGATGGAAACCAACTACAGGTTTTCAAAGTGTAAGTTTGGAGAAGAAATATGGGGAAAAAAGTAAAACGGAAAAGCAATAGGAAAATGCTAGGAGTAGAAGAGGTAAAAAGAACAATATTGGACGTAATTAAAAGGAGGAAAAGGCGCTAATTGGATCACTATCTAAGGATATCTGATAGATAAGATAAAAAGCTTGAGGGAGAAAAGGTTACAGTTGGGAGATATTCAAATGAATAATTGGTACGTTAAGACGCAGAGATTAGCTGATATCGTAGTGCATGAATGAGTTCCAATTCTTGGCACGTAACCTACCAACGATGACAGAACACTTGTGATGATATTATGTAACATACTTCGTGCTCTGTTCACTGACGTACTTTCGGGCTATCAACCGAAGTTCCTAGTAGCAGTCATGAGCACAGTGATCAAATTAAACCGGTATGGCATATCGAATAAGTAAAATACCAAAAATCACACTAGCTTTAATTTTTAAAAAAAAATGAGCTCTAGCATATTATACTAAAGTATATCCACGGCAGATTTATGTACAAACGAGATTATTGATAGTAATTTGTTTCCAACTCGACAACAAACTCGTAGTTCTTGGCAAGATATATTTCATTTCATTCATACTGCAATAGATCGTACGTCAAAAAAAAAAAAAAAAAAAGTTCAGTTTTTCATTATTTTGCAATGAAATTTGCCGGCAGCAGCTTTCTAAAAGAAGTCTTAAATATTAGATCAGTACCAAGAGGAGTTATTTCCACACTGGCAATACAGCCAATGCCAAGGAACTTACTTGTTAACAGCAACATTTTATTTTCTGGGAACTTGACATAGGACATATTGCAGCGTCAAAGGCAATTTAGCTGATTTTATCTATTTTCTTCTATTTTACTCTCTTATTTTTTCTTTCCTTGATATTTATTATTATTATTATTATTATTATTATTATTATTATTATTATTATTATTATTATTATTAATAATAATAATAATAATAATAATAATAATAATAATAATAATAATAATAATAATAATAATAATAATAATAATAATATACAATCGAAAAATGATGATAGTAATTTTATTTTCTAATATTATCTTCCTTTCTCTTTATCATATATGTATACGCTAAAAGAACAAGAATAACGAATTTATACTTTTATTGTATTGTATGTACTTAATTTCAGGAATATTGAAATTTTTCAACCCAAATTAACGTCAGCAGCTTTAAACAGACTATATCCAAAATGTATAATTTCATATCACAGAATTTGTTTTTTTTATTTTCGCTTGAAGTACCGTTGCAAAAATCTGGCTACTTTACTCTGGCACAGGCATGTGCAAGTTGGAGCAGGATGTGAGCCAATCACAGAAGTACTTACTGGCGTCGAGAGCCGTACGAGACAATGTGTAACATTCTCACAAAAATTGAATAGCCATAGGAGAAACTTGTTCATTGTACACTAACACCACAGGAATAAAAAAAACTGTTATATGACAGCAAGGGCGCCGATTTCTTCGTAAATTTGCGGGGGTCCATTCAGATACAGAAGGTATATATATGAGGATTTTAAGACAAATTAGCATTGGGGGGCCCGGACCCCCTAGGTCCCCCCAGGATCGGCGCCCTTGTATAACGGTAACAAATATATTTACTGTCAAAAAGCACACACACACACACAAAAATAACATTTTAGTGAGATGATTTATCTTTATCTTTCATGTTTTGAATCAATCTGAAAATGTTTTTACACTGTGCGATAGAGGGTTGGAGAAATTTTCAATATAATTAAGATATTACGTAATAAATGCATTTTCAATAACGTATCAGGCGGGCCGGATAAAAGGGTTCAGTGGGCCGGAATCGCCCCGGGGACCGGCTGTTGCATATGGCGACTCTAGCAAATTGTATGCTCTTTTTAAAAAAAAAATTTCATTTTATATCTCTCTTCTTTGGATATTTGGACAGGATTATAACGATCGAAAGCCCCATAGCCACAATTTAGTGTATTACACTAAAGTTTTTTCTCCTCTGATGTCATAATAAAGTCGCTTATTTTTTTTACTGTACATGTACGTTAAAAATAATAGCAGGAATGCATTTGTTTCTCAAAAGCTATTCTCCATAAATCTCTATACAAGAGAAGACAAATTTGACCAAAGCATATGCTATCTAATAACTAATAGCGTTACAGTTTCGACAAAGTATCTTTGCCTTCATCAGACACATTATCTAAGGCAAAGAACCTTCCCGAAATTGTAACGCTATTATTTATTAGATAATAAATGTTTTTGTCAGAATTTGTCTTTTATTTTATATTAGCTGATATGTCCGCACTTCGTACAGGTCAGATAAAATATCTATATAAACAAACTGAACAATGAAAGAAACAAAACTCTTATTTTACTAATGGATTTGACACTAATATCGGTTATTTTGGATTATTTTTACGTGTCTTGGTATCCCCCCCGGGTGACCCCCCGGCTTTCATACAATCATAGCTTATTTGAAAGTAATCGCTAATGGAAATGTCACCATTGATCTCAGTGACCGTGAAAACTATGGATTTGACACTAATATAGGTCATTTTCTACTACTTTTAAACGCCAACCCCTGAGACACACCCCCTAGTTCGAATTTTGAAAAAAAAAAAAAAAAAAACGCTTCGTCTTGGTCTGGGGCCTGGACCAAGGTACCCGTGAACAAATTTTGGTATCTATCAGTCTACTCGCCTGGTCCCCAGGTCGCACACAGACTGACAGACAGACTGACACAGAAACAAGCTTTTTATTTCACCTATGGTATTAGACAAGAAGTTCCAAAGAAGAATGAGTAGAATGAGTAGCATTCATAAGAAGTACCTCCTATTCTCCATATTTGATGTATTATAACTTTTATTTTTATTTTATTTGTTGATATATTTTTAATTATAACTGGAATTAAGACAGCACCTCTGAGCATATCTCTTTCCATTAAGTCATCATACGGCTCTCGTGGAATATGTACTTATATTTTAAGTCTTTAACTTTGCTTACTTATGTCTTAAAACTGGTGTGAATATAATGTATTTAGTTGAAAACTTACAAGTTGAAAGTGTAGCAGTAGTTAGTGTTGAGACCAATGAACCGAAGTCCTGGCTTTATTAGTGTCGTGTAGAATCCTGCATATCTTATAGATTCTATCGCATCCTCTGGCAACCAGATGGACCACATATCAGCCACAGCATCATATAACCAGTTCGTTGTGATATTCGGTTCTGTGATTTCAGGGGGAGAAAATCTAAAAAGAAAAAAAAACAACGAAAGTAATTAAAAAACGATAAATTAAAATAAATTAAAATAAACAATAATAAAGAAAGAAAAATATAAATATGATATTCCAACTGATAAATAACTTTTATTTACAAAATACATTTTGAAATATCTTCAAAAAGATTTTTCTCATAATTTACAGAGATTCTGAGAGTGTTAACTCATTTTGCCTATATATTTTTCACGTTTTTCAAAATATTCCAAAAGCTAAACTGAGTGCAATGTTTTAGTACTTATGAATTACTGCTAAATAAACTTATGGAACGTACAAGATCCATTATGTCGCGCAACTTACTATCCCCATTATAGATAGGGAGATCACCTCTGCTGTTTAGATTTCAGAAGAAAAAAAAAAACTTCCGAAGGTCATTCTTGAAGTTTACCTCCATATTTAATTAAGAAAAAACACTTTCAAAGGTCATTATTATACCTTTCAGCTAAGCTCAACTAGGTATATGTATCTAAATTTTAAAAGGGTGGACCTTGCAGACCTACAGCTTCTCAAAACATTGGGAAAATAGTATTTTTTTTTATTTATGTAACTTCATCCCTCTTGACTCTGGAACTATTACTCAAATGATTAATACTTTTCTGACCAGAGTATATACTTATTTATTAAAATTAACAGTTTCAGTAACTTAACTTTATCTTCATCAGACATTAACTGGCAAAATATTTATTAATGTAGCGAATAATAACAAATATAATTATGAAAGAATATAATAATAATAATAATAATAATAATAATAATAATAATAATAATAATAATAATAATAATAATAATAATAATAATAATAATAATAATAATAATAATAATAATAATAATAGTAGTAGTAGTAGTAGTAGTAGTAGTAGTAGTAGTAGTAGTAGTAGTAAAAATACGTCAAACAATGACCCTTTATTTTCAGAAAGATAGAACATATCCCTGCAGATATCATTTTTATTCATTTCGAAGACAACACGCTATGTGCTATAGAGGGAAATTTGTTTTCACTTCCTCGTCTTTGCTAATTTACAGCATAAAGATACAATATACGTTACTTGCTCTTTTAGAAACTGAAACATTAGAAACATGAATGTCTCATAATTTTAGCAACGATAATCCTGTCTTTGTTTCTTGAAAATTACAAGTACACTTTAATCTTTCATCTTTTTCTAAGGTTTGTACTTAAACAATTGCTATTAGAATTCAAATACCGTATAGGTCCGATTATACAGTACGATAGTTTTAGTATAAAAACAGTTTTATGAAAAACATGCTCATATTACAATCACAGCCTAGCCCTTTCCACTTGAAAATTAAAAAAGTTTATTTCATACCATACGGGACTGTACTATCTGCATCACTGTCCTGAAACCGCGCCATGTCGTTGCGTGACTTGTCAAGGTCAGACGTACATAGAAAATAGGAAATGCGTTATGTTACAGTTCGATTTGAGTGACATCTAAATTTTGCTATTAATGTATTTTCACCCGCTTCCAAGGGGTGTTCAGGTCGATCTGAGTATACTCTCCGTAACCAGCAGTAAAAAAAAGCTGCAATAAAAGCTGGGATTGAAATCTTGAAAAGAATTTTAAATTGTTAAGTTTTCCATTATATGGTATAAATACTTTCAAAGTATCTTACGTCTAATATTTTATTTTGGGTATTTTTACTTTTCCATTAAAATTATCTTAAAAACTTAGCGTCATATTATATTCAAGGTTGTACTATATTGGAGCGTATACAGTAATCAAATAATTAAACAATACTCCTTCTAATATTTAAGTAAACAAAATCAAATAAATTCTGCTAAAAAAGAACTATTATGGGGATCACGCGAAAAATACCTTTATTTATATATATATAGTGGTTTTTGTGGCGGTACGCAACAGGAACTTTCTTTTTTTCACATCTGGGAACCCAAGCGAAGAAGTTGAATCCCAGTTTCAAGACTTGTTACCTACTTCAAGACGGTACTTAAAAATGAATTATTTCTCTTGGGATCACCCCCTCCTTGAGGATGGATATGAGGAAACTTTTGATGAGCATTTAAATAGATTAAAAATAGTAACTCAGCGTCTGAAGACTTTACCAGCCCATATCGCCTTTTTTCTACTTAAGAAATACCTGGGAATACCGAAACTAATCTATCTTTTAAGCACCACTCCCACATGGTTCATGTCTTCCAAGGTACTTCAGCCTGATAATTGCTTGAAATATGCACTACAGTCAATCATCAATTATTATTTGAATGAAAATCAATGGACTCAGGCAAGCTTATCAATTTGCTTAGGATGTTTAAGTGTAAGGAAAATCTAAGATTTAAGCCTTCCACCTTTCCTGTCCTCGTGTTTTGAATTGAAGCCACTTATCTGCAACATATTAAACATTCCAGTTGACAAAATAGAAATTCATTACCTGGCGGAGGGACTGGAGATACGAAATGGTATATACCATAATGAGACTCCCGTTGTGTTGGACTTTAACAACAATAATTGATAAAAAATTCGTCCCTGAAACTATATCTGATATTGCCCATTTTAAATCTTTACAAAGAAAAGAATCTGGTGCATGACTACAAGCTACACCGTCAAAAATATTGGAACTTTCTTGGAAAACAACGCGTTTCAAATTTGTGTCACTCTACGTGTCAGCTTAAATATCTGTCAGTTTCAAATGTACATGTCAAGAACAGATTGATGGAAAAATTTACATGCATTAAGCTGTTCTAGGAGTGGAGGTTGAATTTCTCGTCATGGAGAGCTAAATAATATAATAAGACGAGCTCTTGCCAGTATTGATGTCCCAAGTGTTTTAGAACCATCTGGAATGTCCTGAGATAATGGCAAACGACCAGATGGAGTGACATTAACCCCTTGGAAAATGGGGCAACGACTGGTATGGGACGTCACATGTGTTGACACATTTGCGCCTTCCCATTTAGCTTCATCATGTGAAGAGGCAGGAAATGCTGCTGAAACAGTCTGTAAGCGAAAACACACGAAATATTCCAAATTAAAAGAAGATCATATGTTCATCGCCTTTGTTACTGAAGCCTTCAGCCAAGTCTGGGAGTCTTCAGCCAAGAAGCTAGAGAATTCTAAAGGAAATCGGATTGAAATTAAATCTCAAGACGGGAGATCCGAGAAATACACAATTTTTATTTCAACGCATTAGTTTAGCAATACAGTGAGGTAATTTTAGTGGTTAGCATTTTAGTGGTAAGTGGTTAGCATTTTAAGTTCCTTCCCTTCTTCTAAAATTGATTTTTTTTTTTAAATGAACCAGAATTTATGAACACTTTGGATTGAAAAGTGTAAACTAAGTTTTGTCAACTCCGTGATATTTCTCATGCTACTTTCAAAGATGAAGAAGATGGACTTACTCGCTATTCTCAGTTATGAAGTTAACTGGTTCTACACAATTTTGTTTTTAATTTTCATTTATACGAATATTAACTCAAAATTAGATTTGAATCGAATATATAACTGTTTTTTAACCTCCTTATTATTGAAAATATCAACAATATCAACACATGTACGTATAGTAGTTATGTTGTTTTTGTTAATCATTGTTGTATAAAGAATATTTTTAATTGTTGATAAAAAAATTATATTTTTTTTAAAAAAATACTGTTTCATTTTAAATTTTTAGTATAACTGCTTTTTAATAATCATTATTATTTTCACTTTTATTATTATTATTGAAACTGTTACGATTTATTTTAATTTTGATAAATAAGTATATACTCTGGTCAGAAAAGTATTAATTATTTAAGCAATAATTCCACAGTGAAGATGGATGAAGCAAAATCTTGTAAGTTCCACTGTATGATCCTAATGATAGCACATGGATGTATCTAATCGAAACCTTTTGCACCATAAAGCAAGAATACATCAAAAAGCCACGAGTATAATCAAATATTCATTTTTGTACATATGTTTTTACAATAATATATAGTGTTTTATAATACAGCAATAAAACATTAATTGCTCTTATGAAGAAAAGATCACAAAAATGTAATAAGATAAATATACTTACATATTAAGGGGACTAGGTTCGTGATTTCCTAAAACAGGATAGACAGGAATTCCTGTAAACACTCTCTTAATTTCGTCGTAAATGAATTTAATACTCTCTAAGTTATCTTCTTTGGACGTTTCCCATACTCCATGATCAATGAGATCTCCAGTCACAATAAGGTAGGACATATCCTTTTAGAGAAAAAGTAATATTAGTTAATTATCAAATAGAATTTACATTATAACAAAGGTTGTGCTACTATTACAGAAAAAAATAAATAAAAGGTGACATGAACATAATTTTTAAAAAAAAGTTACCTACGGGAATAGTGGTGACGATCTTTAACAATATTTCGACCAGTATGTGCCTGTTCATTCATTAGAACATTTAGGGAGATCTAGTATATTAGAACAGTCACATGAGAAGTATATATTTTCAAATCTTTACTCCAAACTATTGGACAAATCGAAGATCATTTTGTGAATATTGCAGTATATTCTGTGCCTTTCTCAATTTCTGACATGAAAAAGAAAAGAAAGAAAGAAATGAAGTTCCTAATTTTCTCTTTTACAATGGTTATGCCCTTTAGGCTAAAGGAGATGGATGATCAGTGAGAGTGGTAAGTATAAAAGATCTGGTGGAACAAGAATGCGGGAGAATCCTTAAATAACCCATGAGCATGAAGCAGGGACGGATCCAGGACGGACTTCTGGGGGGGTTGTAATATTGCTACTTAGAGCTACTTTTAAGAGCTCCAAACTTTGGGATTGGTTTTATTTATATATAAAAGAAAAGAAAAGTTTCCTCTTCTGCCCCTGGATCCGCCACTGGGATGAAGCTATTCACTATAAATTAATATAGCCTGGAATCAAACTGATCTTTCGCACCAGAGATAGAGTTCTACCACTGAGCTCAGGGCCGGCTCTACTATATGTATAACACGTGCATTTGCACGGGGCGGGAAGTTTCGAGGGGCTGCAAAATCAGTCATCAATGTATTATTTAAAATAAATATTTCTTGTTGGAAACAGACTTCATGATGACGGTAGTTACATTTATTAAGCTGACCTTCTATTTGAATACTTCATTCATAAATCATGTGTAGCTCGCATTAGTTTAAGGTCACATGGACAGTGCTAAAGTCAGGCCCATATTTATATATTGTGCGCCCCTGTGCTCTAAATAATTTGCCACCTCTCCTTCCCGAAACCGACCAATATTAGAGTTGAAATCATAGTTTTTGGGGTCACTGAGATGAATAGTAACAGTTTTAATCCAATTCAACTTCAAGGTCATACTCCACTGCCCAGAGAGGAAGAGAGGTTTTTAATGTAATCGAAAACGACAGATATTACTGTTGAATTCATAGTTTTCGAGGTCGCTGATATCAATTTTCATGATATTCAAGTTCATCCTCACCCCTTTAAAAATAATCAGATAAGCTAGCTAATTAGTAACTACTGTAATTAGAGCGAATTAAACACATTAACATATTTTCTCACGTTTGTGCGGGGATTCTGCGGGTTGCTATTTTTAAATATTACTTTATTGTGAATCTTTAAAAAATCCTATGTGCAGCGGTGGCTCAGAGGTAGAGCGTTCACCTTTGGTGCATGGGGTCCTTGGTTCGATCCCAGATTGCGCCATGTGAGCTTTGTGGTGGACAAACACCGTGCATGTGGCTTTTCTCAGGGTTTTCCAGCTTTTATCCACTTTCTTTATTCCACCATTTCACCCATTATCATGATGACAGTCTCCTTTAGCCTCGCCGGCATAACCGTGGGACGTAAAACTTACTTTTGTGGGGCGGTTTTTATTTTCATTTTTAAAAAATCCAAAATTTTGCCACCCCCTAAAATCTGCAGCCCTGTGCTCGAGCACAGAATAGCACTTACCTAAATACGGGCCTGGCTAAAGCAAATGGTCAAACAAATTCCAGCATGAATTGTTTGATTGTTATCAAATATAAGAATTCATGTGAATATGTAGGAGCTCAGGGGATATATGATAGTTTTAAGAGTGGCTCAGTATTAATTCAACAGTCTCAGGATTCTCGAACAGTAGCAAACACTGTTCCATTTAGTTAGTTATCACAGTTTTGATATGGAAACTAGTCTTGTCTTTGTCACAAAAATGTTCCTTATCATTGAAGGTGGAAACAAGTTTTTTGTTTAAATTTTTAAACATATGTAGAAGGAAAATCAAGAAATGAGGATAAAAGAGCTAATTGCACTGCAATTGCAAACTGGTATATTGAGATTGAAGCTCGATATTGAATTCTATAGAAAAAAGATTATCATATTTCCTCTGCAGGTGTCTTTGCTTTATCTTTCACTAACATAATAGATTATTATTTAAAGAAAAAAAGAGACACAATGAAATTGTACTTGTAGTGTTTAGACCTTTCTGAGTGGAAGTGCACTTCCCTCCCTTTCGTTGTTCATGAAGGGTTAACATACTTAAAATCGTGGCTTTTAAGATTTCTTCTTTCTGGAGATCTGTTCTGGTTTAGATCTGTTCTTTCTAACTTCTTCGTTAAAGGCGCCAAATAAAATACAAATAAAACAGTGCGCCATCTATTACAGTACTGTTTAATTAACTGATGTTACCTACCCGTATATTTGCAATCTAAATATCTTTGTAGTAACTTAATTAATATTTTACAGTTAAACGACGAACTACAATTAAAATTATGTGAAAAAAATGTGTTGACATCGAGTTTACATGTTGCTGAACAGAATTTCAAAGCTCTGGTTGGTATGGAAGTGAGTGAAATTTAAGTAGCAAGATTTGACTCCAACAAATAAACATATTGAAAAGAAGCTTAACAAAAACATTGTAAAAAATAATTCTCTGAGCTCTTTCACTAAAATTATTTATGAGCTAGGGAGGGAAAGAAATAGGGAGAACAGAGAGCAAAAACAGAATTTTCTGAGCTCTTTCACTAAAATCATTTATGAGCTATGGAGGGAAAGAAATAGGACGAAAAGAGAGCAAAAGCAGAATTGTTTGACCTTTTTCATTAAAATCGTTTACCAGCTAGGGAGAGGAAGAAAAAAAAACTGATAAGCATCCAGCCTGATAGCACTATCACGTGACAACAGGACACTATATTGTCCATGCCATACACTTGAATTTATCTAAGCTTTTTCTCTCCATTCTTTAAGTTTTCTCCTCTATCTACTTCTTCCCTTCTCCGTTAAGTTTTTTTTTATTTTCCCTACTTCTTCCTTTCCCTGAGAGCCGCGGTGGCTCAGTGGTAGAGCGTTCACCTCTGGTGCATGGGGCCCCTGGTTCGATCCTAGCTCGCCGCGCCAAGTGAACTGTGTGCGTGGGTTTTCTCGGGTTTTTTCCGTTTCCTCCCACTTCATTCTACTATTTCAATCATTTCTCATCATCACTGTCTCCTTTAACCTAGCCGCAATAACTATGGAATATAAGACTTAAAGATTTCACTTCATTTTTCTCTTTCTCTGTCTGATGAATTGATTTAGCGAAAGAGCTCATAGTTAACTTCTTTTAGTGTATTTTCTCTCTGTCTGATGAATTAATTTAGCGAAAGAGCTCATAATGAACTTTTTTTTTTTTTTTTTTTTAAGTGTATTTGATGATGCTTTTACTATTTGCCGGGAAGTAATTCATTGTACATGATGCCAAAGCACGTTACGTACTCCAGCAAAGCAATTTTAACAACTTCGGGAACAAGTACGAAATTCTAATACGAAGCAAAATAGGAACGTGGAGGAGTTGAACAGGAACTAGAAGTCAGGAGTTTGTGCACGAATAATGTAAGTATTGCTTGCATTTCTATCCGAATTAATGAACCGTCTCTGATCCGTTGGAAATTAAACCACTTCACGATATATTCATATTTTTTTTCCCTAATCTCATCGTCGTCTAAAAATTGTGGAAAAGAATCATCTTTTATATATCAAACAAAAGAATGTCGCCACATCTTAGAAAGGAGATATAAATAATTGTTCTGTGCTAATTAATGTGAACCGTGATTTATAATAATAATAAAATTACTCTTTGGAACTTAAGGAAAAATACTATTAGTCTGACAGGTTTAAAGAGTGCATTACTTCCTCATATATATATACACAAAACAGAAATAAAATAAAACAAATTTGAGCTTGAGAAGGGATACTACGAGAAATAGTAGAAAGAGAGAAAAATTTATAGTTGCTGTAAAACTGGAATTCACAGATAAGGCAATAGAATCGTTGAATTCACTTATTTTATATGGTAGAATAACTAGTTAAAATATGAAACTTTTTCAAATATCAACAAACTTCTAACAGATACTCGATTAATTTTCACTAAAAAAATAATATTATCTAGTGAAATAGCTACCATTTAGAACGTTCTGTGTTTTTAATAAGGTACTATTATCACCGCCATATGACAATACAAATGATCTAAAGACGTATTTGTTAATGATAGGAATTATATCGACAGCAATATTAAAAAATGCTCTTTGGTAAATATACACAAGTTTAACATTGTTCTTTTAATTTACTATAGTTTACACAGTCTATAAATAAAATTGACCGATTCAGAAATCCAACACGCCATTTTTATGTGAGGAGTTTAGGACTTAGAAGTCTATTTGCGACGTAAACTTTAAGTACTATGTTTCTGTAATTTAACAGTGTTCTCCAAGATATTAGGTAAAGTAGGCAGTTAGGTTAAAAGTATGACTACTTTGCTATAAAAACATTGTCTATAAGTTATTACTCTGTGTCTAGTACGACTATCCATCCTTAGCCGAGACATATATAAGTGCCATCTATTACAGTTATCAGTGGTGGCGATTGGACGTTAAAAGTGGGGGACAAGATATGAATATTTGTATATCAATCTTAGTTTTCCTGGTTGTTTCCAGCACTTTGTTCGACGAAATGTTGTATAACTAATAGAATACTATCTTTTTCAGTTGAAATATCATATTTGGCATTATACATTAGGAACTGTCGATTTTTGTGCAATTAAAAAATAACTTGTGAAAGTTTTTTTTTTTTTTTTTTTTTTTTTTTAATGTTCTCTCAATTAGTTTTAAAGCTGCTGACTAACATATCGAGCCCTTGTAATCACTGCAGGATAATCACTGCAAAGGAGTGGCCTGAAATACTTACTGGATGTTGTAGCCTGATTTCTTCCAGAATATTAGTGATTGAATAGGAAGGCATGTCGCAAGATCTATAATCTCCCCAATAACCAGCACTCGAAGAATTGTCAGAAGGTTCTCCTTGATCAGCTCTGCAGCACGTCGGTTCACCACATACTGCGTTGCCTTGGTACGTGTAACGAGGATCATAATGCAAATCCGAGAGGTGGACTACCTTTGTACTAGGTATGCTTCCCTATAAATATACAAAAAAATTAAATAAATAAATAAATAAATAAATAAATAAATAAATAATAATAATAATAATAATAATAATAATAATAATAATAATAATAATAATAATAATAATAATAGTAATAATAATCATCGTGAATTTCTCCAAATAAATTTCAAACTATTTTTTCTTCTTTCTTATTTTACTCAAAATTAAGGCGGCTATACGCTCCGCATTTCAAATTGGTGTCACGCTGACCCACGCACTAATAACCCACTTTGAGCCTGTTTGATCCTTTAACACGCACGGAAACACACTTATTTCATATGATTTCCATGTTGCGTAACATGCCATCAGCTATTATGAAAACGTCTTGCTTTGACTCACGAGAAATATAGCTATCTTACCCAAAATATATACAAGAGGAGTCCGAAAATAGGTTTCCCTAGGCGACTATGGACAGGGGTGGGGATGAAAGACCAAAAATAGCATATGACATCCAAGATTAGATGTACTTTTATTTTTCCATATATGTACCACATACATTGAGACATTTGTCATACCGGTTTGTAAGCTTCAAAAACCCTTCCAGGAAAAATTCAGGGCTCTGTATACGTAAGAAGTTTCGAGCACAGAATCGAGTTCCTGTGATTTCAGTATTTTCAGCATTGCTTCCAAAGGGCCTGCCGCCGAGAGTCTTCTTCAAAGCCGAAAACAAATTTGGGCGCGTCATTGCCAAACCGAGAGGGGAAACTTATTTTCGGACTCCCCTTCGTATTTCTAAAAACAAGGAGTAAAATTTAAATTTGTAGAACTGCATTTTAGAACTTGAAAAGTGTTATCTGCCAAGGTTTAATGTGTTAATTAAAGTTTCGTCTGAACGACTCATGAGGGAAGTCACATATGTACAAGACGGGCCAGAAGTCACGAAGGAGTTACAACTGTGAATAACTATTTTTATAATTAGTTTCCATTGATATTTCACAGACTTAAGACCAAGGATATTAGATTGTTTACATTTATGTGCGGATTATAATATCAGGAAAGCGTCCGCCATTATAGGTCTCGTAGACACGGGCCCTATGTAGCACGTAATTAATGACAGGAGTCAACATTTCTAGTCCGAGTGGCCGTATTTCTGAACGAATATTGTCTTTGATATGCTGTATTATTTGTAGTTTGTTCACATACACTTTGTTCTCAAGGACAATATTCATGCAGGAATACTGGCACTCGGACCAGAAGTGTTGACCTCTGTCATGAATCATGTGCTACATGGGATCCGTGTCTGTGAGGCCCATAATGGCACACACTTTCCTGAGATTATATTCCGCACATAAATGTAAACATTCTAACATCCTTGGTCTTAAGTCTGTGAAATACCAATGGAAATCAATAAATTAAAAAAAAAAAAAAAAATCACAGTTATAACTCCTTCGTGACTTTTGGCCCACCCCTTATATCATGAAGAAATTCACGTATATATGTCAAACTAAGGGAAAGAACTTATCTAATGTACTCAGTGTTGAATTTAGGCATGTTCAAGAGAGGGCTGAGCCCCCCTAGAATATATATGCGCCCCCCTAGAATATCTATACACTTGCATTGAAATATTTTCTTTTTTGTGTTTATTTTTTTTCGGAAATAAAAGTCTTAAAATCAAAGGTTTTTTAAAAAGAAAATTGTTTCTTCTTTTGCCTAACTTAATTGTTCTAATTAACAAACTGCGTTCTCGTATAAAGTCGAAGTTTAATAATAATAATAATAATAATAATAATAATAATAATAATAATAATAATAATAATAATAATAATAATAATAATAATATGAATTGGAAATTAGATACAGATGTACACGAACGCTTTACAACGTTAGTTAGGAAAAATGGCAATATTTTGGTTATTGCGACTGACGAGACAAAAACAAGTCGCGAGTTTTGTTGCGATAGATTCCTGCTGCTCTATTGCAATCTAGAACATAGCCCTCCCTTAATTTTTTATTGCCTCCCCCCTTGTAGAAAAGTCTGAATTCAACACTGAATGTACTAATTCTCTTATACAAGAAATAGAACTTTAGGCTGTTTTCGTCCCTTAAATTGAAGCCTCAAAAGTTTAAATTTTTCTGATGTGACTTCCTTCAAGAGATGCCACTGATCTGAACCGCTCTGTTGTGTAATCCATGATGGTTACTTCGTTAACGTGACTTACCTTTGCTTCTTTTCTTTTAATTGTAAAAGAAATAATATGAGGTTGTTTTTATGGAAGTACAATGAACAGATCAAAAAGAATACGGAAAATATTTGTTTATAAATATAATTCTATGAAATAAAAATTATGAACTTTTAATATAACTTTAATGCTAAGAAATGGAGTGATAAGAATTTTGAATATTTTATTTACGTAAAATAATCATAATTATGTTGTGGCGTATAATTACTAACCAAATCATGTGTTCTCTTATTACGACAAGAGACTACAAGTTATACATGACTATAATATAAAGATTAAAGATTTTTTTTTAAAAAAATATAGTCAGCCCGAATGAGGTAGAAGAGATAACTGAAAATAAGGCAACGTTATATAAGAAAGTAACGTGAAATATTATGTTCAGAGGGTCATTTTATGCTGTAGCTGAATTCACGTTGTCACGTTGTCGATATTGCAAGGTTCTACACGTGCTCTCAATACCACGTGCTGGCTGTAAACACACTTCAGACGACAGCCACGAAGAAGACTGTCAACCATCGACACTGATCGGCAAGTGAAGAAGATTCAAGCAGTCAACAACATTTTTGGATAAAAGCAGCCGGAACACCGCAAAAGGCATCAATCTCCAACGGTTGATCATCACCTTCACTCTCTAAGAGGCCTGGGCTCTGAGAAATCCTCTCTAAGGCGCCTGGTTTCTGCAAACACTGCACTACTCCCTAGAACGCCTGGTCTTTGAGCTTTATCCCCCTTTCTAGGACGCCTGATCTCTGAAAGATACTTACCTACACCTTGGTCCCAAGAGCCTTGGTTCGTGTCGCCCTAAGACGCTTGGTTACTGGGCTTCTACAAATTCACCAGCAAAGCACTAAGATATCTAGAGGAACTTATATTTTGTTTGTAATATTTATTACTATTGTATACAAGAAGAAATTTTTATAATAAAAGCTGATGGAAAAAGTCCAAATTCCGGTGTACCACTTTTAGCTCTATCCTAAAAGACAGCATTTTACAATATATTTCTTTTTTCATTATAAATGTAGGTTCACATAACGATTTTGCTATACTATATGTAAATTTATTATTTCTTATACTTCGATATGTTCCATACTCATATCATTATGTATATAATAAGGTCGAAGGGACACAATATATCAATTGAATTGAATCGTTGAAAAATCCCTTCATCATGTCATAAGTTTAACAGTGTACCGGAATAACACACTGAGGAAGGGACGAGAGAAGGCTTGGTCGTAATTTAATACATAAATCTTAAGATACAATGTTTTTATCTTGTTAAATATTAAATATGCATCCTATAGTATCCACAAGTAAATAAAATCTTCTTGGTACAAATTGGTACTTACATTAGCGTAATTAATCTGTGGTGGATCAATTTGTGGTTTCTCACCAACATCTACTTCCACTGTCCAATTTGTGCGTGTGTCGAATTGCTCACAGTTCGCTTGAAGAATAATTCCACAAGCAACTTGTCCTGTTACATTGCTGTGAGTTGCGATGTAATATACAGTATCCTGAAAGTTAAAAAAGAATTAAAATTAAAAGACAATGTTTCATTTTGATTTAGATTTCTGGGCTTTCGGCATCTATGGCTATGTTAACCCGCCACTAGGATTAGGATTAGGAATTAGACTTCTGGGCTTTCGGCATCTATGGCCATGTTAGCCCGTCACTAGGATTAGGAATTAGATTTCTAGGCTTTCGGCATCTATGGCTATGTTAGCCCGTCACTATGATTAGGATTAGGAATTAGATTTCTGGGCTTTCGGCATCTATCGCCATATTAGCCCATCACTAGGATTAGGATTAGGAATTAGATTTCTGGGCTTTCGGCATCTATCGCCATATTAGCCCATCACTAGGATTAGGATTAGGAATTAGATTTCTGGGCTTTCGGCATCTATGGCCATGTTAGCCCGTCATGTATGAGGGATGACGTCCCTTGCGATCAACACTATCCGAGGAAACGGAAGGAACAAAGGAAGCGGCTTGGGACCTAAATGTTAAGTACCACCCCGGCATTTGCCTGGTCTGAATGAAGAAAACCCAGGAAAACTTCATTCAGAATGTCTGGCCTGAAGAATCTTTTTACGCTTTTTCGACCGAGTCCCCACCGGGAATGTGATTCATTTGGAGTTTGTACAAGAACAATACTAGTCAGATACTTTGACAAGAGAAGTATTAAGCGACAAATGGAGTGTTCATACACTATATAACTCTTATACTTTTAAGTTTTGTTTAGGTATGAAGCGCTTATTAAAAAAGGAAGGACAATAACTTTTACAGGGGAATGGCAACACTGATGAAGTTGATCATCCCCAGAAGCATCCCCTACATTCTGTGCTTGTAACAGAGATAGGCTCATCGTCCGAGTGGAGTTGCATACATGCGGGTAGTAGTAAGGTGAAATGACTGCCGTAATACAAAATTCCCAAATGGAAAGTGAAATCTGTCATACGATTTCTGAACGCCAAAGGACAGAATGCAGCTGACATCCATAGAGAATTGTGAGCCATTTACGGACCGACAGTAATCAGCGAAGCAATGCAATGCTCCGACAGCAATGCTCCGTTCAGAGTTTGCGAGCGTACTAGTGCCATATCTTGGGCAATGTAGAATAGAGTCTTTCAGTATATTAGTGATACTCTGTATAGCATGATTTTACTAATAACCTAGAAAAGGCCAAAATGTGCTATACATCATCATTCGCGAGATGCTTCAATTGGAGGTATATTGTACTCGTAATATATCAAGAAAACAATATGTGAAAAGAGACACAGCTTTTTTTCCCCTCAGAGCAGTTTACATATTACGGAAAGCTATTTTGACCAATTTTTATCCCCTCCCCCTTTTGTCACATTTCTTAACGCAAGGCCGAACTCCTTTTCCCACTTTGTCAAATAACGCTTTTTGAAATGAAATCTTTCAGTTTTACGTCCCACGCATATGCCGCTTGATGATGAGAAATGAATGAAATGGTGGAATGAAGAAAGTGGGAGGAAACGGGAAAACTCCGAGAAAATCCACGCACATGGTGTTTATCCACCACAAAGTTCACTTGGCGCGGGCTGGGATCGAACCGGAGACCCCACGCACCAGAGCTGAACGCTCTACCACTGAGCCAAAGCCCAACGCATTTTGATATCTATTTTTTCACCAATTTTGCTTATTTTGGGAGTTAATACAATACAAAAACCTAATTTTATTGGCAGAACTATTTATTACAAATGCTAAATATTTATGTTCTGAATACATTTGTAGTCTTTTTCGCCAATAAAGCAAAGTATTAGAAAATGGTAGTACCGTAGTAATATTTTAACCCCATAACGTTGTTTACTTAGTCAGCCTTAATTCTTAGATATTACATATTGTCGTTTTCCAAAGGAGATCGCACCCATTCTTTTAGGTTACCGATGATTGGCAAGAAAGAAGTACTGTCGGAAGACAAAGGTGAAACAGAGCTAAAGAACTGACTTTTACTTTGTTTTTTCCGATATCCAGAATTCTTCCTGTATTTGAAGTTTGCCAGTGTCGATGATGCAAAGAAGTTCTCTTCCTCGTCGACCACAGATTCGACGTAGCTACACGCGTCGAGGAGCAGGGACATCTCGTTTTTGAACAAGCTTTCGAGCATCTATCGTTGACTTTGGGTTTCAATTCACCCCTTTTCAAATTCCTTTTGTACTAAATCTGTGTCAGAATGTGAATAAACTCGATTTCTTCAGAAAAATTCAAATCCAAAGAGAGAGAAAAAATCAGTATGAGATAACCGACGAATTCAATTTTTAATATCTTATTTTGCTCTGCAAATCGTGGATCATTCTGTCCCTGAAAATAGTATCATTTCACGAAACAAGAGTTTCTTCTATTTCATATGTAAAACTTCTTAGAAGAATAGACTGGGTAATGATCCAAATCAAAAATTTTGAATCATATTCTTAGAAATAGCAATACGAATGGGAACGTGAGGACATTTTAAAGCGGTAGTTGCGATCACTAACAACTAACTCCAGAAAAGCTTTCTGTGTCGTAAACGCAATGCAGTGATAGTCACAAAACGGGGTTTTATTGCATTGTAATTCACGCAGGGTTCGTCACCAGTAATGCTTGTGTCTAACCTCTTCGAATCCTGGGGCCGCGGTGGCTCAGTGGTAGAGCGTTCACCTCTGGTGCTTAAGGTCCCGGGTTCGATCCCAGGCCTCGCCAAGTGAACTTTGTGGTGGACAAACATCGTGTGCGTGGGTTTCCTCGGGGTTCTCCCGTTTCCTCCCACTTTCTTCATTCCACCATTTCATTCATTACTCATCTTCACCGTCTCCTTTAGCCTAACCGGCATAACCGTGGGACGTAAAACTCAAAAATTTCATTTCATTTTTCTCTTCGAATCCTTTCTCCATGATTCATTTTATATAAGCTATAAGTTTGCAATTTTCCAAAACAATAAAGATATTTATTTATATATATATATATATATATATATATATATATATATATATATATATATATATATATATATATATATATATATATATATATATAAAAGAATACAGCTGAATAAATTTATTTGTTTAAAAGATTGCATATAAACCCGAGAATAAAAATAAAAATTACAGCAAAAAAAAAAAAATACGCGTTACGCAACGAAGGCGTAAACCCATTCCCCCTTTGTCACATTTCGTAACGCAAGGGCAAACTCCTCCCGCCTTGCCGTGTTTCGTGGTATGTAAACGACCCCTCATTGGATTGGGTATCGTCTTATCAAAAGTAGTAATAACGCTAACAAATCAGCCACGAGAAAGAGAGATAATTGTGATAATAGAATAATACTTGATTTCTTTCTTACCATGTTAAGTTCGATGGTTCCACGGCAAACCCTTTCATTTTCAATGTTGAGCAAGGTACACAAGTGAATCATAGACTCTGTTATTTCCTCTTTGGACCTCCCATCGGTGACCATATTAAGCGCTGTCTGTATGAAGACATCACAAAGATTACATATGTTACTTTGCAGCATGTCTGGCACTCGGGTCCATTGGATACCATGAAAGCCATCAGGTATTTTTAACTGTTCTAAGATTTCTCGGAATCTCTTTGTGCGAATTCCAGTAATTTGGAAGTAATCGAAATCCTCAAAGAACCATTCGAAGATACCATCTGCAAATAAAGGAAAATAAGTTAGTTATTAATTAAATTATAATAGAGTACATGAAACCTATATTTATTTCTGAGACTATTGAAAAATTTGTTGATAGATTTTGAGTTGACGTTTTTACACAACATCGACCTGCTTTTGTTAACGAACCACGCTGATTTAAATCCGTTGCCATTTACGGACGCACAGGCAATATCACTTCATGAAATGAGCAACTCTGCACCATATTCTTTTTCCTCCAAGAAAACAGCATTTCAGGAATACGCCACAGTTCCCAAAAATTGAAAATTTTATGACTAACAACGTATCATCAGTGACGTACACAACAGGAGATTCCGGATTTTATCCCATATATATATATATATATATATATACGAGACTGTCCAGAAAGTACCAGACGTTTTGGCCTATAGCGGCAGTGAGCGAGGCTAGAGTCGTCATCTTGGTGTCAGAACGTTGCCACACTCAGTACATATCCAGCTGTGGTAGCGTGAGGACTATACCGTTCTTACTGTGCTTTCTGTGACGTGTTACCATGTACGCTGCAATAGAAAATCCCGCCTCTTGGGAGGTGCGTTCTGTGATTAGGTTTTCGTTTGAAAAAAAAAAAAAAAAAAAAAAACAAGGCAATTGAAATCCATCGCCAACTATGTGAAGTCTACGGACATGGAATAATGAGTGTTTTTCATGACAACGCACGTCCACACACAGTCAAGCATACCCGTAAGCTCTTGGATGGTTATGGATGGGAGGTGTTCGATCACTCACCATATAGCCTGGATTTGGCGCCGAGTGACTACTACCTCTTCCCAGCTCTGAAGACACAGATCGCTACACAACGCTTTGATACTGATGCCGAACTGCATGCCGGTGTAGGCCAGTGCCTCAAATCGTAGGCGACAGATTTCTACCGCGATTATATTGAAAAACTTGTGCCTCAGTATTGTAAATGCCTGAATTTGCATGGCGATTATGTGGAACAATAGCTTAAGAGTGTGCCTTTTAAACGCATATAATTCAATTTAGTTTGTTCATTCCGTTACTTTTTTATTTCAAAACGTCTGTTATTTTCTCGACAGTCCTCGTATATATCCTGAAACGATATGAACTTAAAACCTTGATCCTGCATGACGAAATTCCGTGCATGCCACTGCTATTTATTTCCAACTGTCAGTTGTGTGACACAGGAGTACTCGCTTGCAATTAGTGACAGGAAAAAACTAGATTGAATAAAGGAAGGGAGAGAACATGGTATAGGAATGGGATAAAACAAATGTTGTCAGTGTACAATTATTCATTTCTTTTAGTTACCTACATATACCGAAGCCAAAGAAGACGATGATGATGAGATGGATGGTAATAGTGGAATGATAAAAATGGAAGGAAACGGGGGAATTCCGATACTGCCCCCGCACTATGGTGTTTGCCAACAACAAAGCACTTGGTGAGCACTGTACGGGAAGGAAGGTCCCACAAGTTGTCACTCAAATATAATAGCCACATAGCACATCTCACAGAGCATTATCAGAAATGAAAATGAGCAAAATTTAATGTGCTAAGGATCAGGATAGGAGCTAAGGGGCTTCAAAATTTGAATATCAAAAAATTGATATCAAGGAATTATGTATGTTTAAAGTAAATATCTTGAAAACCTTTAAAGCAATCAAAAGAAAAGTTGCACAATATAATGAGAACAAAATGCCCTATCGAAAACAAAAACACTGTTGCCATAGGTGAAGCAGTGTTGTCAACTCAGCATAAAATATTTTCGTTGAAATGACACCATATGTACAGATTTAAAATCCAGTATTATCACTAAACATAACAGTGAAGTGTAGTGGCACAGTGTTGTACACTGTTGGAGCTACGTGTGCTGAAAATGTTCAATGGAGAAGTCTGATATGTGACGATAGATGGTAATAAAGGAGTGAATTAGAAAAACGTGAGGGTTTTGCATTATACTTCTGTAGCCCTGGTGCATAAGCAGACAACTCGCGAAAACAAAATGCTACACGCGTTTTCTAATTCTGTAAACTGATTGCCAGATCATGTTATCAATATTTGGAAGAGTACTTTCTCGGTTCATGTCTTTCGTATCAAGTGACATTCTTTTACTTCCTCTCCTACATACCATATGATTATGTTTGCACACTGTAATATCACCATATTCACATTAGAAATATAATTATTTTATTACTACCTCATTTTGTTTTTAGTCGGCCCGGATAGCCGTGTGGTCTAGAAGGCTAGACAACCGGTATGTTGGAGACCGAGGGTTCCAATCCTGCATCAGACATGTCTTTGTTGTATTTTTCACCTTACATTTCATTATCTTTCTCTTTCATAGTGGCTCGGATCCCACTTTATACTACAGGTCCCCCCTATGTAGCTTCGGAGCTGACACAAGACGTAAAAATGGCATCACTCAATTTCGTTTTTCAAATGCATCAATATTTTGTGACGCTACTGACATTTTACTATCTTATACTATCGGTGTTATGCATTTGAACTAAATTCAAAGTATGAGACCCAGATTCCTTTATTACCATCTGTTGCGACATATCAGACTTCTCCATTGTAGTGTACATTTTCAGCATGTAGCTACAACAGTATGCAACACTGTACCACTACACTTCACTGCTATGTTTAGTGATAATAGTGGATTTTAAATCTATGCACACTTGTACATGGTGCTTCTTCAAACAAAAATATTTTTATGCTGAGTTGGCAACACTGCTTCACCTATGGAAACACTGTTTGTGGTTTTTGATAGGGCATTTTGTTCTTATTATATTGTGCAACTTTTGTTTTGATTGCTTTAACGGTTTACAAGATATTTACTTTAAACGTACATAATTCCATAATATAGACCTAATTTTTTGGATATTCAAATTTTGAAGCCCCGTAGCTCCTATTGTTCTGGTCCATAGCACGTTTAATTTTGCTCATTTTCATTTCTCATGATGCTCTAACAGATGTGCTATGTAGCAATTAGATTTGAGCAACCACTTCCGGGACTTTCCCGTGTGAGATTGTACCAGGGACCTCACGCGTTAGAAGTGAGAGCTATACCACTGAGCCATCACGGACTCTCGATTATTCATTAACTCACAAGTAGTGTATTAATAGAATAGAATATTTTTATTGTCATTAAGTCTGTATACAGACAATAGACAACGTCAAATGAAAATATACAAATTCTTTTTTTTTTTTTTTTTTTTTTTTTTTTTGTACCTATACCAATATACCTTTATCTTCCTCAAACTCCTTAACATTATAATAGAGTAGCAACTAACCAATCATACACTTTATTTTTAAATTGAGTAATAGGTAAATTTTGCATGTGTATTGGTAATCTGTTCGTGAATTTTATACCTTGTATTGTATAGCTATTTTTGATTTTTAATAATCTACTATACGATATATCAATTTGTTTAGCAGATTTTGTATTATATGGGTGAATATCTCGTCTACGTTGCATATCTGACATATTTTGTTTTATAAAACCATATATATCCACAAATTAACAACTATCGATTATGCCTTGTAGGCCTGCCACCTGCAATGAGCACTTTCAGGCCCATTGCTAGTTTTGTATATATATGCATATATTTAAAGTAATTTTAATACTCATATTTTTCTTTGATTATTAATGCATATATAATTAGGTTAAGGAACCAGCGCTGGTAAAATTATTATAGATTGGTATTTTTGTCTATTAATCTTTATGTAAATTTATATATTTCATGTGTGCATTATGTATTGTTTAATGTATGTATATATATGTATATGTTAATCTTTAAAAGTTATTCTTTTCAGTTTAAAAAAAAAATAATTCCAAGTAAGGCAAAAGTTTAGTAGCTAGCTAGCTCATTTGGAAACACTGTTAAGCTCAGTGACAGTTTCTTCTCGTCGTAGCGGAGAGGGGGGAAAGCTGTTAAATCGTATATAAGTAAGAAGGGAATTGGCAGCGGGAGGCAGATTTTGGATTCTTTTGAGAGAATCGAGACGGAATTTTTAGCGGGAGGAGCTCTCGTGCTCCTTGGGTCTCTTTTTGCTTCGCGACTTTTCTTTTTAAGTCAGAGCAGGGGTACAGCTGAAAGAGATGGCTGTGTATAGGGTCAACCTTTAGACTTGTTAAGCGGAATACAATTCAGAATATTTGAGTTCTGGTTGTATGTCCAAGGGTAAGGTCTAAGGATAGGTTCGATTCCCGGTTAGGAATATTTAAGAAATGAAATTTAGTAGGGATTTTTAGATTTATTGTGACATCGCTCCTTCCGAGCGCTGTATGTTTTCAGAAATTTTCTTTATCTTGATTTTAGGGAAGGCTGTTGCTATGGCAACCGAGCCGGATGAGTAATATATACTTTTTTTTTCCTCGGCTAGTTGTTTCCGATTAGCCGATTAGATTTTTCACAGCTGATTCCTCACATAAGGGGATGGTAGGCTGTTGTTTGTTTTGAATTTTATTCCTACTACCGAGCCTGAGAGAAGGTGCTTTATTCCTAAATGAAGGAATTTTCCAATTCCCTTTACCTTTTAAAGTCTGTTAGCTAGCTGATTTCCTTAAGGGTTGTCCAATAAAGGGCGATTCCTGAATTAGGGACTTAGGCCAGACAGTTCTCAGAATGTTGGGTCTGTCTTTAGAGTATGTGAGGTTCATGATGGCTTGTACGAGGACGCATGTTCAGAACCTCTCTTAAGGAATTTTAGACAAATTTTAAAGGAAGCTTCATTTTTGGAGCGAACTGTTATTTAAGGTTTTAAATAGGTGGGGACCTCTGGGTCTAGAGGTGTACCTGAACGAACTTTTTTTTGATTAGAGAAATCATTTACATTAAGGAATATTAATCACAGAGAACTTTTTTGTTTTGTTCTGTTTTTGAAATTTTGAATAAACTAGTCTACTTGGAAAAGTCTGATTGATTTAAAATTCCCTGAACCTTGGGTATTGATATTAAGTTTATTGTTTACTAGTTACCTAGACGATTAGTAAGCAAATTTATTTATATTATGTGAGTGTCTCACGAATTAAGTTTCAGGTGTTGAAGCGTAGTATAAGATAGTAGAAGGAACATACTATATTATATACGTGTTATATAGGGCCCATCACATAATTTTGGGGGCTGCTGTCCAGGATATTAGACTTTTCTTTTAAGTAGTATATGCGTTTAAGATCAGGGAAGATACTGAGAAACATGGAGTCCATTTCTATAGAATTAGAAGCTTTGAGACAAGCTCTGGGAATTGAAGGAACCGAACAGTTGAGCGCTGAGTCTCTATTAGATTTTATTAGGAATTTGAAAGACTCACAAAATACACGAAGAAGTGAAAATGCTAGTTGCTCGTGTAGACAAGATTTTGAGGAGGTGAAATTACAGCTTTCTCATTTTTCTGGGGATCCGTCGCAAGATCCATTTGAGTTTTTGTCTAGTTTGGAAGACTTTGCGGCGCATAAACAAGTCTCGTTAGAGATTATTCTAGAAAGAGTCGTGCCAAAAGTCTTAGAGCGAGAAAGTAAGGAATGGTTCCAGTTTAAGAAGCCTTTCGCAAATTTTGCGGAATTCAAAGACAGCTTCCTTAAAGAATATTTTAGTTTTAATTATAAGGAAGAGATTGAATCGCAATTAGTGAGTAGGATTCAGAAACCAAGTGAACCTCTTGCGCGTTTTGTTAGGGAGATGTCACTTTTGTTTAAGAGATTGCCTGACCCTCCACGAGAAGTAGAACAAGTAAAGAAAATTTTGACCAAAGTACACCCAAAGTATAAGGTCTATTTACATGAAAAAGAGTTTTCGGGTCTGAAACAGCTAGAAGCGTATGCTTTAAAAATACAGTCATATTTATTAGAGGAATTGAATTACGTAAAGTCTCATGAGGTTGAACAGAAAAGGGGGCAGACTTAGCTGTAGTTGCTACAAAGGGGACGGTTTTAGACAGTGCGGCCGGAAATTAGAGCAGAAGCTCTAAACCCAGCTGTTTTTAAGAGACAAGTTAAAGTTGTAGGCGAGAATACTAAGGAAAAACAGCGATAAAATGCTTTTTCTGCAAATCTGACGGGCATAAAAAATCTGTCTGCGAAAAGTTTAAAAAGTGGAAGAAAAATGCGGGAAAAGAGAACGTATCTGCAGCCACTTTTGTTCGGAAATTAGCGTCAAGTAAAAATGCACCGCCATATATATTTGGATATTTCTATAGGCAGCCGACAGAACTTTTCTTGGATTCTGGGAGCCAAATATCTATCACAGATGGAAACACTGCTAGGAGATGGGAAAAACAGGGCGCTCGAAGTAAAAAATAAAGCAGCCCATATTGAGAAAGAGTCAGGCATCCGTCCTTCATAGAAACTTTAGATAGAATCAGAAGTCGTTTTTTCTGGAAGGAAATGAAGAAGAATGTTAAAGATTTCACGAAGGCTTGCGTTCCGTGTAGCATTTTTAAGGAAAATATAAATACAAAGTTCGGATATATGGAGAGTTCCTTAGTAAAAGCACCCGGAGAAGTCCTGTATGCGGACAATCTAGGTCCTATCACAAAAACTAAAGTAGGAGGGTATCGATATTGTTTAGTATTGGTAGATGCTTTCACAAGGTTGGTGAAACTTTTCCCTCTTCGAAGGCTTACAGCAAAAATTATGGTTGAATGTATTCTGACTTTTTTCTCAGAATTTGGAACATATCAAAGGTTAGTGACGGATAATCATAGTATTTTCAATAGTGAAATTTGGAAAAGGGCCATGGAGAGCTTAGGGGCCAGGTACAGCTTTATCAGTTCATATAGGGCGCGTGCTAACAAGGCTGAAAAGGCAATAAAGGACGTTAAATGTCTTTTAGGCATATATAATGCAAAGCACGAGAACTGGAATCAAGATTTGAAATTAATTGAATTCGCTCTGAATTCAAAGAAATGTTCGAGCACTGGGTACTCTGCATTTTATTTACATTTGGCAGGGAGCTTCGACATCCTTGGTTAGATTTAGAAACCAAGAAAGAAAGGGAAACAAGTTTGAATGTCGATCACCCGAAATATGTGGCCGAGTTGAGGAACAGGTTGGAGAAAGCTTACCAACGGGCGAACAAAATTCAAGAAGAGAAGCATAGAGCATATGGGAAGATTTATAATAAGGGGAGACGACCAAGCCCTTTTAAAGTAGGACAAGATATATGGCTGAGAGTCATTAGGATTTCCTCGCCTACTCAGAATATTAGCGCATCGTTGGCGAATCGATATTCTGGTCCATGGTGTATACAGAGTCAGGTAGCCGCCAACACATTTTTTGGTAAGGAACAAGTGGTCCGGGAGGACAGTAAAAACCAATGCAGATATGATGAAACCTGTTTTTAAAGCTCCCGACTTTGCTAAACACGTCGTCGAATTACAAGCAGAGTACGCGAAGGAAATCAGTCCGAACGAAATAAAGAAGAAAGATGGGGGGAGAGTAAAACTACCCACCGACCCTGTAGTTTGATTTTTTTTTTCTTTTTTTCTCTTGAAGTTGGATTTTGTAAACAACAACCTTCCTTAGAGATGTTTTTATTATAGCTAGTTCAAGCTGAGTTCGCTTCGAGAGCAGTTCACGTCACGAGACGAGACCGTAAGTTCAGATCCTTAGTTTCTCTAAAGTACATTCAGACAGCATGTCTCGCCAGACTAGGTCAGTATACGTAGGTGCTAGACCTAACCCTGAAGACCCGTTAAAGCTTCAGTTATTATGTCACGTTGATGCACCGAAAAACAATAAAAGAAGAGCAAGGTTTGCTCAAGATGAAACTTCAAGTTCAAAAAGAAGCCGAGTGGAAGTGGCCGAAATGACACTGAGTGATATTCGTGACATGCAGTGCGAGCGGGAAAAAGAGGAGGGTCACCATTCTTTTGAGCATCTTCCGGGTCCCTCAAGAACGCAACAAGAGGACGAGGATTTCATAGACCTTTTTACGGATGGAGAAGGACTGGGAATTCCAAGGACTCCAGGGAAAAACATCAGGTTTCCGGAGAGAAAACAAGAAGCATCCCAAATCAGGAGGAAGCTGGATCTTTAAGGATTGATTGTAAGTCAATAATTCTCTTTTCTTTTTTTTTTCAGGAGTGTTATTTGGTTCAAAATTGATTCGTGAACTGTACGAGACTTTAGACTTTCGAGGCAGACATAAGTCCTCGAGACAAATTATCAATTCTGATTTTTTTTTTAGTGTGTGTTGTAAATAATTGTGCTGATTGTGTTTTTGAAGTGAATTTTCCCTCAATGTGAACGGGGGAAAAAACTGTTCCGGACTTCAGACTTTTGGGCACTCATAAGTCCCAAATGCATATCTTATCAAAGTTTAAGTGAGTGTATGTGAAATTTGTGTTTGTGTTTCGAAAGTGATTTTTTCCCTTAATGTATTCGGGGGAAAAAGACTGGAAGAGACTATGAACTGAGAAAGTTAAGTGGAAAACACAGTTTTTTTCTTTTTTTTTTAAAGGTCGCGGTATATGCAATGAGCACTTTCAGGCCCATTGCTAGTTTTGTATATATATGCATATATTTAAAGTAATTTTAATACTCATATTTTTCTTTGATTATTAATGCATATATAATTAGGTTAAGGAACCAGCGCTGGTAAAATTATTATAGATTGGTATTTTTGTCTATTAATCTTTATGTAAATTTATATATTTCATGTGTGCATTATGTATTGTTTAATGTATGTATATATATGTATATGTTAATCTTTAAAAGTTATTCTTTTCAGTTTTAAAAAAAAAATAATTCCAAGTAAGGCAAAAGTTTAGTAGCTAGCTAGCTCATTTGGAAACACTGTTAAGCTCAGTGACAGTTTCTTCTCGTCGTAGCGGAGAGGGGGGAAAGCTGTTAAATCGTATATAAGTAAGAAGGGAATTGGCAGCGGGAGGCAGATTTTGGATTCTTTTGAGAGAATCGAGACGGAATTTTTAGCGGGAGGAGCTCTCGTGCTCCTTGGGTCTCTTTTTGCTTCGCGACTTTTCTTTTTAAGTCAGAGCAGGGGTACAGCTGAAAGAGATGGCTGTGTATAGGGTCAACCTTTAGACTTGTTAAGCGGAATACAATTCAGAATATTTGAGTTCTGGTTGTATGTCCAAGGGTAAGGTCTAAGGATAGGTTCGATTCCCGGTTAGGAATATTTAAGAAATGAAATTTAGTAGGGATTTTTAGATTTATTGTGACATCGCTCCTTCCGAGCGCTGTATGTTTTCAGAAATTTTCTTTATCTTGATTTTAGGGAAGGCTGTTGCTATGGCAACCGAGCCGGATGAGTAATATATACTTTTTTTTCCTCGGCTAGTTGTTTCCGATTAGCCGATTAGATTTTTCACAGCTGATTCCTCACATAAGGGGATGGTAGGCTGTTGTTTGTTTTGAATTTTATTCCTACTACCGAGCCTGAGAGAAGGTGCTTTATTCCTAAATGAAGGAATTTTCCAATTCCCTTTACCTTTTAAAGTCTGTTAGCTAGCTGATTTCCTTAAGGGTTGTCCAATAAAGGGCGATTCCTGAATTAGGGACTTAGGCCAGACAGTTCTCAGAATGTTGGGTCTGTCTTTAGAGTATGTGAGGTTCATGATGGCTTGTACGAGGACGCATGTTCAGAACCTCTCTTAAGGAATTTTAGACAAATTTTAAAGGAAGCTTCATTTTTGGAGCGAACTGTTATTTAAGGTTTTAAATAGGTGGGGACCTCTGGGTCTAGAGGTGTACCTGAACGAACTTTTTTTTGATTAGAGAAATCATTTACATTAAGGAATATTAATCACAGAGAACTTTTTTGTTTTGTTCTGTTTTTGAAATTTTGAATAAACTAGTCTACTTGGAAAAGTCTGATTGATTTAAAATTCCCTGAACCTTGGGTATTGATATTAAGTTTATTGTTTACTAGTTACCTAGACGATTAGTAAGCAAATTTATTTATATTATGTGAGTGTCTCACGAATTAAGTTTCAGGTGTTGAAGCGTAGTATAAGATAGTAGAAGGAACATACTATATTATATACGTGTTATATAGGGCCCATCACACACCACTATCTTCTATCAACGCTACAGGTTGACTGCTCATTGCTATGGTTCATTAAGAATGAGAGTACCAGTGACGTCAAGAGAGAATGTAGTTAGAAATAATTGCTATATATATCTTCTGAATTAGTTAGAGCCAGTGGCGGATCCAGGGGGCAATCGCCCTCCCCCCAGAAGAGGAAACTTTCTTATTGTATATGTAAATAAAACCCATCCCTCTTAAAAGTTTAGAGCTCTTAAAAGTAGCTCTACAACACACCGCCCCCCACCCAGAATTCCGTCCTGGATAGAGCTGGAAAAAAATATTAAGATTTAAGTACACTCATGTCAAAAATTATTGTTGCATGTCTATAAATATGTTGTTCTAGGAATATAATTTGATAACGAATTCGCCTGGTATTTCTTATAATGTTAGTACGTGTATAATCGACAAAGACATGTATGTGGCAAATTTCATGTCAAAAGAGCAGTAAATAAGAACAATAAAACGAAAATAAAATTTTCTATTAATATGTTGTAACATTTTATTTTACTCATTATAATTTTCGTATTTATAATTATTTTCCTATGAAATTTACCACAAATACACATTTCCCGATTATACACATAGTATCAGTATTAAAAGTACCCTGCAAAATCATTATCAAATTATATTCCTACAAGAAAACAGTTATAGATATGCGACAATAATTTTGGACATGACCGTACATATATACATCTGAATATTGAACAGGAACTTTTTTCTAGTAAAGTATAACAATAGCCTAATTATTAAGATCATGCAAGTGAGACTTATTAGGATTGTAATGCTAGCACGTATTCATAAGTACGTACGTTACTACGAGACACGATAACTCTCGAACGAAATCGAATATTTGATTTATTTCAACAGATAGGCCTAGCTAGGGATAGTATATCAACCGAGTTTGTTAATAGAGTTAATCCGTTAATATCTTGACGGGTAAATGTGACGTTAACGGTAGATATCCATATTCCAGTTTTCTGCTGTTGCAATAAAGGTGGTAGAAGTTACACCTCGCGTCGTTAGATGGCAGGAAGCATCCTTCAGTGGCTGACATCTACCGGGACGAAATTGAAACTTTTAGCGCGATATTCTTTTCACTGTCTACCTAGTTTGTTGTGGAATGAATTCGTCCGTGTTGAATGAACAAGAACGAAGTACGTTTTACTTTATCTAAAAGAACTGTATACTGAACGGTTTTATCTTTCCTTTTTTCTAAATTTAATGTTCATATTGAAAGGAAAATTTTTCAAACACTGGCGTTTTAATATGGGGCGTATACAATAGGATTTTGGACCTAGGTTAAGATATCTTGCTGGTTTTAACAACAATTAAACTTTCCCCTTTCTTGATATTAATCCCATGCCGTAAGCGTTGGTGGATCACCGATGGACAACTATAAACATACCACATTGACTTGACACTCAGTCTTCCGTTTCAGGCGCTGCTATCGGCTCAAGGAATTCCACTCTCTTTCGCTAAGGCTCTCTCGCCTAGCAACTTCTGAACCCTTATTGGCTTAACGCGTGGGTGTGAGCTTTAGTTCGCATTTTTGCCACGGCTCAAGACATTTTGGCAGCACAATAGCGACATTTCGCCAAAAATTGGGCGCCCCGCAGCGACGATCTGCGGTGGCTCCACTTCCGTTTTGAAAATTATACCAACAACAGCAGAGACGCGTTGAAACACCAGTGAACCACAAAATTACTCCCTCAAAATATGCTAAATCGCCTATATGCTTGATTTGTTTACATTAAAGTTAATCTTTTAAGAAAGAAACACTAAAAAAAGTACTCCGAGGTGGGCGCCGCGGCGCGTGTTCTCTCCACTTCGCCACGGAGGAGATAAAGTAAACCTCGCTTGTAGAGGTATAAATCGTTAAGGTCTTTTTAATTTGGCCAATCAGAGTGCTCCTTTAATCGTGTATATTCGAGGATAACCGTTTGGAATCAGATAAAAATACGTTCGCCATGCAATGTTATAACAAAATGACGCCCGTCTATTTACTTTATTTCATAGTTCTCCCATATTCACTTTCTAATGATCGGCAACAGTTGCCATCTAAATTCATTCAATTATACAACTCGTCTCAAGATTTTTCACTTCCTGATGTAGAGGCAGAGGTTACTCTTAACCCCCGAAGCTCATTTTAGGAACATTTCGTCAGAAAAAAAAATATATATATATATATAATAACTGCATGCACATGACTGGCGATAGTTCGTGTTGGTTCCTTCGCGCTTCTCCGGGACAAATCGAAGGAGCACGGACCAAAAGGGAATCATCGATGCTACGCGGTGGTAACTTTAACACCCCGATTCGAAACCCTGCTGCCAATGACACACTAGTGGCAATCGTTCGACGCGTCACTATATCGATGATCGACATTTACCAGCAAGTGGGACACTAAATGTTGGCGTCGTTTACGGCATGGAAAATAAATGTAATTTCATAACACTTGTTTCAATGCAGAATGGACATTTTTATTACCTGAGACCTATACTGTGAAGTTTATCTGTATTGCTAAGAAGACGGATTCCTTGTTAGGGGTTTCACAGTTTGTAGAATGATAAGCCATGCTATTGTCGGCGTTTTGCACGCAAGCTTTAAGAGATTAAGAAAAATATACTTTCATGCAAAGCTCTTTCACGTAAAGACAATAATTACCGATACCGTATACCAAATTATCAGACAGTACTACCTTCTTCTGGTAACAGAACAGTAAACATGAACAAAATTCCTTCCCTCCGCGCCACAATCGTCCCTTCCTCATTTATACCGCATATTTATACTGATGTTTGTGCTTCGTTTGAAAAGTACTAGTTTTAACACCAAACATACAACAATATCCATAACAAATTAAGGAAATTAACTTTTGTTTTGTGTGCGTAAACATTCGATAATGCTTATTTCACTTTCCACTCTTGTCAAAGAAGATACGCGAAAGAGATAATAAGAAAAGGGACTTGGAAGAATACGAATGAACATTTAAGTAGGGCAACTGATAGCTGAAGAGGAACGAAGAGTTTGAGGCATTGTTTGGGTTGATTCGCATTTTTTTTCTTTTGTTTTGTTTTCTCAACTCAGCCCTCACCTGAAATTAACTGAACAGTGTTGCCAATTGGGAGGAAAAGTCGCTAAAATTAAGGGATTCGACTTCAAGCATAGCGACAAAAAATAATATTTCTGACTAGTGACCTCTGTTGGTGATTTTTAAATGATAATTTGGCAACTTATAGGATTAAAAGATCCAATATGTTTCAATCAAAAAATTTCTTGTAAGCCTTACATCTGGAGAACTGCATATAGTGTAGCCAAACCCAAACTATCAGTATGATGTGCTTATTCCGCAGAAAATACAAAATACTCGATCTAGAGGTCGTTTAGAAATTTTGTGGGCCCTGATCCAAATATATATATTCTTGGCCAAGGTCGCTATCTGTTGATGCATTTTTTGGATCATTCCTAAAATTCTTGGTCAAGATCTCAATCTTTTGATCCATTTTTTTTATCTTTCTTAAAATTATTGTTTAAAAATCTAGCGTTTTCTGTGCTGTGAACAAATCAAGCACTATTTAGTTGGAAGCAGTTTTATATGTTTCTTTTCTTTTACTCATTTGAATTAAACTAAGCGTCAACGAGTTCCGCAAATATACAGCCTAAATAGCGTGTGAAATATCCAGAATTCTGCTTTGATTTCTGATATTCAACGTCTTGCCCTCTAACCGAGAACAATTCTAACCTTCAATGTCATTTAGTTTGCAAAGCTTCCGTTCATATGCATAAATAATACAAAATTACCGATTAGCTCTAAAACTTCAAACTGTAAAGTGGGTGTAATTTTTTTTTTTTTTTTTTTATCATAAACTTTTAACTTTCATGTGTTCTTTCTAAACATTTTTGATTTCATTGAAGTGATATTGATCATAAAGCAAAACACACGTGTTGTACAGTCCGCAACAAAAAACCTGCAATATGAGCATGTAAATTCATTATGAAACTACGCCTAACAGTCCAGGGAATCAACATAACGTCTAAGTGGCACGAATCACGCCGGGAGAAACCTCGGCGTCCTCCCCTGAACACTTATTTTGGAGCAAAAGACTTCGTCGTTTCACAATAAACTTACATGCTCATGTTGCAGGTGTTTCGCTGCGGACTGTACCAAAAGAAGATTATTGACAAACGTCTGTGAAGTTGTCCCGCCCACCTAACAAATTTTTCTTCTTATCTACATCGTTAGTTTATCGTTAGTTTACGTTAGTTTTGCTAAAATTATTGTTAGTTCGAAAAAATAAAATTTTTATTCAACAAATAAATGGGCAGGCCAACTTCAAGGTTCCCCGCCCACAATCGTTAGTTTCGCAAAAACTATCGTTTGTTTCGCAAAAATAACGATTTTATTCGAGAAATAAAGTTTCCCGCCAACTGTGAATTAGCCCGCCCATATTGAATTCTCATAAAATTCCAACTCATATCGTTAGTTTATCGTTAGTTTACGTTAGTTTTGCTAAAACTATCGTTAGTTTCGCAAAAATAACGATTTTATTCAAGAAATAAAGTTTCCTGCCACTGTGAATTAGCCCGCCCATACTGAATTCTTATAAACTTCCAACTCACAACGTTAGTTTACGTTAGTTTTATTAAAACTATCGTTAGTTTTGCAAAAATAACGATTTTATTCGAGAAATAAATGGGCAGGCCAACTTCACGGTTCCCCACCCGCAAATGAATTTCATAACTTTTTTTCTATCATATCGTTAGCTTATCGTTAGTTTACGTTAGTTTTGCCAAAATAACGATTTTTTTTCAAGAAATAAAGTTTCCAGCCAACTGTGAATTAGCCAATCCATATTGAATTCCCTTAAACTTCCAACTCATATCGTTAGTTTAACGTTAATTTACGTTAGTTTTGCTAAAATTGACGTTTGTTTTGCAAAAATAACGATTTTATTCGACAAATAAAAGTTCCCGCCAAATGTAAACCCTAACAGCACATTTACATAACACGCATACGTAAGAAGTATATAAGGCGCATACTGGATACATTCTCATGTACCTGAGGGAACATGATAGGCGTATGCCTGCTATGTAATTGTGTTTACATTTGGCAGGAGCTTTTATTTCTCGAATAAAATCGTTATTTTTGCGAAACTAACAATAGTTTTAGCAAAACTAACGTAAACTAACGATAAACTAACGATGTGATATGAAAAACTTTTGAAATTCGTTTGTGGGCGGGGAACCGTGAAGTTGGCCTGCCATTTATTTGTTGAATAAAAATTTTATTTTTTCGAAACTAACGTAATTTTAGCAAAACTAACGTAAACTAACGATAAACTAACGATGTAGATGAAAAAAAGAAAAATTCGTTAGGTGGGCGGGACAACTTCACAGACGTTATTGACAAGGTACTGTAATCTAAGTTATATATATACAGGATGCAAAATTTCGAAGTCAGACGCACTTGCCAATCCAAAAATGATGGTCGCCAGTATCTCTCACCTACAAATTATGAGAGCCCTCCTGTCCCCCCTCCCCCCACCGACTTTGGTTTGACAAAGAAAGAGATTAGATCAGGGCATAAAGCTTCAAAACCAGACAATTAGATTCAGGATAATCAATTTTGAATAGTACAATGCATATAAATGCTATATTTAAAAAATCTTACCTTAAGACTTCGATTGAGGGTGGGAAAGGAGGGGCGAATTACAACATTGTGAAGACTTCACTTTCCATGTCTGATATGAAGACTTCACATTTCGTATTTTCTCTCACTCAATGACAATTATCTTCGTGCGAAACAGAAACTGGGCAGCCCTGTGAGTTTAGGCAGAAACCATTACTATATATATCGAGTGTTCGTAAAATGGCTCCCACGGTCCACAGAGCATATTCTACAGGCAAAAATAAAGCGAAAATGTTATATGATGAAATGCCCTCCGGGGCCTTCTTCAGCCGCTATGGCGAACCAAAATTTCACAATCTGGCAACGTCGCAGATTAACTTGGAGCCATTAGCATTACTTTACAAATACAAATAATTGAATCGATTGCTACACTAATAAGTGATGCTAGTGTCAATCAATGTCGATTTTAGCTGCCATTTGGAAAGAATCGATATAACTATTTGATAGATTGGTAGATCTAATCTATGGTTCTTTATTTGCGACGTCAGACGAGGATTGAAAGCGACTATGTTCGTGACTCCTAATCTCTTGAACCACCCGACCGATCTCAATCAAATTTTCAACACACATGGAGTTCCAATCTGGGAATGTTTTTATCATTTCATTTTGACGGTAGAGCTTAGGGGAGGGCGAGGAGAGGAATTATTAAAAAAAAATAAAACTTAATAACTCTTGAATCAAACGTCTAATCTCGATTAAATTTTCAACATATATGAGGTTTGTGCCTGGAGTGTTTTTTTATCATTTCACTTTGACGGAACAACGTATGGGGAGGGAGAGGAGAGGAGATATGCTAATATATATATAATGGCTGTGTCTAAAAGTACATGAGTTAATAGCTCTTGAACGATCCGATCGATCTCAATCAAATTTTCAACATAGATGAGGTTCGAACCTGGGAAGTTTTTTTTTATCATTTCAATTTGACGGTAGATCTTAGGGGAGGGGGGGGCGATGAGGGGAAATATATGAAAATGAATAAAACCTAATAACTATTGAACCACCAAACCGGTCTCGATCAAACTTTCAACATAGATAAGGCTCGGGACTGGAATGTTTTCATGTCACGTCACTTTTACGGTGCAATGTAGGGGAGGCGGAGGGGGGAGATATACTTAAAAAAATAAAAATAAAAGTGAGTCTTTGTGACTTCACGCTTTAACTATCCCACCGATCTTAACCAAATTTTCAACAGAGATCAGGTTCGGACCTGGAGTAGTTTTTATCATATCACTTTTACGGTAGAACTTAAGGGAGGGGGAGCAAAGGGGAGAAATCTATAAAAATAAATAAAAACTTAATAACTCTTGAACCACCCGACTGATCTCGATTCACTTGGACGATAGAACTTAGGGGAGGGGGAGGCAGGAGTTTAAAAAATAAATAAAATTTAATAATTCTTGAACCAAACGATCAATCTCGATCAAATTTTTAACATAGACGAGGTTCGGGCCTGAAATGTTATTTTTTATTATTATTATTTCTCTTTGACGGACTTAGAGGAGGGGGATAGGGTAGATATATAAAAATAAACAAAACTTAATAACTCTTGAACCACCGGCCCGATCTGAATCAAATTTACAACCTAGATGAAGTTTAAACCTGAGATGTTTTTTGTCATATCATTTGACGGTGTAACTTAAAGGTCAGGGAGGGGAGACATTTAAAAATGATCGAAAATGACCGATATTAGTATCGAATCTTTAGTTTTCGGGGTCGCTGAGATGAACAGTGACACTTCCGATGCCGTGCCCCGCAACATGTGATGGGAGGGTGATATATAAAAATAATCGAGAATGACCGATATCAAAGAGTTCTATAGTAATTTTAGTAATAGTAAAAAGTGACTGACTAACATATTACTATTATTTCTTAATTTAACACAGCGAAGCGGCTAATTAATGCTATTACAGTATATCTATCTATCTATCTATCTATCTATCTATCTATCTATCTATCTATATATATATATATATATATATATATATATATATATATATATATATATATATATATATATATATATATATATAAAAGTTTGAAGTGAAAAATATTATTATCTGTTTTAGCGTTCTTTAATATATATATCACAATCAACACCTAGGGTTGCCAGATCTCACGTTTTCTGGCACGTTTTACGTTATCGCTTTTATTTTTCTCATAAAACTATTTCTTCCGTTTTTTTTCTAATAAACAAAATAAATGGTAGTCCAGGACACATTAAAATGTTTTTATAAGTTAATGTGAAAAAAGTGTCTTTTTTAAAATTAGGAACTGATTTCTTGTACACTGTTAATAACAAAATCCAATTATGTAACTTATATTCAGAGTGTAAATAGTTTTTGTTTTTATCTCCTCTCTAACCGATATCTCAAACTAATTTTTATGAATAATTTGGTTTTAGCTAGTGATGAGCGCAAGAGTCTTGGTCTTGCAGTTTTTGCAAGAGTCTTGCATGCAAGACCAAGACCAAGACCAAGGTGTGCAAGAACAAGACCAAGACCAAGACCATACCTGCAAGACCAAGACCAAGACCAAGACTCTTGCGCAAGAGTCTTGCACAAGTACTGGTACTACTTGATTTTTTTTATACAATACAAAAAAGGAGAAAATTCATTACATCTTTTACTTGAATATTTTAACTTTAGTAAAAGTGACACTATTGTGAATGTGTTCCCAGTAGTGTTATGCAATCCGTGTGAGTCGATCTGCCCCTGTAGCATATAGCTACAGTATATCGTTTCCTGAATTGGTTGTTCGCGTTTTCTGTAGATATTGCTCGTTCTCAAGCCACACAGGTGTCATCTTGCGCCATGTAAGCTATTTTGGTGGACAAACATCGTGTGCGTGGGTTTTCTTAGGTTTTTTCCGTTTCCTTCTAGTTTCTTCATTCCACCATTTCAGTCTTTTTTCATCACCACAGTCTCCCTTAGCGTTGGTGCATTACTGTGGGACGTTAAACTAGATATTTCATTTCATTTCAAAGCATACTAGTGGTGTTCTTCTTCCAAAACTGAAGAGAAATGTAGTATTGAACATCGGTAATTCCGTACACCATAGGTGCTGACTACATGAGTATGGCCTTGGCTATGAGACTCAAGCATCCGTTGTAAATTTTTAATGTGTGCTCATAAAATTAATATCGAAATAACATTTTCATGACATTGACAAAAACTTAGTGCATGTGACCGCAAGTTTGATTTCATGGGCAGATGCTTATACGTTGAATAATTGTTTATTCATATAATTTTTAGCCTCCTTAGGTATACGGCACATCGGGGATTGAGCGATATAACATTACACAACAACAGTAAATCTATATTATAAAATTGAAAGTGACAATGCTAGTGACTCCCAATCTCTTGAACACTCTTGAACCACCAGCTCGAGATCGATCAAATTTTCAATATAGATCAGGTTTGGGCCTGGAATGTTATTTATCAGTTCACTTTGAAGGAGCAACGTATGGGAGGAGGAGGAGGGGGAGGTATACAAAAATCAAAATAAATAAAAATAAAAGTGACTAAGTTTGTGACTTAATAATTCTTGAACCACCAGACTGAACTTAATCAAATTTTTAACATGTATGAGGTGCCTAACTGGAAAGTTTTTTATAGTTTCATTTTGATGGTAGAACCTAGGGGAGGGGGAGGTATATATAAAAATAAATAAAACTTAATAACTCTTGAAACACCCGACCGATCTCGATCACATTTTCAACATAGATGAAGTTCGGACCTTAGATGGTTTCTGTCATATCACTTTGACGATGGAGCTTAGGGGCCGGGGAGAGGAGAGATATTTAAAAATGATCGAAAATGACCGATATTAGAGTGGAGTCTATAGTTTTCGGGGTCGCTGAGATAAACAATGTCACTTCCGATGCTGTTTAAATCCAAATTTAGCCCCTAGCTTGGCGGTGGGAGGAGAGATATCTAAAAATGATCGAAAATTAATATTACTGTCGAATTCATAGTTTTTGGGGTCACGAAAGTGAACAGTGATACTTCCGATACCGTTTAAATGCAAATTCAGCACCGCAACTTGGGGAAGGGGGAAGAAGGAGATATATAAACATTATTGAAAATGACCATTATTATCAATGTCAAATTCATGGTTTTTGAGGTCATTGAGATGAACAGTGACACTTCCGATGTCGTGCCTTGCAACATGGGGGAGGAGGAGATATATAAATTTATTGAAAATGACCGATATTAGTGCCGAATCCATACTTTTCGGTGTCTCTAAGATGAAGAGTGATGTTTCTGATGCCTTTAAACCCAATTTCAGCCCCGCAACTTGGGGAGGAGGGGGGAGGGAAATATAAAAATAATCGAAAATGACCGATATCAGAAAGCGCTTAGTAATAATGAAAAGTGACTGATTAACGAAACATATTATTATTATTTAAAATTTAACCAACGAAGTTTGTAATTGATGCTAGTAATCCATATTCACAAGTGAGACTGAATTTATACAGTTATTTTAAATAACTTGTAGTTTGATGTCGTTATTTTGTATTTCTAGTATAGGTCAAAAGTATTTATACAAATTGAGTTTATAGAAAAGACATAGACAGACAGACAGATGAGTCGTTTTTAGTTTTCACTCAAATTATTCTAAAACATTAAGTTTTGATTATAATAATTATTTTATTTTTTCTCTCTTTTTTGTCGATATGCTAAACATATCATCATAACCATCATCAAAGCTATTCTGCCATTATCGGCTGGTTGCTTGCTGCAACTGAGAAACCTCGATATACAGTGGTCCTCAGCTAGTCTCTTCGTCTTAATGTAGCAATTTTCTTAATATCTTCCTTCAACTACAATTTCCTTTTCTCCCTCTCTCTCTTTCCTTTCACCATACCCTCTAGCACGTCCTCCACAGCCAATATCCCAACCAGTTCCTCTTTCTCCTCTTATCAATATCTAAAATTATTCTTTTTTCTCCTACTGCTAACATTTCTAACACCTTCTCATTCGTTTTCCGTTCAACACAGCTAATTCTCTCCATTTTTCTCCATGCCCAGGTTTCGAAAGTCTGTAATTTTTTACATTGCTTTTGCGTAATGTCCATGTTTCTGCCCCATTGGAATCAGTAAAACAAAATCTCAATATTTAATTATAAGTTTGTTTAACACAAAAATTAGTTAATGTGGTTGAAAGGAAAATTCTGACGCCTTTAGAGTGTAAAAATAATTTTGCATTTCATGGTATTTCAATTATCTGTACCATTTTGATTTTCTTTCATTCGTCTCAGGGGTAGCCTTCCCAGTTTCGGAACCTGTGGAGTGTTGGATCTGTTAAAAAATGTAAAAAGATTAGCGAAGCGTGGGCACCCAATAAAAAAAATAAAGGTCATCACTTATGTTGTACACTATTATCATACTTACACGAAGATAAAGTATGTTACATTTAAAAACATATATTGTATTTCCGTTACTATTGGAGCATTGTAGAATTTATTATTCCTTATATCCAGAGTAAAATTTACCTATGAAAAACATAAGATTTCTTAAAAGCAAAACTTGCAAGACTCTTGCAAGCAAGACCAAGACTGGGTGTGCAAGACCAAGACCAAGACCAAGACTGGGTATGCAAGACCAAGACCAAGACCAAGACCGAAGGTTCCAGTGCAAGACCAAGACCAAGACTGGGTGTGCAAGACCAAGACCAAGACCAAGACCACCCCGGTCTTGGTCTTGGTCTTGCATTTGCTCATCACTAGTTTTAGCATCTTAGCCTTCGCCTGTCAACAACGTCATGAGAATATCGCACTGCAGTGGCGGATCCAGAATATGATCAAGGGAGGGGCTAAACCATAGACAAAGGATATATCCTTTGTCTGTGGGCTAAACCATAGTTTGCCGTTTTATCCAGTGTAAAGCAGGATTGAAGCCCATTTTATCCAGTGTATACCTGAGCGTCAAGGGGGGGGGGGCTATAGCCACTATAGCCCCCCCTTGGATCCGCCACTGGATGATGGTGTATGAATTTAGGAACAGAAAGTACTGTAAAATATAAAGGTAACTAAGAAAGTTCTGGCGCTTTTAGTGGAGGTCTGTGTTCAATTGGTCCTCACACCGTGAGTTGAATGCGAATGGAGATAAGACGAAGGTCAGCTGTTTGTGTGGGTATATCCAACATACTACCTGGTTGTGGCAGTTCAGTTACACCGTGAACTTGCTTAAAGACATAGTGAACATGGGGCCTCCACGGAGCCTCCACACAGATTCTGAAACAGTAAAATTTTTGGATAGGGTACATATTAGTTCCTAAGTGAAGTCTTATCCCGAGGTCCAATAGTATTGGAGTTCCCAAATGTTGTCGGTGTTGTTTAGAAACACCCTATATATGTATATCAAGAACTCAATTTGGTCGTGAACGCCGATGTGTCTTGCAGGGATTTTTGAACGTACATAAAAGGAAGATGGAAAGACACAAAAAGATAATAAGAGAAACAGGAGGCGCGGTAGCTCAGTGGTAGAGTGCTTAGCTCTGGTGCATGAGGTCCCTGGTTCAATACCCTGCCAACATCGTGTCCATGAGTTTTCTCACGGTACGGCATTCCCGTTTCCTCCCACATCCTCACTCCTTGCCTTAATCATCCGTCTACCTTAGCTTAAAGTGCATTTAATTGTGTGACGTTAAACTGAAAGAATTTCATTCCCACGGTTATCCATTGTGACTGTGATTTTTCTAGGATTTCTCCTATTTTAACTACAGGCGAATGAATTAAGTACATTTATGTAATTTTTAACATATTAGTATACATTTCGAGAAACATATTGATAAACTAATCCATTTAAAACGTCTCGTTTTTTATCCATATTCTAGCTTCCGCTTTCACTCAAAACATATGTTTAGCTGTGTGAGAGGTAGGGCCTATATCTAGTAATTCAAGGATATCAACAGCTTTGTTCTGATGACAAACACCAAGTAACCCTTTCGTCAATAAACATAATTACTGTATGACTTACAACTTAGGTATATATTTATATGCATTTACATTTTGACTTAATCTTATCACTGCATTAACTGCTCATTTGCAACTGATCTTGAAGGTTTTCAAGTTGTGTTTCCGTCAACAACTTGTACTGTAAATGTATTAACGGTCTATCAACAAAATCAATGTTGCCAGCATGTGGCTTCATAAAATGGCTATAAACGACGCAGAAAGTCTAGCTAAATATAGTTAAACTAAGTTTTTTTTTTTTTTTTTTTTTAATGTAGCTACACTTCTAGTTAACACAATTTGACAATAAAGTAAGGAAAACAATTCTAAACTTTAGTGCACTAACTTATAATATACTGTAATGTTCTTCCTTACATTGTGAAATCAAACACCTTTGTCATTCACACTTAAAATATTTATCGTGTAGCAGTAATGCCAACCTGAAATTTTACAAAATGCCATTTTGAGAGACAGAAATTCCCATTTTTCTCTTGAATTTCCGACGTTACACTAATTACAAAAAGTTTTTTAAAAAACTTATACAATATGAAAAAATGAAAATACCTTATAACGCTAATTTTCTTAAATATATGAGAGATTTATACGTAAGTTTCGATTTAGGAATAGTTCAGGAATAAGAATTTTCCTTACTTGTGATAAACAATTGAAAATGTTGAATAAAACAAGTACATTTAGTTGTCAGAATTTATTGTTGTTGCCTTCACGTCTTTGAGTCATCATCTTCTACTCAACTTGATAATAATAGAAACAAATTTTATTCTCATCTGAAGAATCTCCAGTCATTATATGTTTGACGTTTCCGAGGTTTTTTTTTTTTTCTCGTTTGCTTTTTTTTTTTACTTTCTTCCGTTAAATATTTAATTTTTTTTTTAAAAAATCTGAACACAATTTAGTTTCTTAGTGCTTTTTTTTTTTTTTTTTAGGATATCAAATCACTGTATAAAATCCTTTCCATACTAGAATGCATTTTTTCGGTAACACAATTTCACAATTAAAATTGGTTTCAAGCTTACTAAAGACTCAGTTTACTTCTCGACCACACGGAATTTTGCAGGCGTTGGTGGAGTATGAAAAATCCCACATATCGAGGGAAATTCCGAGGGAAATTCCCATCATCCCTTTTTGAGATATTAACGCCAAAAAATTCCACAACATGATATTTCCCCCACAAGTTGGCATCCCTGCCGTGCAGTTTGGTCTGTCATTAAGATAGCTACCAAATCCCTTAAATTTTCGCCTTGGTTTCCAAGTCTTGTAGTGATACTGGCTATATTTTAGCAACATTATCAATTTAGCAAACAGTGAAAGTACAGAAATATTTTCTCAAAGAAATATTGATTGAAAAAGAGATTTAATTACTGTTAGGAAGAAATGGCTAGAAATTGGCAAGTCACAATTATAGCTAATAACCAAATCATATTTTAATAGCTACATTGTATGAAAATGGCTAGAGTTAGCTATAGAATGATTAAATTGATAACACTGATCACAATTTTTAATTGCAAATTAGTCAAAATTATAGCTAATAGCTAAATCATATATTTAGATAGCTAATAAGCATATGGAAATAGTTAAATTTAGCCATAAAATGACTAAATTGACGACATCGATCACAGTTTTAATTGCAAAATTCCGAATTAAATTCTATAGGAACATATCCCAGTTTGTTACGTAGCGAGTTTTCAAAATTTTTTAGCAGTTATAGTAAATAATAATAATAATAATAATAATAATAATAATAATAATAATAATAATAATAATAATAATAATAATAATAATAATAATAAAATGTAACAGATGAACCTTTAATGCTAAGAAATAGATGAACTGATTATAATTTAAAATTATTAGAAAACTAATGACTAAGATTTAAAATAAACCTGAAAACTACTCTAATTGGTTAAAACTAAAATTAAAAACTTTTAACGACTGTGAGGAACAATTGTCCAGAGCTGTGAAAGTTAATGTTAGATTTAATAAATAAAAAAAGATTAGAACATGAGAAAGTTATAATCTATTTATTATGAAAAGTTACTAGTTTCAAATAAGACTCTTAATAAAAATATAACATTAAAAATGTCGCTAAGTAAAGAATACAACTGAAAATTATGTATGGTTTGAAATTTATTTCTTATACGTGGTAGTTCTATTAGGCATAATGTTATATAATACGTTTAGGTACACATCGATAACACAATACATTGTAAATATGATACCATATAGGTAAATATGTACCATAGGAGCTCATTTAATATTTTTCAATAATTTTCAATATTTTTCAATAATATTTAATAATTTTCAATAATAATGATAATTTTATTGATATAAAGGTCATGATATAATGTCTCGTGACGACCCTTTCAATACATCGGTGTAGTTATAAGAAATATTAGATATTTACAGAAAATGCTCAACAGGAAAAAGGTACTAAATACAAAAAGAAATTACTATTAACTTGATATTTTAGTTGTAATTCTTCAGTTAGTGCGAGCGGTCCAGGGTTCGATTCTCGGTGAGGACACTCGATCGAAAAAGTGTATGAGAAAGAGCTTTTTCAGGCCAGCCAACCTGAGTGAGTTTTTCCTGGGTTTTCCTCATTCACACCAGGCATATACCTATGCCGGGGTGGTACCTAACATACAGATTCTAAGCCACTTCTTTCCTTCCCTTTCCTTGCATAATGTGATCGCCGAGGGATGGCATCCCTCATACATGAAGGCCTAACATGGCCATAGACGCCGAAAGCCCAGAAATCTAATTCCTAATCCTAATCCTAGAGACGGGCTATCTTGGCCATAGATGCCGAAAGCTTAGAAATCTAATTCCTAATCCTAGTGACGGGCTAACATGGCCATAGATGCCGAAAGCCCAGAAATATAATTCCCAATCCTAGTGACGGGCTAACATGGCCATAGATGCCGAAAGCCCAGAAATATAATTCCTAATCCTAGTGACGGGCTAATATGGCCATAGATGATGAAAGCCCAGAAATCTAATTCCTAATCCTAGTGACGGGCTAATATGGCCATAGATGCCGAAAGCCCAGAAATCTAATTCCTAATCCTAGTGACGGGCTAACATGGTCATAGATGCCGAAAGCCCAGAAATGTAATTTCTAATCGTAAGTAATTCTTCAGTACCTATTATACAGTACATTTGATCTAAAACATATATTTTTAAGTTTTAAAGGTTTGAACTCTTTGAAGCACGGTGGTACTTATATTTTACCATCTTTTACAAAACGTTTTAGAAACACAGTAGCGCAAAGAGTTAAGGGAGCTTACTATACGAAAACAGCCATAACGTGTCAAATATCTGCAACATAAATTCCGCTGTTATGGAAAATCACTTCTATTCTAAAATTCTAATTTTGATAGTGATATAAAACAGAAACTTGTAGTATATATATATATATATACAGGGTGGGCCATTTTAATTAATCCACGGAAATATCTGAAAAATGATAAAACATAGAAGAAATTTTTGAAGTACACATTATATATTGCTAAGGGGGAAAACCAATTCCACCAAAAGTACCCCTCTCCGCCCCCCCTAAATGGGGGTAACGGGGGGTAACTTTGAAATGTCAAATGGGAACATGGGTCGAGTAATACCTCGTTCGAAAGGTCTTGGAAAACTAAGTATCGCTGTACCAAGAGATGTTTCATATTGTGCACCAGTTTCAAAATGGCCGCCATGATCTGGTTCGGAAACTCCAGTACCCGTAGTATGAAAACCATGGAAGGTAAATGAATGGAACAAAATTGAAATACGTAAATATCATAGGGCATATCGAATGATATAATCCCTGTGATCCCAGTTGCCTCCCTAAAGGGGTCTTGTGGGCTAACTTCAAAATTTCAATGTCCGACCGGACAACGGTTCGGGCGTACGCTTGACCTACCCAATGCTATTTGGAAGGCAGACTTCATGCATAGAGAATTGGTGCACTAAGTTAACGCGGATGGCCACAGTTACATTTTGATTAACTATTAGCATTCATGTCATATTGTGAGCTTGAGGGACGAAACGGTGTGTACGTATATCCCCGAAATGCTTTCTGAATAACCAGCACGCATTGCATAAAAGTTTCTCTTTTTTTAGTCACTACAGCGTCATCCTTACAAACAAATGTTTCAACCACACCATACCTATTTGTAAGGTTAGCCTTAATTTACGAATTAAAGTAGAGTTCTCGTTTGAACTTTCACTTTACTTTCCACCCCACTCACATACAGAGGCAGGGAGAGATTATTCTGCAGGACTTGGATTTCTCTCTATACATTATGGCAATTTTACTCTAATATTTTTATCTCTGTTGTATTATTGTCGAGTCTTGGAACGCCTCCGTGGTTTTCCTATTTAATTTTCGTTATTTTCATTTATGTCTAACCGTATTCATACTATGGGCACTAGACATTTTCTTAGACACAGTCACCATGTCTTTGCGATCATTTTGAAAACGGTGTCTCATGTCGAAAATTTTCTTACAGAAGCTGTTTGATATTAATTTGTCTATGTAACGTGATGTTACTCGCTTCAAGCTGCTATTTGAAATTTTCAAGTTGGCCCCGGATACCTTTCAGTTGGCCCTTGGAGTCACCCCGACAACACCTCTCGATGTGCCTTACGTCAGTTAGCTACTCCAGTTTTTCTTTTGTTGATTTATCTCCAATCGCTTTCATACTACGGGTGACCTTTTCTCTGACACGGATACTATATTTCGGCGGCCTTTTGAGAACACTGCCATTTCCCATCAATCGTTTTCTCCTGCAATATGTTAGATTTTGCAAGATTTATCGAACGAGGTACCACTCGACTCATGTTACTATTTGAAATTTTGAAGTTAGCCCCCAAGACCCCTTTAGGGAGGCCACTGGGATCACAGGGACCACACCTTTCGATATGCCCTATGACATTTACGTATTTCAATTTTGTTCCATTCATTTACCTTCCATGGTTTTCACACTACGAGTACTGGAGTTTCCAAACCATTTTATGGCGGCCATTTTGAAACCGGTGCACAATATGGAACATCTTTTGGTACAGCGATACTTAGTTTTTCAAGACCTTTCGAACGATGTATTACTCGACCCATGTTCCCATTTGATATTTCAAAGTTACCCCCCGTTACCCCTATTTAGGGGGGGCGGGGAGGGATACTTTTGGCGGAATTGGGTTTCCCCCTTAGCAATATATAACGTGTACTTCAAAAATTTCTTCTATGTTTTATCATTTTTAAGATATTTCCGTGGATTAATTAAAATGGCCCACCCTGTATATATATATATATATATATATATATATATATATATATATATATATATTTCGGAAATTATGTCTGTTTTGAAGTTTCCGCTTCTATTTATCTCATTCAGTCCTAAATGGTAATTTTTAAATATTTAATTATAATAAACAGCGTGGTGTAGAACTTAAAGTGTAGCAAAAAGCGTTTGATTTATTGGACCTTATTCTAAAAAGTTGCAGTTTGCAAACGAAGATATTATTTTTTTTTTAATAATTACAATGTCATAACAGAAACAGACAACTTTATCAATGAAAATTATTATTCATGTTCTAAAATTGGTATATTTTTACAAATCGGCTGGTCAGTGCTAGAACTTTCACCCCTAGTGTGCCAGGTCCTTGGTTCGATCCTGGTTAGCGCTAAGTGAATTTTGTGGCGGACAAACATGTGCGTTGGACGTAAAATAGAGATTTCATGTTTGCGAATCTCAATGCATTAGGTTGATTTCACTAGAATTTACGATATAAAATTTACATATATTTCAAACCTAAAACTTATGCGTGGTGTGAAAGTGAAATAGTGTATTTGTCCTGTATAGTTTATACATAGTGTAAACTGATATATACTAGTGTGATCTTTAAGATTCAGATTATATTTCATGAAATAAAGAGATTAAAGTGGAAGCAAATATACATTAACTATGGTAATGCGAATCTAATTTGTTAACAAATCGTTTGTAATAAAATTTGTTCGGCATCGTAACAGTTTGTATCTGGAATAACTGCATACTGCATACAGTAAAGCGGTTCAATAACTAATACGGTAACATGATTTAAGCCTATCTCTGTAATCGTAAAATTAGGAGGACATAGTGTACTCCCTAAAACTCATGGGCGCTATAATTAAATTTCTCACAACAAGAGTTACTTTGCTTTAATGTAGGTGGTAGAAAGCAAATTATTATACGTGGTTTTACAATATGTCTTCAAATCAATTCTCTCTATTTGCTCTACATCCAGATAACCTCTTAGACTTCCGATAGACTCTTCGGCATCACTTACGTCATTTCCGCAAAAACATGGGAGCTTAAAGGACTTTTCGAAATCCACTTACTTCATTAATACTGCATATATGAAAGATAGAAATATATATTATGTTCTTTTAAGTTAAAATAAATAAAAAAATAATAGTGGAAATCCCCATCATAACTGCCATAAAGACTATCGAAAACTAAAACGAGATTTTGACTTGCGATGACGCAAATCGTTACGGACTGAGCCAATTTATTTTTTTTCGTAAGAGCTGTGTTGACAAACTGAGTTTGTTTGTTGGCAAACACTCGGCAAAGCGGCCAATTACTACAATATAGGGCCAACTTTGGCAATTTTATAGTTTATCGCTTCCCATTGTTGGGTCTACTCTCACTGCTGGTAGTGTAGTATTTTTTGTAAAAAAGGCACCATTATTTATCTAAATTTAATTTCTGCTTGTTCAATTTAATATGGAAAAAAAGTTATTGGTTGGATTGCAGTTTAGCATCCTTTTTAGCACCGGAGCTACTATAATTCACGTGTACCTGCAGTTGAAGGTGGAACCCAAAGTCCCCTAATCCATTCAGATCTCAAAGCTCTTCCACCGGGAATAAAACCCAAGACACCATGCATCAAAGACGCAAGTGGTAGCCACTCGATCAACGAAGACAGGGAAGGGGAAGCAGGAAACAATTTATTATCTAAATGAGTAGACAATATTGTTAAGCATGCACGTGTCTTATGCTTCAAGTGCATACGATAAATCTTATCGGCCATATTACAATATCAATGTCAAATGAACAATGAATTGAGAAGAAAGAAATGAATAAATTACTTGAGAAATAAAAAGATTATTTAAAACATAAAGATAATAAAAGAAAGCTTGTTCATCATATTGTTATATTGTCAAAGTATGCACTGGACTTTATCGATAGTCTTAGTTACGTAATTAAAAGGAAAAAAAAAAAGAAAATAGAGAACAATTTGGGAATTGCAAAAAGTAATCGAAAATAATAGTTCATTACCAACCGCGATATAATTTTGAATGGGCAAAATATAAGTCTCAAGAAAATATAGCGCTGTCAAATCAACGTAATTTTAACACACGCCAGTGGTCTCAGCGTGATTACCACTTTTGCGCGTTATTTCAATATCAAAGAGTCCGATGTTGCAGTTAACACAGGCTCTCTCTCTGTGTTATGATTTGACACACTGACGATGTTGGAAAGATGTTAGAGAGCTATGTAAATGAACGAAAGAAACGAATAGAGAGGAATATTTATCTCAAAACCTTGTGTATCAGATAGGTACCGTACATCGATACTGTAATTTCAAGCATGGGCATCGCTTTCTGTCCATATCATAAATATCTAGTAACTGATAGTGAGACTTTGTACTCGCACTAGTTTGAAGCTTTTGTTATAAGTAAAGCTGTATGCGGTATATTTGTCATTTGTACTAAGTAACGAACAATTTATTATATTTCCTGTAATGTTCACAAAATAGTTATGTGAGCGTATGAATTTGCTGATATTATTAATATCTTACTAATGGTGTGTTACTAAATTCACTCTTCATCATGTAATATTATGGATTTAACGACTACCATTGTAACATTTCACTCCAAAATGCAAGAGAATTGAAGTAACAATAAGCTTGTATCAAAATTTAACACAATTCAAGTAGCACAGAACCACTATCTTGAATTGACACAGCTAGTTTTCACAGTGTAATATCAGACTTCGTAAGGGCGATTAAGGAGATTACCTGAGAAATAACAACACATAATTTAAGGGAGAAAGAAGCTATATGCGCTTTCATGCGCCGTTACTTATCGAAGGAGCAGAAACTAGGAAGACAGTACTTTAGCTTCTGATAAAAAAAAAAAAAAAATGTTAACACATTCAGCATACTTGCCAGACTTGTCCCCCTGTGATAACTTTTCCCCAAGTTAAAAACACTTCTGAAGGATTGTTTTTTGCCTATGTTTCTACGATCCAAAAAGAAACGATGAGAACCACGAACGCCAGTGATGATTTCAGGAATGGATCGTGGACATTCCCTCCTGAAACCAAGAAATCCCCCCCCCAAGGACCATATATCTTATGGTGGTCAATAAAAATTCCTATAAATTATTCGTTGTAGCTTTGGAAAATTCCAGATTACTAATAACATAGCCTTTCTCAGACACATTATCAGAAAATGTGTCTGAGGAACGCTATGTTACATAGCCGAAACTGTAACACAAATATATAATCTTAAGATATATATATATATATACACACAGAACCACAGACGCGTTAGTTGACACAAAAAAATGCATAACTTTTGTGACTCCAGCAAAACGTTTAGATGCATAATATTTAAGGATGCAACTAAATGCATAATGAAAACTGTGTTAATTGATGCACTTGTGTGCATAAAATTTATTATGCAGATAAACGTTTTGCTGAAATCACAAAATGTTATGCATTTTTTTGTGTCCTACTGAAGCATTTACATGCATTAATTGAAACTGTGGTTGGTATCGCTGGTTGCATATTCCATAAATATACAGGATTTCCAAGGGTGTGAAAACGATTAAATAAATTTAGAACACTACTAAAAATATGTAATCGAGGCTTTTTGGGTAATGCAGGACAGAGTACAGATATTCCATATTACATGAGAGCCTCTACGGCCATTTTGGAAGTAGTCATACTGGATTTGAGTTAATTAAGTGAAATATAGACTTTACGATACACTACTATTTTTGAAATAAAGTGTGATTTTTAAAGACATTAACAAGATTGTTTTCTATATTCTTTGTTAACGAAATTTTGATCACATAGGTCTAGATACAAAAACTTGTCATTGTAAATTTATGATCATAATTTTGTTCAGGATGCAAACAAGCAGAGAGGAAACTACCATAATATCGTTACGAAATCACACCTTATTTCAACAATAGTATCGGATCGTAAAGTTCCCATTTCACTGAATTAATTAAAATCCAGTATGATACCTTCCAAAATGGTCGCAGAGGCTCTCATGTAAAGTGGAATATTTTCACTCTGTCATGCATCACACTAATAAACCTCGATTTCATAGTTTTGGTAGTGTTGTAAATTTATTCCATCGTTTTCACACCCTTGACAACCCTGTGTATCAGATGTGCAATATACAATTTAGGCCACTCAATTTATGAGATCCATCTAAACTATGTCACAACCATTATTTGAAAATAGTTACAAAAATAAGGTCTTCAAATAGTATATCTTACAAGTCAAAAAAGGAAAAGAACTCAATTTATTATACCTAGGTACATAGCTTTTTTTTACAGGTTGCTCTACAAGAGCAGTTTTGCCATTTTCACTAAAGCTAAAATACCAAATTATCTTTGGTGAAATAAAAGAACATGGGTCAATGTTAGAAAAATCGTACCGATAGCAAATCTAGCGATGGGAAACACAAAACTTTACAGAGAAAAAAAAAAAAAAGTGGAAACTACCAACTCAGATTATAAATCAAACTTTGTATGTCTATGTTCTCTGAATCTTTCTATCGCTTTTTTATAATATATTTTAGTATACTAATTTATGCCCGTTTGCCCTTTTTCCGTTTCGCCTTATGACCTCAAAACATTTTGCCATACAACCGATAAGGATGTTATCTTAAGGCGGAAGGAGAATTCCCATTTGGCCTTTTCCTGCTTGACCTTATAACATACAAGGGAATTTTCACTTTGTTTCTGTAACAAAGAGGGATTTATCTTATTCTCAACTGCAACGTCTCTTCTATTTCAGACAAATTAAACTCAAATATCTTAGAACATAAATTTTATTATCACACCCGAAATAGCATATCAAGTTTCTATGTGGATATAATATGAAACAGCATCAGTATATGAAATTACATCAATTTCACTGTTCTTAAGTCTATCTTTTAGGCGGTGAATCCTGTCGTCAAACCGTCTCTACCTTAGCTTTCTAAGTGTGTTTTCTGATAACCACTTGAAGAAGTACTCGCAATCTTTCATTTTCACGTTGCCTGTCTTTCATTAATTCAATGAAAGAATGTATGTCTAAGTGATCCCTTGATGCCTTTCTTCGTAATTTGACGTGCCACTGTCTTGCATTGTTAGTCATTTGTTCTTGATCGTTTTCAAAGTGATTCCACAAGTCACTGCAAATAGGTAAAAATACATCATTAGCACATTAAAAATTCAAAGGATTGCAGGAGAATCTACGTTGGAAAGTCGATGGCAAAATTTTGGGTGAACCTAATTTATTTCTTTTGCAAAGCAAAAGAATGTGTTCTTTTGATAATTTACAAATCAGTGAATGTAGAATCTTCAATACATGCACGTCGCAAGAAAATCTATATTACACTTTACATTAGGTGTTAATGGAAAAAATGCTATACTGTAGAGTGCTCGGGATAGCTTAATTAGTAATGATTTAATAATAAAAAAACAATCATTAATTTTTTGCACTAAACGCCATCTATTTATGTAGGAAAGAAAACATACAGAAAAAATAACGTGTCACCATCATCCAGCCAAGTGTCTATAAGATAATCATGGAACTCCTCCTTCATAGAACGTCAGGCGCATCTTCTTGCAAACGTACAAACACTACATCTAAATGGGAAGTTGGTACCAGAGGCTGTGCTGCTGCATGTCGAATCCATGTTTTTACTTCAGTGTTCTCTTTGTACAATTGAGAAAGTTCTAACTGCTGAACCTTCCTCCAAACAGACTGAGAGAAGTGGAAGGAACATCCCGTGATTTTAACCAGGAAATACTTTATTTATAGCATTGATTGCTACTTTCTTAAGATCAATAGAAACTTCTTTTAATTTGAAACGCAGTCCAAATTTCTCAGCTTCTTCCCTGATTATCTCCAGTAATCTTACATGTGTCTCTTGCTTTTTACTGGGCAATATGCAGAAGAGGAGAACAAATACTTGGCCGAAATATTTTCCGTGCAGGATGTACATTTGGGAGAAAAGGAGAGATACAGTCTTAAGTGTCCCTCCATTACAATCCTGTCGCACTGACACATAAGTTTCAAAGTTCCAATAGTGCCGAAAACCTGTTGAAGATAGAAAGACTAGAATAAACAACACAGACATTCTAAAGAAAATGCTTTAATATTAATATTCTTACTCCTATTACTATTGTCATAACAGATTTTCACGATTTCAAAAAAAAAAAAAAAAAAGAAAGAAAAAAGAAAAAGAAAAAGAAAAAAGAAACAAGATGAACGTAAGAAATGATAAACTATTTTCTTGATTACTAAAATATAACTTACAAGAATTCTACTGGTGTCATCGCCTTCATCCCCCAATAAAAGTTTTTGCCGTCCTGCGTTTCGCTCCACGATCCTTCCACATTCAATGTATTCAATCTTTGCGATAGTGGTGTCCGGTTCATGCTCGTACGTTATATAGAGAGTGTTTAACGGCACCAAAAATAGGGACAACAGATGCAGTTTCACCACAGTAATTTCCCTTAGCAATCTTCTTCCTGGAGAGAAGAAAATAAATTCATTTTAAACATCAAAAACAGCAAAAAAAAAAAAAAAGTCGTACTTTCCCTCTAGAAAGTAAAGACAGACGGAATATTGCTTAACTACGACCGGTTAATTGTGTTACACTATAAATAAAAAAAATGGACTATGTATTTGTGTGCTAGCTAGGATGCCATTTAAGAAAAGTTCCACATCTAAAGTTCTAAAATAACTTTTGGAAAAGTTGCACGAGTAAATATTAGAAACATGCAGAGAAGCTTCAGTGTCAAAATTACTTATACCTTATTACAACTATTATATATACTTACCTATACTTACCTATATGTCTTAGTAATTGTTGATGTTCGTTCTTCCGCCGCTCTCTTCTTCATATGTGAGGTACAAATACAAGGCTACATGAGCAATTTTTTAAACAGTGACGCAGATAACACAAAATTCTGAATACTTGCTTTGATTATACGGTATTCTGTTCGTTCAAACGTAAATACTACTAGCATTACAAATGTTTTCCAAAATGACACTAAATTTCCCTATCATAACTTGAAAATCCCCTTCGCTGGTGTAAGGCGAAATGGAAAGGGCAAAGGGGAATTCCTGTTTCGCCTTACAATCAAATTAGCATATACTATCTTAGCATCATAGCCTGAAGTAATGAAAACAGGCACAAGGCGAAACGGGAAAAGGCCAAACGGGAAGACATCCAAAGTTTCATTTTAAAATCATCTGAAAGAATTGTTCACTTACATTTCCCTGTTTTTAATAATTAAAGATATATTTTGCAAACGGACAAATACGTGGACGTTTCGAATTAGGTACAAAAATATGAAAACTGTTCTTGTGATGTATAATTACAATATTCTAAAAAAGTTATATTTCTGGGATAAAAGTCTGTAGGTCTATAGTAATTTACCATGTTAAATTCAAATCTGAAATCAGAATTTCGCTATCAGGTTTACTTTCTCAATAATATAGGATGTTACGTAAGTACACGACGCATGTTCAAAAAAAAAAAAACTGAAAATGGAACAGTAACTAAGACGTTACTGGTTTAGCCTGTAGCATGTTTTCTAGTACGTGTGTCTCTTGTCTCTACTGACACATCATCAGTAGCCTTCTGACATGCTGAGTTATGTTTCTTTCATTTCCCATTCATGAAACTACGAATTTTAATTAAAAATGAAGTAACAGTCAGTTTAAATCTCATAATCAAATTGAATTCATTGGAAGAACATAACACTAGTGGAAAATCCTCTTAATCTCTGAAAAGTTAACCTGATAATGATACCAGAAATTACATTTGAAATTTCCTTTCCTTATTATACGCTGTGTTAAAACGGCACCATTCACATTTCCCTACCATGTCCCTGAAATGGAAAGTTTGAGGGGAAAAATAAGGCTTTTGGTAGAAAAAATCCCTTTTTTCTATTTTGGGTCCCTCCGGAACACCCTGTGTTAACACACAGATCTCAAAATAAACTGAAAAATACTAAATGGTGTACGAAACGTGTGTACAAAATTTCAAGCTTCTATCTTGAATAGTAAGGATGGGAGAAACAAATTACCAATCAGCTAAGAACACCCCCACAGTGGCCCAGATGACTCAAAAAGATACGGATGTAATATAAACATTTTCTGAGAGATCCTAGGGTCATGTTTTACACTTCATTCTCATCAGAATAGAACAGTCTTTCAAACGGTACCATTCATATGTTTCCGTCATGTATCTGAGGCGGGAAAAATTGCAAAAAATGAGATTTTTGTTAAAATATCCCTTTTTTTAGCATTTCTGGACCCCTCCCCCCCTGTGTTAACACACAGATCTCAAAATCAACTGAAAAATGTTAAGGGCATAGTGAATATGTCTACAAAATTTCAAGCTTCTATTTAGAACAGTAAGGTAAATATATATATATTAACACATGTGCTAAGAATATCCCCACAATACCCCAAATTCCCGGAAAAACGGGAAATTTTTTAAGACATCCCTATTTACCCTAGGATCATGGTTCGTACCTCATTTTCTTCAGAATGGAAAGTACTTTCTAACGTTACCAATCACATATCTTCATCATGTATCTGAGGCGGGAAAATCTCGATAAAGAGATTTATTAAAATATCCCTTTTTAAAACCTTTTTACCCGTTTGAACACAACTTGAGGCACCGCAGAGATCTGAAATATATCTGTAGAATACTAAGGAGTACACTGAATGTATGTGCAAAATATCGATCTTCTAGGTGCAAAAGTAAGCCCGCCAAAAAAATAATATACCCACAGTACCATAAATTCCCGTTTAAAACAAGATCTCAGGTAAAAATTTCCTGAGACATCCTTATTTACATTAGCATTATGGTTCGTACCTCATTCTCTTCAGAATAGAACAGCCTTTGAAACGTTTTCCATTCGCATGTCTCCGTCGAGTATCTGAGCGGGAAAATCGAGAAAAAGGGAATTTTTGTTATAGGTGCAAAAGTAAGTAACTCAAAAAATAGTAAAAATAGGCCTAACAAAAATTCTTTAGTTTTAAGTTATGACGTATCACACCCTATGTTTCGACCCAGAAAGGCGTAAAACCATACGTAACGTGTTCTAGAACGCTTCCACTCTAGAAAAAAAGCTTTATTAGTACTTTTTAAATCGAATAATGAAAATACAACCCTAACGTATAAACATATACGATATATGTAAGGGTTAATGCCGTGCTACTGTTTTTAACCTTCAATTTATTTCCTGCTCAATAGTAGGCATACCCGTGTTTTGTCAATATTTACTTCAATATCACGAAATCGGGGCTTTTGGCCCGATACTCTAACCAAAACATCACAATTACGTGACCATATGTGACTTTTAGTAGATACTCTACTATTGGTATGTGCAGGACAAGGGCGCCGTTTTCTGTGTAACTTTGGAGGGCCCTATGAAAGATATGCATTAGTAGAAAGGAAAAATGAACGACCATGTACTGTAGAAATAGGAGAACCTGCTTCAACTTAGCAATTTGGCCCCCTCGATAGAGGACCATTTCAACTTTGGGGGTCCCAGACCACTAAACCCCCCAGGATCGGCGCCCTTGGTGCAGGAGTAACAACTTATGCGAGTTAAATGAAGTTTTTTCTAAATAATCAACCTTCACCTAATAAGAATATTAAGCATTATTATTATTATTATTATTATTATTATTATTATTATTAATAATAATAATAATAATAATAATAATAATAATAATAATAATAATAATAATAATAATAATAATAATAATAATAATAATAATAACAGCGGTTCGGAGTTCACGCATGCATCGGATATATTTAATGAGAATCAAGCAGCTACTAGCATGAGTCACTTCAACATACAGTATGTACTGTAGTTAACCTAAATATTTCTTCACTCCTTTGTGGATTTTTGTAGGAAACGAGTTCCTTCTGAGAATCCCTTATGTCTTTGTCTCTATTCTTGTTGCTATTTTTGTTTTGCTAACGGTACTTTTCTTAATAACTACATACTTGCACTACCTAACACAATAATATCGTATTTTAATATACACTTACCTCCGTTTTTCTAAGCAGACTCCAGCACTAGACAAAAGAACACACACAATAACAAGTCAGAATTCGCTCCACAACAACACGAAAACCAGTCGAGCATGCGCAGTAAGTGCTGGAGACTAGCTTCAAACAAAACACGACAGGTGACGCTCACATCAAGAAGAAATGCATCAGTAGCGATGCAAAGATCTGCATCAATTGAGTAATCTTAAACCACAATGCATTTATATGTCTCAAATGACCCATTTTTTATTTTCGATGGTTCTCTAGGGTTGAAAATGCTGCGCATCAGTGACAAAAACGAAATTTATACATATTAACGCGCCATTTGATGCATGTAAATGTTTCAAATTTCCTATGATGCACTTGTAGTTCTGTGTATATATATATATATATATATATATATATATATATATATATATATATATATATATATATATATATATATATATACTACTTTGGTCACTTGGAGTTTTATTAGTAAAAATTTCTACTATTTTCGTAATATTAATTTTACCCCATTGTACTAAAATACCACTCCCCTGGAGATAATCTTTGAAATTATCACTATTGAACATAATTACACTCTATGACTTTCAGAAGCATTCCATTACTTACTTGATCGTGGAAAGTTGTGTGCGGGCAAAGCAGGTCCCTATTTTGAATAAAACGAGGTAAGTTGATTCCATTTGTTATTCATTTTTTTTTTTTACAGCCTCAGTCTCGTTTTCTAATTGTGGGGCCGCGGAGGCTTAGTGGTAGAGCGTTCACCTCTGGTGCATAGGGTCCCTGGTTCGATCTCAGCTCGTACCAGATAAACTTTGTGGTGGACAAACACCGTGTAAGTGAATTTCCTCGCACTTTCTTCATTCCGCCATTTCATTCATTTCTCATCATCACCGTCTCCTTTAGTCTAGCCGGCATAATCGTGGGACGTAAAACTCAAAGATTTCGTTTACTAATTGCCGCACTGTGTAAAGCATTCTGAGTTCTTCATAGTGTCAAAACCTTCATAGACCCCCCCCAAAAAAAATCAACATGGCGGTCACTAAATTTCAATAACTTATAGTTCAAATGCACCAATTATACTTTAGTGAGACATTTTGTGTTGTCATGTCAAATAAAAACATTAGGGAAGACTATTCCATAAATACATACATATTCTACACTATTAATAATGTATGACAAAAGAAAAGTACAAAAATGAAGATATAACCAAGTGATAGGTTCTATTGAGCTAAACAAAGTTACATGAGTATATTTTCTTTAACACGCTTTGCTAAGAGTATTACACGTGACAATTGACATTTTACTGCATGTAAATGTATTATTACTAGACAAACCTCATTTTTATCACTAATATTGTAGAAAAGCTCTTGAACTTGAGAACAATTGAATTTTCTCTTTCCTTTACATTGTCATCATTACAGCTACTTAAGATATTGTATAGGTCATTTCCCCTATCTGATTGAATCATCGACAAAGTACGTCGTCAGCAAATTCTTCAAAATCTTTTATTCTTTTCATGCATTGGCAAGTTTTTTTCTTTTGACACGAGTTATTTAAACAACAAAATTATGTAATAAGTTTTGTTGTGAGTAAAGAACGGAAAACAATACATATGAAATATGAGTTCTCTAGATTAACTTTCTCGTTGAACTGTGATTGGTTAGCGGATTAAAAGTCAATCTAATCGTAGGACGTTAAACCGAAAAATTTCATTATAGTTCATTTGCAAGCCTACCGTGAAAATTTTAGGGGGCCAGCAAAAATTTAGGAGGCCCGGCCCCCCTAGACCCTCCTGGATACGGACCTGTGATCCATTCACCAGAAGTGATAAAAATCAAACGTTTGCAATTTTAACGATGATCACTCACTAAATTGATTAGAACAAAAACGATAATAAATAGTGAGAAATTTTTCATACAATCGATTAAGCGACCTATCGATAAAGCGATTAATCGATTAAGCAAAGAATACATTCCGTATCCATCCTTAACTCTCTATTAAGACGAGAAGTGAAGAAAGTCCTATACAACTTCCAGTTTCAATATTCATTTACATAAAGCACAGTGTTCCTTTAAAAAAAAAAAAAAAAATTCCCGGGAGTGTCATTCTAAAACTACGTATTAACAAAGCCTACAGCAGGTACTTGTCTTACATTTTTCTGAAGTACGCGCAACAAGACCTTCAAGTGTCACTTATCTGTTCAAGGTTGGCAGTTACAGACACAAAGTACCAAAATATGAAAAGAAAAAGCTACTGCACGAGCTTTAGAACACGTGTAAAGTAGCAATATTAAAATGTTTATTTATTTATTTATTTATTGTGTTCTGAACTTATTTATCTCCCACAACTGGTACTATTCCAGAACACATGAACCTTATTTCCCCAAAGGGGAGGGGAGGGAGAGCACTTTCAGAGCTCCTGGGGCACTGCAGCTCCAAAACATGCCTAATGGGGCGTTTACACTTGGTCGATTTAGTCGCACGACTAAATCGACTCGCTGCATTTGCCACTAAATCGAAGCAACTAGGCCGAATCAGATCGATGGATGTGTTCAATTATTTCAACCACAGAAAATAGAACGTCTTTCAATCCAGTTGCCAGTCGATTAGTCGCCTTCGATCAACAAGCGATTAAGTTGAAGTCCCGTTTACACGGTCGATTAAGTTGAAAGTGACGTGAATTCAACTGAATCGAACGCAAATCGACTAAGTGTAAACGCCCCAAAACAGAAATACTGAGCACCAGGCCAGTACCCAGCCCAAAAATGTAGGAGGGGCGGCTGAAGTTATGGGGAGCCAGCAAAAATTTAGGGGTGTCCGGCCCCCCTAGACCCCCTGGATACGAGCTTCTTGAGCACAATGATCGGAGATAACAAGAAGCGGTTTTCTTTAATCCATTTTGCGTTCTAAGAATAGATACATCTTCTCTCTGAAGCCTCTCTTCAAACAGAAAGTCACAGAAATCAACCACTTCCGGTTTTAATGTTGGTCGCTATAGAATAAAAGCAGTAATAGATAGCGAAAAACAGTTTTCTGCAATCAATTAACTTTCCCAATAATATGTTTCATATCCATTGTAATCTCTCTATTAAAATCGAAAGTGGTAGAAATGCGCTACCACTTTCGATTTCAATATTAATTGAGAAAATATAATGCCATACAAACCAAATTCCTTCACGTGGTTTACACGTGGTACTGCTACTTGTTTAATATTATAGTACTTTTATTAGGCTATTTTTCTCTTTGTTTGTTAGAGTTAAATCTTGCAACTTAAATTTTACGCACTTTCATACTAGAACTGTGAAATCGAGTAAAGATATGTAAACCCGATGACAATATATTTTTGTTTTTAGCTTAGCGGATTACTCTACAAGTAATTAAGTTATTACAAATTTATTTAGATTGCGTATATGAGTAGACAACGTCACTTAATTAAGTATTACTTGAATAGATAGCACAGTGATTCAGTGCTGGTTCGAGACCTTTATGTAGAGTCTTTAACGGAGCTCCCGACTGGATAATATGGAAGGAAGTAATTACTTTTTTTTTCTTCCTCAGACAAATAAACAATTAGTGTATGTAAAACATGGACAAAATCATGACAACCGTTTTTCAGATAATTGCAATTTTCGATATTCTTAAGTTTAATCAATTAGAGTATTCTTGTTTTTGACAAAAGGTGGAAAAATTAACTCTGAAATAAACTATTAAAGTTTCTAGACTGCTTTTACTCTTTCTTGATATTAATCCACAAAGACAGTATAGTAATTATGAAAATATTAATTTAGGAAATAGGAATAAAATCGTTGTAGTACTTTCAAAAAGCGATTTTCTTTAAGGGAAATATGCGACACAAGAACACATTAATCTTAGGATTCCCCATTTATCTTAGGCCTACATATGACATGAAGACGTCTCTATTGGTCTACTGTTTAGTCTCGGTGCTGAACGGGACGTTAAACTCAACCATAACCAACCACATGAAATCGAACCTGAGGACTACACACTCACATACCACAAACATCTATAGTACCAGTGGCGGATCTACCCCGGGGCCGGGCCAATTATTTTAAGTGAAAAAAATTGAAGATACACTGAGAAAAGAAATTGTAGGTGGCGTACTTAAAAAGGTAGATTACTTGCGTAATTCCTGTAGTTTTTGGACAACGTACAGCAGACGTGTAACTGAAAACGAACGTTTTATAATACTTTCTGTATAAGTGCTCCATCTGTACGTACTTTCCGTATGAAACAATGTAGGCGGTCAGGATCTCACATACAAATGGGCGTATGTAACATATAGCTGAGGAATGTAACATAAGTATATGCATGTGATATACGGAAAATTGTTAGATGTCAGACATCCTGCAACGGCATGATGTAACATCTAAGGGCAGTGCGTGTGTAGCATATGGATAACGTATGCTCTGTACTGTTTTCTGTAGTAAGTAAGAGGATTCCGTATATTTGTATAATATACCGCTGTCCGGAGAACGGATTTTTCTCAGTGTATTATTTATATTTTTTAAAGTTTATAATAAACTCATGATATATCTATTATAGTATGGGTTCTGGTTGACCCTCCCAGTAATTACCCTCTAGATCCGCTTCTATATAATACTAATGAAGAAAAGGACATGTTTGCAGTTAGAAAGAAGGCGCCAGGTAGAAAAGGAGAGGCAATATTGTTAATACGAACAAATTGACAATGAGGAATTTTCAGAACAAAGAATTAGACATGATGTGATAGCATGGATGAATTTAGAGAGAACCCAAGAGGAAGAGGAAGAAATGGGAGAATCCTGAGAAAACCCAAACACACTTTATTTGTTTGTCTACCACAAAGTCCACTTGGTGAGAGGTGAGATCGAACCAACGACCCACGAGCCATGATTGAGCCATCCCGGCCCCGGAATAAATTTATATCATTTCCGGTTTCAGTAGAGGGATAACGTTGGGGATATAACTTATATTTGGGGACGTTGAATTCGTTTCAAACAGACCATTTATCGCCATCTATGACCATCTTTGTTCTGTAGAGATCAATATTGAAACCGGAAATGGTTGGTTTCTATCACTTCTGGTTTCAATATATACTTAAATTAGGAGATAAAACCTATTCTTGGAACACTTCAACCAGAAGTTAATAAATAAATAAATAAATAAATAAATGTTTCCCACTATCTTTTACTGTTTTTACCATGACATCTGTCGACAAACAGACGTACACTCATGTCCAAAATTATTCTCGCATATCTATAACTGTCTTCTTGTAAGAATATAATTTGATAATGATTGTGCAGGGTACTTTTAATACTGATACTATGTGTATAATTGAGAAATGTATATTTGTGGTAAATTTCATAGGAAAAGAACTATAAATATGAAAATTAGAATGAGTAAAATAAAATGTTGCTAAGTGGACAATAAAACTTTATTTTCGTTTTATTGTTCTTATTTATTGCTCTTTTGGGATGAAATTCGCGACATACATGTCTTTACCGATTATTCACATACTAACATTATAAGAAATATCGACCGAATAAGTAATCAAATTATATTCCTACAAAAACATATTTATAGACATGCGACAATAATTTTGGATATGAGTGTACATAGCCACACTATAGGAATTTCCACATTTTTATGCATAATATAATTCGGGAATAGTTCATGCTAAAACTCACTCTTTTATTAAGGTAAAAAACAATGAACGAACAAAACTTATTTTAGAAAGGAACCTTCGGAACATTGCACAGTACATAGTAAAGCTTCGAACGTCCAAGGAATTCTTTGGAAGTAAAAAAAGGTCTAAGAAAAATCCTTGGAAATCCTTGAGAATGTGTTACGGAAAAGGAAATCTGCTCTTTTAACGTCATATTTATTATTATTCCTTACGCATAGTGCAGTGTTCGTTGAATATGTATTAATCACATCTTTCAATACTTTAGAGATTCTCTACGTTGGCCTTCGTACATATCTGCTTCTAATTTCCATGAAGGACAGAAATTGGAGGTTATTCTGAACGCTCCACGGTATTCATATTTCACAATTCCACGTATTTTATATATCCAACAACTACATCTTACATGTACAAAGGCATCGAAAACCGCCATGTTGTATTTAGCGCAAGAAGAATATACGAGAAAGGGGTCATGTGATATATGGCTCTTGACGCACACCGTCTATGAAATCAATAGTGGCCAATACAGTTTGATATCTCTGTAACAGATGTTCCACGCTATGGCAATGTAGTAATTAGTGGTGGGCACAAAAACCGGTTTTTCGGTTTTCGGTTTTTAGAAAAACCGAAACCGTTTTCCGAAAATTTTCAAAAAACCGGTTTCGGTTTTTCACCGAAACCGGTTTCGGTTTTCTTCAAAACCGGTTCGGTTTTTCACCGAAACCGGTTATCGGTTTTCTCCAAAACCGGTTCGGTTTTTTACCTGGTCCGGTTTCGGTTTTCTTCAAAACCGATTCCGGTTTTATTCCAAAATTTGTTCTATTTCTGACCAGAATAGTGTTTCGTTGTTCTCCGGAAACCGAATCCATTTCCACAGAAATAGTTTTATGTGTTTTCGAAAAGTTTTCACCGAACCGGTTTTGGAGAAAACCGAAACCGGTTTCGGTGAAAAACCAAACCGGTTTTGGAGAAAAACCGAACCGTTTTTGGAGAAAACCGAAATGTCGGTTTTTCGGGTTTTGGTTTTTATAGAAACCGGTTTTCGGTTTTTATAAAAACCGGTTTTGCCCATCCCTAGTAGCAATACTGTAGTAAAGGTAACGTGAATGAGGGACAACCACGTACCGATCCACCCAATATTCGTTCACATGCTGGTAAAAGTGCAAATATGACCAACGAGAAAATGAAATTGTTCATCACTGACGTTTTCTGGCTTTCTATAGAGCAGATAAAACTGCTGCTCCTCGTTAATTCATGGAGAACCAATAAAGATGAAGAGTTGGTGCAGAAACCAAATAATGTTGAACTTACCGACTTCTTACCTCTGGTAGTTGCACGTCACTCATACAACCGTTGGATGTGTTCTTCTTCCGTCCGTATAAGAATTTCGTAAAATGTATAACAAACATCGTTTTTCTGTTATCTTACTTTAAAATATGACAACGGGACAACTTCTATAATTTGCAATCACTCACCCACTTCCAGTTTATAGCACCAAGGTTCCAAGTTATGACTAGATATGCTTTCTACAAAACTGGATATTTACAAACAGCACCTGGCGTATTCATGACATCTGTGGACTACTGCTTCAATTTCAATACCGGCGACAGTTGTGACGAGCCCGACTGTCCATCTTTATCGTTTTCCAAATGTACTCACTGTTGTCTCCGTTTCTGTATAAACCACACAATCATTCTTAAGGCCCATAACAGTTGCAATTAAAGAGAGGTCTCAAACTGTATTGGCCACTATTAATTTCAGTAGACGGTGTGCGTCAAGAGTTCTATGTCACATGACCACTTTCCCGTATATTCTTCTTGCGCTAAATCCAATATGGCGGCTTTCCAGATGTCCTCAATTCAGTGGATCTCTACATGCATTCCTCATATCCAACATTTGACCTCAATCCCTCTACTCGTTTCAAAATTAACATGGCATTTCTAGACATTTTCTACGTTCTATTTTCGCTTTTTTCCTTCACTTATCTCCCACTCTGTATACGGTCTGCCACTAAACACCCTCTTTCTCCGTTTCTTTTAGTTCTGAATCTAGTGCTAGTAATCATTTTCAGCAACTGAATTCACCAAATCGGAAAGTTCCCTTGTCAGAAAGCGGTGAAGAAGTTATATCTTCGTGTGTAAATATGTTCGCTATGTGTAAAAACTTATGAAGTCGGTTAAAGAAAAATGCTGGTAAAAAGAGCATGGACATGCATTACTAAACAGAGCAGCCATTTCGAGCATGCCCTGTTTCGGTAGAAACATTCCGGAATTCGGAAAAAATCCGGAATTTTCCGAAATAGGAATCTTCTAAATTTCGGATTTTTTCGAATTCCGGAGTTTTTCCGACATGGAAAATTTTCCCGAAATCGGATTTTTTCAGAATTCCGGAATTTTCCCGAAATCGGATTTTTTTCCGAAATCCGGAATTTTCCGAATTCCGGAAATTTTCTGATTTTACTTTCCAGATTCTGGAAAATGAAAACTCCCATCCCATGAAAATTCTCATGAAAATTCTGGAAAATGAAAATGAAAATTGGCCATCCCTAATTACTATGTACTACTAAGATACTAATATTATTAAGACGTACTGCTGTTCTTCAAACTAGCAAATTTTACTGTATATGTGTGAATGATTTACTTTATCTATATCTTAATCCCCTGATTATCTCTCCAATGTTTTGTATTAATACATGTAAACTCGGTCAAGGTCTTCTAGACAAACTCAAAGACACTACTTTCTCATTTATATCAACTTCACGAAATGCAATACGTAGTAGCTAATTGGAATCAATATGGTTTTCCGGTAAAGATTATTAGAATGAAAGAGTACATGTTTTATGATTTATTGACAAAACATTTTGATCTTGCAGATCCAGCTGATAGAGCAACCTTGCATTGTTATTTATTTGCGATAGTTGTAACGTATAATGTAACTGATATATGTCAATTTAATATTAGTATTTAACAAATCACAAAGAAGTGTTAAAATGGAATATATGATATAAAGCTTTACAAAAGTAATAGTTGAAAAGCGTTAATTCAATATGTCATTATATGAGATTTTTAATCTTAATCCCAGATTAAAATATTATAAATATTATTACGCAACGGTTGCTTTAAAAAAAAAGTGTTATACATGTGTACTTTCTATTACGAAATGTATTTTCAGCTTTACTGGCTCACGATATTGAACGAAGTGACAAATTAACAATTACTTTCAATGGTAAACAGTAGTCTATTAATAACATAATCGAATTTAAACTTATATTAGTAACACGCATAAGAATACTTAAAATGATTGAAACTGGACAACTCATTGTAGCAGTTTCCAAGGATTAGTTTCCATAGGTTTTATTTTATCTTCGTATTGCTGTCAAGCTTGATAATTATCAAAAGTGTAAGAAAGGGTCTGGTAGTAATCAAAAGTGAAAGGAGTCTGGTATTAATCAAAAGTGAAAGAAAGAGTACAATAGTAGTCTCGCAGTAATCAAAAGTGAAAGAAAGAGTACAATGGTAATTAAGTGACAGAAAATGATTCTGGTAGTAATCAAAAGTATAAGAAAGTAAGAGTCTGGTAGTAATCAAAAGTGAAAGAAAAGTCTGGTAGTAAACAGAAGTGAAAGAAATAGTCTGTAATAATTATACAGAAATATGCTGATAGTAATCAAAAGTGAAAAAAAGTGTAGTGAAAAAGTGAATGATAGAAATCAAAAGTGAAAGAAGTAGAGTCTGATCAGCAACGACATTAGAGAGGGCAAAAGGAGCAGTTTTTTCCCTGGTAGCTGTCTGCCTCAACTATTTCCCTCAGACATGTTGTATTGTAATATAGGTTAAGTAATACAAATTACCATTTTCAGTATTTAAAAAGAAAAAAAAAATGCCCACCCAAAGTTTTCTCTGTCCTTCCGTTTAACCCCTACCCCCCTTCCCGCAAGAAATTAAAGCTGGCTTCATCAGTGAATCTGGCAGTAGAATCTAATCAAAAGTGCAAGAAAAAGAAAATCAGAGTAAGGAAGATTTTTCACGAAAACAAAAAGTAGTAGAGCGCTCACCTCTAGTGCGAGGGAGGTCTGGTTTGATCCCAGCCCTATGAGTTTGCGGTGGATGTGACCGTAAACATTCTTGCGGTTCTCTAGTTTCCTCCCACACACTGATTCTACAAATTCTATCATATCCATTCATCTTCATAAATCACCCGCCTCCTTTGACCTACAGGACAGAAGCGTGGAACGTAAAACTTAAAGATTTAATTTCATTTCTCATATTTTAAAAATTATTTGAAGAATTATTCGAATCTTCGTTTGAATATTTTGTTTGCTGTTATTCGATCACTCAAATATTCATTTTCAACATTCGAAACGTTATTAGAATAATTTTTCAAATAACTAATCTTATTCGACTAACAAATATTTGAAGAATTCATTATTCGAATTTTGACAATATAACTTAAGAGCCTGACATACTAAAAATAATACAAAATTTTCCATTTTTCTTTTGCTTGTTTTTCACGAGTGAAAGGAGATAATGCAATGCAACTTATTACAATCATAGATAATGTTATTCTACAACAGAAAATATGAATCTGAAGAATTTTCAATGATGCCATCTAAGAAATTACAGTGTTGCCAAAATAACATTTCCCCAAAAATCTAAGTTAAGAAAACGACTAGAGGAAAGAACTCAACTGCATTTAATTACTTACCATGTTGTTTTGGTATCCTGTGAACTACTTTTTAACTAACATTATTATTTAATTTTAATAACCATATATTAAAACTATTTTGTTTATTACAAACTAAATACAATTATTTAAAAAGTAGTTCAAAGGATTCCAAGACAACATGATACGTAATCAAATGCAGTTGAGTTCGTTCTTCTATTCGCTGCCTTGACTTAGATTTTCTGGGAAATGTTATTCTGGCAACATTGTAATTTCTATGGATGGTATCACTGAAAATTTTTCAGCTTCATATTTTCTTTTGTAGAATAACATTATCTATGATTTGTTAAGTTGCATTTCACTATCTCAAACACAAACTAAACAACTTTCTTACAAGTCTGTCTATATTCTTTATTATCTATTCTTTATTCTTTATTATTCTTTATTATTACTTTCAGTTGGAGTAGTAGTCTGAAGAAGGAAGTGATATACTTCCGAAACTGTAACATTTCTCGTTAATTTATAATAAAGAATATAGACAGCCTTGTAAGAAAGTTATGTTTAGTTTGTGTTTAAGATGGACACAAGGCCTTTTTTTATCAATATATTCACTATCTCCTTTTACTTATGAAAAACAAGCAAAAGAAAAATTGTAAATTTTGTATTATTTTTAGTATGTCAGGTATCTCAGTGGTACAGACTCACCTATAGAAAGTTTAACCCCAGACTCTAGATGAAATTCACCAGCCAGCAATTACCCTTAAAACAATTGGACATATCATATGGCATGGACTATATCAAGGGTATGCACCCCGTAATGGATGTTTCTGTGGATTTTCTTGGGATCCTCCCGTTTTCTCCCATTCGTATACTGTCTGCGTCATGTTTATTTTTTTTTACTGGTCATCTATTTAAGCACTTCTCTGTGACTTGCATGATCTGCGAAATTAATTTATCCTAACCTCCTACCCATATTCCATTGCTTAACTTACTTAAATTCCAACTACGCCACTGAAGCCACCTCTTATACAAGCATTTTGCATTTTCATCAACATTTCAGAAACGCACTGTGTGTGTATAGTATCGAATAACAATGATTACTTATACACAGTCATCAGCTGAATACGAAAGGTAAAAGAGGATATGAAGAAAATGTCATAATGTATTCTTTTATTTTAATCAAAATGCATTCGCACGCTTTTCTGACGTCGAGACCCAAGGTTATACTTTTCATTCATTATTTGTCACATTTCGTCACAATTGTGTTAACGTCATTTTCTCAAATATTTATAGTTAAATATCAGTAGAATCAGCAGCTAAATGCCATATATGATTCTCTAGCTCACAGCTGTCCAAATGGCGGCCCGCCAAACCATTTTCTGCACCCTACAAAGCTCTCACGATTTACGATTGTTATTACTGATAATATTTTCATTTATATTTATTCATTCTTTTAATGTTTCCACACTTCTTTGTAACTAAGGCATCCATTTAGCGCTTCTGTACAACGAAAAGGCGCGGGCATCCACAGCAACACTGCAGTCGGTAATGTAACTAGAGGCAAAATATTGTTGCTGAAAGGGACGATTACTTCAATAACCAATACATCTGGTCTAGCTTAAAAAAGAAGACCCTTTCTTCCTCGAACTCTGCCTAGAAGCCATAAGGCGCAAGAAATACACCACTTCCTGTCACAAACACATAATAATAATAATAATAATAATAATAATAATAATAATAATAATAATAATAATAATAATAATAATAATAATAATAATAATAATAATAATAATAATAATAATAATAATTCGTACATCTCTCAATGCTATTCTCAACCAACAACCTATATATAGGAGATAACACTATTCTATCACAGCGAGGTGTTCAACAAGGTGATCCGTTAGGTCCAGCACTGTTTGCTATGACTCTCCAACCAATTGTTAATTACCTAAACGCAGAGCTGAATGTCTGGTATTTGGATGATGGAACAATAGCTGGAAATACAGACGTAATACTACAAACATTAGACAACATTCGTACACACGCATCATCAATTGGCTTATCGCTAAATTGCTCCAAATGCGAAGTAGGATTCCTCGGTGCTACAGAAGAACAAATTAAGAACCTCTATGATATCTTTAATAAATCAGCACCTGGTATTCAGCTCCTTACACCAAGTAATGCAGAGCTTTTAGGTTCAGCTATCTCAACAGAGGCACGGAGCAAAATGTTACTAGACAAAATCTCCAAACTAGAATTTTTTATGTCACGACTTTCCAAGCTTTCAGCCCATTCTGCTTTTTATCTGTTAAGGGCTTCATTTGGAATGCCGAGATTATTTTATTTCCTCCGATGCTCTCCATCTTGGAAGGAAGATGCCCTATTGAAAAAGTATGACGATACTCTTAAATCTGGTCTGGAATCCATCCTCAATTGTTCTCTTAATAACAACTCGTGGATACAAGCTTCTTTACCAGTCAAAAATGGAGGCCTTGGAATCCGTCGCGCCACAGATATGGCTATTCCGTCTTTGTTAGCGTCTTTCTACGGTGCAAGTCAAATAGTTAGTTCACTTCTTCAATGGGATAACGACGAAATCACCAATCCAGATGTGATGGACTGCATAGCTAAATGGACAAATTTAGTTGGGTTAGACCCTCCGGCTCTCGAAAAACGTAACAATCAGTCGGCTTGGGACGAGCCCATCGTTAATTGCCATGCAGCTTCTTTATTGCAGACTACAAATAACATCGAAGATAAAGCCAGACTTTTAGCGGTCATGTCCCCAGAAAACGGAGCATGGCTTCAAGCTCTACCATCACCATCTCTGGGCCTACACCTATCCAATGAGAGCTTCCGAGTATCAGTTGCACTACGGTTGGGAGCAGATATATGTGAACCACACCACTGCCCCATTTGTAACACCTTTGTAGATAAAAAAGGATTACACGGTTTGTCGTGCAAAAGCAGCGCAGGCAGACACCCACGTCATTCAAGTGTAAATGATATAATATTAAGAGCATTAATATCAGCAGGGATCCCAGCAGTGAGGGAACCGATTGGATGCAGCCGATCTGACGGAAAAAGACCCGATGGTATGACATTAGTACCTTGGAAGAAAGGAAAGGCTTTGATTTGGGACTTCACATGTTCAGACACCTATGCCCCCTCCAACCTACAATATGCCTCAGTACAAGCTGGACTCGTAGCTGCTCGAAGAGCGAAAGAAAAAAGGAATAAATATAGCAATCTACTCGATAACTATTGCTTTGTCGCAATAGCAATTGAGTCTAGCGGTTCTTGGGAAGAAGGAGGCCTCAAATTTATAAAAGAAATCGGCCACCGTCTATCAATTAAATCAGGAGATAATCGAGCAAAAAGTTTCCTGATTCAACGCATAAGCATAGCCATTCAACGTGGGAACGTGTCGGCTATAATGGGAACGTTACCCACTAGTAAAGAGCTAGAAGAAGTCTTTCTTCTGTAATTGCGGAGAAGGGAGGTTAGGAGAAAAAACAAACATCATTGGTGCATCAATTTATGTAACAACCGAGCAAGGAGTATGAAGAGACAGCTCACAGTCCATAAGTTTATATATATATATAAAACAGCATGAATGCTGTACCGTACGTCAAGACAGTGACATAATATGACAGGTTGGAGCCTTTGAAAGCAGAAGATTTAGTAGTACCTGCCGAACATCATGGGAACAAAGTACCGAAGAATAGATATTTACTGTTTCATTTGAAATTTTCATTATAACAGTTTTTTTTAATAATCATTGTTATTTTACAATTCTTATGTAATTACTTATGGTTGTATCTAATTGCTTTCAAATCTCCAAAAAAAAAAAAAAAATAATAATAATAATAATAATAATAGTTGCGGTCCTCCACCTTACTAGTAAAGACGGCTATGACCCTCAGGCTCATTTTAATTGGAGACCACTGCTCTAGCTGCTCTGGAAACAAAATTGAATATGAGACCGTACCCTTTTAGGATTTCCACCTTTTGATGTAAATTTTAGAGTTACAGTGAAACAGCTACTGCTTCCGTACTATTTATCATAGGATCATGGTTCATACCTCGTTTTTTTTTTTTTTTTTCAGAATACAGCAACCTTTCCTACGATATCACTCGCTTGTCCACTTTATACACCAGAAACGGGAAAATTGGAGAAAACCGGGAGTTTTTAGACTTTTTCCAAAATATTTGCGCCCCTCTGGTTCGGGCCTGGGTTCACGTAGAAATCTGAAAATCACTTGAAAAATACGTAATTATATACACAATGCGTGTACAAAATTTCAATCTGATGTCTTGAAAAATAAGGACGGGAGAATTTTTCAAAATTTGGCCGAATGTCAAAAATATATAGATATATAGATTTATATACATAGTACATAAAATAGAAATTTCCTGCAACATTACTATTTGGTCTACGATCATGGTACATGTGTCATTTTCTTTAGTATAACGCGCCCTTCCCAACGGTACTACTAGCATGTCAGTATTATACACCTAAACCGGGAAATAGGGGGAAATGCGGAAATTTTTCTGAAACAAATCACCCCTTCGGAATATTTGCGCCCCTCGGGCCCGGGCCCGGGTTCACGTACAGGTCTCAAAAAACTTAAAAATACTCAAAGGTGCACACAATCCGTATGCAAAATTTCAATCTGATATCTTGAAAACTGAGGGCGTGAATTTTTTTTTGAAATTTGCCTTAAGAATAAAGACAATGTCATGCCCCTCCGCCCCCACTTGGCGCCGTCAAATTGACCCTCCAGCTCCAAAACACATCTGGGATGTTCTTTGGTCCAAACTTCACTTGACCAATAAAAAAATGGGTTCAATATGTGTTATATGAGTTTCATAAGCATTCACTACAACACTACGTTATGGTAACAAAAAAAAAAAAAAAAAAAAACGTAATGAGTTCATGATTACAGAATATCAGTAAAATCATTCATTCATTTTAGTACGTCTTTACTATAAGTACACATTAAATTTACGTAAAATAATATAACCTGAAATTAATATTCACATAGATTTGTTTCATATAATTTCCCTCTAATTCTTGTTCTAAATTGCAATTAATATTTTCTTTTCTTCGAAAATTAAATTACGCCCGAATCCGTAATTTGGTAGTTCATAACACGAAAACCAAAGATTTGTATAGAAAAATATTTCACATTAGCAGAATACCCGTTCTTTACACGTGGAGAATACGTTTCATTTTGGACATAAAGGGCATCAAAACTGTCACCAATCAACTTAAGGACCCCAAAAATTATGAATTCAACACTAATATCGGTCATTTTAAATTATTTTTACACCATCCCTCCTTAGGAGTACTAATGGGGGCTGAATTTGGATTTAAACGGCATCTGAAGTGTCACTGTTCGTCTCAGCGACACCGAAACCTATGGATTCGACACTAATATAGGTCATTCGCGGTCATTTTTATATATGACCCCTCCATAAGTTGAGGAGCTGAATTTGGATTTAAACGACATCGGTTCATCTCAGCGTCCTCGAAACCTATGGATTCAACACTAATATCGATCATATATATATATATATATATATATATATTCCTTTCTCCCCAAGTTGCACCTTTAAAGTGAAATAGTAAAAACCATCCCAGGCCCGAACCTCGTCTATATATAAAATTTGGTCGAGATCGTTTGGGTGATTCAAGAGTTATTAAGTCATAAACATCGTCACGTTTATTTTTGTTATATAGATTTACAGTAAGCCAGGTAATATGTATCCACATGCAAAGTTTGGTCAAGATTGAACAAGTTCTTTGGGATCCACTGATTTCTAGAAGCGAGTACGAGTCTTATGAGTTAAAACAGACAAGAGATGGATATACCAAGCCTGAGTTAGAGCGAGTGCTTCTGCGAGTTATGGTGAGCCTCAACTCGGATTAGTCGACTCGGCTCACTTTGAGGATAATGAGCTTGAGCCCAAATGAACCGCGACTACAAAATAACCATCATTTACGATATAACAAAATCGAAAAATGAGTTCACACTAGCAATCGAACTCAGATCTCACATAAGAAACCTATTAATCTCCAAATCGCTATGTTGCACTATTTTATGTTAACATACCTTCGTCTTACTCGTCTGGGTTTAAGAAAAGGCTCTATACGATCACTGCAACTAGAGTATATCTGTGTTGCAACATATCTTAGGCTCGACTAACAGCGAGAGCGTCACCACCAAATTTATTTATTCATGTAACGTATTTCCGGACACAGTCGATTTTATGTTAAAATAAAAATAAATAAATAAATAAATAAGAATGAAGCAGAATCTTGGCTAGAATATTTAAAGGTATCATCTCACAATATAGTGTTTGCCTTGTGGAAGTATAGGAAAAGAGTGAGAAAGATTCCGTCCCGATAGTTAACAGTGGGTTTTACCGAACCTCCTGGTTGTAAGGGCTCTATAGCTAACCTGTGTTTGGCTTATTGCATACTGTTGGGTAGTAGTCAATCACAGAATCATTTTGTCACTGAAAATCTTAGTTAAGTGCGATTAAAATTTGCCCACTTACGACTGTCTCGTCTCCAAAGGATGTCCTAAAAAGTGATGCCCCGTCTCGGAAAATATTTCTGTTTCTATTGAAGAGTTTTACAACGTCACACACCTCGTCACAAAAATATTTTGTCTCGTCTCGTCTCTTGCGAAACCCTAGAAGTAACTTTGGGAAAATTTCTAGGAGGACAATTATCTTTATAAATTGATGCGAGAAAGTGATTTATCATTTTGGATGCGAGAAAGCCTTTTACCTGAAAACTTAATGTGAATTGTATCTTTGAAACCGGACTAATCATAATTCTATCGTAGCTGGCGCGAGAAAGCAATTTAGCAAACATCTCAACTGCGAAGAAAGAAAAGGAAAAACAGTGAAATGAAATATTTGCTTTAACGTACTATGTTTACACTTTTTAGGATAAAGAAGACGAATGACGAGTTAAATTATAAATGACTGTGAAATGATTTGTAGGAAACGGGACAACCAAGAGAAATTCCAATGAAACAATGTTGTACACAACAAACTAATGTGGACTGTGATCGAACCAAGTACTCTTCGTATCAGAAGTGAGCGTTCCACCACTGAGCTACCCGATCCACAGACCTCAAGTGTAAGAAAAACTTACTAGGAGTGACCTTCGTGGGTGAATGGGGCTTTGAAACTAAATAAAATTAGATCTTCTAAATCAGAGTTGCGTACGCAGAATTTCATAAAGACAAGTGAGTTCAAGCTCCCAAGTTCATATGGTTTCAAGTGTTTGTATACACATTTTAATATTGTAAGTGTTCATTTTTGCATGTCTTTTGCTCAAGGGGGAAGGAATTTAAGCCACAACCTTCGCTTGCGCACATCGCTGTTTTAGATAGATACTTCTCCAAAATACAGATAGGTGATTTGCAAATTACGGTCCGTGGGAGAAATACGGGAGTTGTATCCGGCCCGCGACATGATTTCTATGGCGAATAAAAAGAATAATGTTTTTACATACGCTCTTTTACATGGGCATATAATCTTTTTCGGATCCTAAAAATGGTACGAACAGGTTTATAGGAAAATCGGGAAATGTCCTCTTTTTGGAGAATACAGGAAGAGTTGTATTTGTGCTTCATCGACTGGCAAAAAGCTTTCGACCAGGTCAATTAGACCAAACTTCTGAAAATACTTAATGAAATCTGAGTCAACTGGAAAGACCGACGACTTATTCGCAACCTGTACATAAGACGAGTGATGTTGCGCTTGAATAAAGAAGAGACCAATAGTGTGGAGATTGGAAAGGAGTCAGGCGAGAATGTGGTATGTCGCTCCAATTATTCAACATTTACAGTGAACGTTTAATGAAGGAAGCATTAGTGGGAGTTGAAGATTTCGAGATTGGAGGGCAGATCATTAACAAGACCGGGTATGCAGATGATACGGTTATACTAGCTAAAACCGAAGGAGGACTATAGGAGATGATTGACAAAATAGTTGACACTGGAAAACTGTATGGAATGGAAATCAACATCGAAAATTCGAAAGTCATGAGAATATCCCGTGGAAATACGCCCTTACGGATCAGTGTAGACCAAAGAGAACTTGAAGAGGTCGATAATTTCAAGTATCTGGGAAGTATTTTGACGAGAGACGCTTACTGCACAAAAAAGATCAGGTCAAGAATTGCATAGCTAAAGAAGCATTCAACAAGAAAAGATCACTCTTAACAAGCAGGCTTAATATTGAACTACGGAAGAAGTTGGTCAAGTACTATATATGGAGCATTGGACTGTATGGTTCGGAAGCTTGGACACTGCGGAAGTTAGAGAAGAAATATTTAGAGAGCTTCGAAATGTGGTGTTGGAAGAAGATGGAGAAGATAAAACGGACAGAGAATAAGAAACGAAGACGTTTTAAAACGAATAGGAGAGAAGAGGACGCTTTTAGTCAGCATCTTTCGTAGAAAGGCCAATTGGATTGGACACATCTTTCGAAGAAATTGTCTTCTTCATCTCGCCATAGAAGGAAAGGTGGAAGGAAAGCGAGGAATAGGAAGAAGAACACAATTGATCGATGATTTGAAAAATAGAAGAAAATATTGGGAGTTGGAAGCTGAAGATCGAGAAATGTGGAAGAGACATTTCCAAGTCTAAAACTACAATTAAAAAAAAAAAAATCCTCAGTCCCAGGACCTGCCAACATTCAGAATACTTAATAATAATAATAATAATAATAATAATAATAATAATAATAATAATAATAATAATAATAATAATAATAATAATAATAATAATAATAATAATAATAGGCAACTATTCCAACTTTAATATTTTTTAGTAAGTTATATTAATTCGTCTGTTTTTCTTTTTTCTTTGACCCACTCCTAAAAAGATTTGTCTATCACTGATGTACACGATTATGAGTCAACGAATATATATATATATATATATATATATATATATATATATAGTGGCGGATCCTAAGATATGATCAAAGGAGGGGCTAAACCATATTTTGCAGGTTTACCCAGTGTAAAGCAGGATTGAAGCCCATTTTATCCAGTGTATACCCAGGGGTGCCCACAAGGGGGGGCTATGACGCAAACTGCGTCATTGGAATATTTGGGGGGGTTAAAATCTATATAAATATGTTTGAGGGGGTGTAAAAATTAATCGAATTTTTTTTTTTTATGGAAGAACACCTATGGATAGACAATTGTGGGGGGTGCGTCATGGACATAAGGGGGGGCACCACTGGTATACCTGAGCGTCAAGAGGAAGCTATAGCTCTTATAGTCCCCCTTGAATCCGCGCCTGCATATATATATATATATATATATATATATATATATATATATATATATATATATATATATATATATATATATATATATATATATATATATACTAGCATATATTACCCGCTTCGCTGGGTTGAAATGAAAATTTAAATGCACAACTCCATATCTCATGTGTTTAATACCCGTGAAATATGCTTGCAGTAAATGTTAACATTATATCGCCTGTCATTTATGTTAACCCGCCGAGTGACACGGTCATGCGGGTTGCATATAAATACGTTTATTTTTACCTATGATTAACTAACAAAGGATTTGTACGTTATGGACACTTGAATGGTCAATTATCTCAAGACACTGGTAATTAAAAATTAAAGTGATATGATAAAAACCATCTAGGGTCCAAATCCTAATAACCCCCCAAAAATAAAAGAAATTGGTTCAGCCGTATTAGCGTGATGAGCTAACAAAGGATTTGTGCGTTCTCTTTTATATAATACTAGCAGCGTTCACCCCGCTTCGCTGCGGTCACCCCGGAACGCAATAAACGTTGTTACTTAGATAATTTTTACTTTTTCGCTTTCAAGTGATATGATAAAAACCATAGAAGATTGCAGTAAATGTTAACATTATATCGCCTGTCATTTATGTTAACCCACCCCGCTTCGCTGCGGTCACCCCGGAACGCAATAAACTTTGTTACTTAGATAATTTTTACTTTTTCGCTTTCAAATTGCAGTAAATGTTAACATTATAGCGCCTGTCATTTATGTTAACCCGCCGAGTCACATGGTCATGCGGGTTGCATATAAATACGTTTATTTTTACCTATGATGAACTAATAACAAAGGATTTGTACGTATGGACACTTGAATGGTCAATTATCTCAAGACACTGGTAATTGAAAATTAAAGTGATATGATAAAAACCATCTAGGGTCCAAATCCTAATAACCCCCCAAAAATGAAAGAAATTGGTTCAGCCGTATTAGCGTGATGAGTTCACAAAGGATTTGTGCGTTCTCTTTTATATATATATATATATATATATATATATATATATATATATATATATATATATATATATATATATATATATATATATATATATATGTGGGTCTAACTTTTATTATATTGTCTCAAGTCCTATTGATCAATCAAAAGAAATAGAAGGATTTACCTAGTATTTTATTTTTAGTATAAAGTTAGAAAATCATACCTTTAAAGGCCATCCATTTATTTCTCAAAATGTACACTTTCGTTTATCACTACACAGTAACACGACAAAGAATATAGAACACATGTTATACATCGGAAATTAAGATCAGGAAGTATGTAAATATGGTTAAACTTAGTTGCATACTCAGGGTTTTATAGAATATCGAACTTACGTCAGTGAATTCCAAAGTACAATAACAAACATTCTTTTAAGTTCAGACAAAAGTAGGAAGTCCTTATGGAAATAACATAACACAATACAAACAATTACTTCCTGTATTCTGATGCCCATTTTGATTTTTAGATTAACCAATCTAGAATTAGGCTATGAAGGAAAATATAAAACAAAGATAATGTAAAATAAAGAAACTGTTAAAGAGAATAAGCGTAAGTTTTCATTATTTGCGGAGTAAATATTTGAATAATACCCCTCCCCCCAAAAAAATCAGACCACTCGTCTAGCGAAGACTCGAATCTCGATTTCGCTCTAGTGGGCAGATGGTGTACCAATGGATAAAGAAAACTGGTACAGTCCGCAGCAAAAAAACCTGCAACATGAGGATGTAAGTTTATTGTGAAACTACGCCTAACAACCCAGCTAATCAACATAACGTCTAAGTGGTACGAATCATGCCAGGAGGAACCTCAGCGTCCTCCCCTGCACATTTATTTTCGAGCAAAAGACTTCGTCGTTTCACAATAAACTTACATGCTCATGTTGCAGATTATTATTATTTTTTTTATTTATTTATTTATTTATTTATTTTTTTTTTTGCTGCGGACTGTACATAGTTTAATTTGTAGAGTACCCACCTAACAACAGAAAGATTATTATTTCCACTGGCCAATGGTCTAATTTTTCTCTTACTCACTTATCAGTCATATTCTATAACTAAACAAAAACACCAAGATTTGAAAACTTGAACAGATTAGCCGACAATCCGGTCCTTTTAAGTTGGAGAAGGTCTGACATCTCGAATGTCATTCGTACGCTACTCTTGCTTATTTTCTTTTCCAGAATCCTAACTCATGTCTACGTGGATGCAGCAGACTCCCTCGGCGTGGGGGACCAAGGTTCAATTCTCTGTAAGAACTTATGTAATTCGGAGCTCACGTTCAACTGTAGAATAGGGTGCATCGAATTTCCACTTTTTTTGAAATCAGCTTACCCTTAGTGATATTTTTTTTGCGAAATGGCCTCCATTTAACATGTAAAAAATTGCAAGTCGATTGGTCAATATCTTTAGGTGCCACCAACGGCCAAAAGTTTTAAAATTTTGTTAAAAAATAAATGTTATTTTAAAAAATGTAAAATATCTAGTTTTATGAAATATGGTTAACCTATGTGGTTTTGTTTCTGTAAATGGTCAATATTTTACGTGAAAAAAATTTCAGCTTGATGAGTCAAGTCATTCAGGTGGCACCTTTGTCTTAAAATATGGACAAATGTGTCCCTACTTTTTCATTTTTTTAAAATTAAGTTGCATTGTTTGTGATTCATCTGGATCGTTAATTAGATAAGAAAGATTTTGTTTTACATCTGCAGCTATTTGCTTATTTCCAAACGTTAATGATGGAAATAACCCAGAACTCACGATGAGGAGGTGACTGTAGTTCGAGTTCCGCCCACCCGTATATACTAATGTTGCATATGGTAGTGCAAGTCATATTGTTACTCTTTTACCTCAAACTGTTTTTCTTTTCTTTTTTGTATTACATTCTGGTATGTTTTTTCTTGATTGTAGTGTTGATAGGACAAATCTATGTCGTGCTTCTTGCCCACATACCGTTGATGCCGCTTCTGTCCCCAACTTCACCATTCTTTCTACCGTGCGAGTGTGACAGGGTAAGGATGTAATATATTCATTAGCCATTGAAGCCGTCTTAACATTTTCTCTTAGCTTCTGCACGCTCAAGTGTTTTGTCAGTGGTGGCTCCGTCAGCGTCATGTTGACCAATTAATCATATCACCAATTAATCATCATACACACGAATGAGCTCCCATTTCGACATTTGATTGATTTTATAGACGGCAAGTCTACTGGACCAAATACATGTAAAGGACCAATAGGATCAGCACTTCCAATCTGCGAAGAGTTGTCACTCCAGATTTTTTAGCCCGTTCCAGTAGACTGGGATCTCAACTTCACTGAGGATTCATTAAACACGGATCAAAAATATGTGCTGAATATCTGCCAAGCGGTTTCTTCAGGAGAATGGCCCATTGAGTTAGCTCACATGAAGCCTGGTAAAATTCATCAAGCCAGATGGGTAATTACAGCAAATAGAGTCTTACGTTTGTGCGTAGGAACAAAAGAACCCACGAATGAACTTAAAACCATCGTCCAGTACATCATGATGGTCTACGCGCCACTCTGGTTTGCTGTGATCTGTAATACATCGTGTGCAGAAGTAGCTCGTCATCTGTGGCAACTCATCACGACTTCTCGCCACATGGAAGCGAAATACAGGAAAATAATTGATCCAGTGTCCGTAGAAATGCGTGGTACGGTCATCCTGAGAACCTACTTCTATCAATGTTGACTGACCAAGATGCTAACGTACGAGAGCTCGGCTGGAGGCGAGTCCTAAAAGCAAGACAAACGACCCAATCTGGTGATCGCGTACCGGTACGAGAATTCGTCATCCCTGAAATCAACTTAGAAGCGACAAACCATGTTGATATGATTAATTGGTCAACATGACGCTGACGGAGCCACCACTGACAAAACACTTGAGCGTGCAGAAGCTAAGAGAAAATGTAAAGACGGCTTCAATGGCTAATGAATATATTACATCCTTACCCTGTCACACTCGCACGGTAGAGAGAATGGTGAAGTTGGGGACAGAAGCGGCATCAACGGTATGTGGGCAAGAAGCACGACATAGATTTGTCCTATCAACACTACAATCAAGAAAAAACATACCAGAATGTAATACAAAAAAGAAAAGAAAAACAGTTTGAGGTAAAAGAGTAACAATATGACTTGCACTACCATATGCAACATTAGTATATACGGGTGGGCGGAACTCGAACTACAGTCACCTCCTCATCGTGAGTTCTGGGTTATTTCCATCATTAACGTTTGGAAATAAGCAAATAGCTGCAGATGTAAAACAAAATCTTTCTTATCTAATTAACGATCCAGATGAATCACAAACAATGCAACTTAATTTTAAAAAAAATGAAAAAGTAGGGACACATTTGTCCATATTTTAAGACAAAGGTGCCACCTGAATGACTTGACTCATCAAGCTGAAATTTTTTTCACGTAAAATATTGACCATTTACAGAAACAAAACCACATAGGATAACCATATTTCATAAAACTAGATATTTTACATTTTTTAAAATAACATTTATTTTTTAACAAAACTTTAAAACTTTTGGCCGTTGGTGGCACCTAAAGATATCGACCAATCGACTTGCAATTTTTTACACGTTATATGGAGGCCATTTCGCAAAAAAATATCACTAAGGGTAAGCTGATTTCAAAAAAAGTGGAAATTCGATGCACCCTACTGTAGAACAGTGCTTCATACAGTTGCTTAAAGGGACTTTTAAGTCGAAACCAACAACTTGACCAATTTCCTATTTCTTTCATGTAAAGAATTCATCAAACCAGTGGCGTACGCATATTAGTATAGCAAATGTTTATTGTGCCATATATACTAGAACTTCGATAATCCAAAAAGAATCGACAGACCAGTGCAGCTATACCATTAGTAATCGGTATCTGCTTCTACTAGTACAAAAAGTGATAGAGTTATAAACATTTAAATACTCGTAAATATATTGTTGATTATTGAACAAAAATTGTGATCCGTAAGGTAAGGTTGTAGCTTCTTAACACTTTGTCCTCAGACGCACAATTATGGGAAAAAGATTTATCATATTTCAGGGTTCCTACTGATCTGGAGAAATCTATTTCCCTGACTTCTTCCTGACCTTTGGTAGGAAACTCGCTGACGCTGATATATATAGTAAGGAATAAATAACGGTGAATATTTATATGTATATGAGAACATTTATTCTATAGAGACAAATAGTAATCAATTCGTCAACAATTTGACGAAGGGCCCTTTCTCAAAATTTCACTTTTTCAGACATAAAGAAAGAAATAATAATTACGTGGACAGGAAAGCAGTTGTATATGTAATAACTCGTCATCTATTACAGATAATGATTATGCAGAATACGTGATCAATTATTTCATATTTAACTTTCTTTTCTCCTGTATGGAATTACATTTCTTTCTTTATGTCTGAAAAAGTTAGATTTTGAGATACGACCCTTCGTCAAATTGTTGACGAATTGCTCGTAAGTGCAATAAAAGTCTGAGCAACGTCCCATACTGTGATCATTTAGGGTTGGCTAAGCTGAAATTGGTGTACAATTAATGTCAGAAAAAATATTTTTATAAAATTTCCCTGACTTTCACTGATTTCCAGTCTTTTCCCCTGACTTTCACTGATTTCCAGTCTTTCCCCTGACTTTCACTGATTTCCAATCTTTTCCCCTGAGTTTCCCTGACCTGCATCATTTTTCCTGAGTTTTCCCCGACTTCCCTGACCGGTAGGAACCCTGTATTTGTTACCCGTACTGTGTGTATATGTGTCGAAAACGAGATGAGAAGCACATTTTTAAATTCGAGACAAGACGGATAACAGAATAATTCTAGTCTCATTTTTGAGACGAGACGATAAATTTCACGAGTCTTGTTGGCAACACTAGTTCACCCAAGTCTTGGACCTCAAACACTGTTTTAATGTTGCATAATTCATAGTGTAAAATTTATAAATTGATATATAGTGATTAAACAAACACAATGAAGAGCATTTATCAACGTTTGATACACAAATCTATACGTAATAAATTTTAATAATAAATATGGTTTATAAAATATTTTATCGCACCTTTCATGAAGATCTCGTGCCGCGGAAGGATTTTAATAACTTCTAGACGAAACAAAGAAAAATTTCGCATATAAATGTACGAAACCAGACGAGAAAACCATATTCTATATCTCTTCTTATTTCATGAGCAACACTAATTACCTGGATCGGACATAGGAACCTTTACTTAAAGTCTATTATTAATTTTACACACACATAGTCCAAATGGAGGTCCTCACTTATCCTACAAACATCTCTTGAAGGTCTCCTCGCAGAGCAGAAACCAAGGGCGCCGATTTCTCTGTAAATTTGTGGGGGGGGGGCATTCAGATGCAGAAGGTATATTATATATATGAGGATTTTAAGACAAATTGCGTTCAAATTATGCCAAATATTGTATATTCATAAATACAATACAGGGGCCCACATGAGCTCTGGGGGGCCCCCCAGGATCGGCGTCATTGGCAGCAACCCCTGAGAATGATACTGTTGGAATTGGACAAACATCTCTAGTGTAAATTCCCTTCGCAAAGCTGAAATTCTAACAATAATACCGTTGGAACTGGACAAACGTTATCCAGTGCAATCCTCCTAAGCTGAAATACTGATAATATTGTTGGAACTAGATACAATGAAATTTATCGATGTTATTCTGAGGTTTTCGTCCGACGAAACCTGACTTAATTTAGGCTAAAGAAGACATGTGGACCTGCAGCTTAACGTAGAATCAGAACCACACAAGCTCCCGCCGGGAATCAAATCCAGGTCTTCCACGCCAAAGGCACGTGCGCTAACCGCTTAGCCACAAGAAAGCTCTTGAAATCTGTCAAGTTGACTATCTATCTAACATAGTTATCTGCATATACGTAGAACCAGAAATCGAATCTTCTAATACAATCTAATCTAATCTAATATAAATAAAATAGTTTGTTTGTGTGTTTCTCTGTCTGCCTGTGTGCGACCTGGGGACCAGACGAGTGGACCGAGAGTTACCAAATTTTGGTCAGGGGTACCTTGGTCCAAGCCCCGAATCAAGACGAAGCGTTTTTTTTATTTCGAACTAAAGGGTCTCAGGGGGGCGTTTACCGGGACCGGCCTCGGGTCTGGGCTGAGAGTTATCAAATTTTGGTCACGGATACCTTGATCCAGGCCCCAGGCCAAGACGAAGTGTTTTTTTTTTTTTTTTTTTCAAAATTCGTACCAGGGGTCTCAGTGGGGCGTTTACCGGGACATGTAAAAGTAGTAGAAAATGACCGATATTAGTGTCGAATTCATAGTTTTCGCAGTCGATGAGATCAATGGTGACATTTGCATTAACGATGATTTGCAAATTCAGCTACCATTGTATGCGGGCCAGGGATCAGCGGGAAGTGGGGGGGGATACCGAGCTATGAAAAAATAGCCCAAAATGACCGATATTAGTGTCAAATCCATAGTTTTATTTGGTCTAGGAATTAATTCGTGCGGGTGGACAAGAGATGGCGCAACGAACGGAGCGTCCCACAGTTCCGTGTATCCACACATGTGTTGCAAACCCCTGTCATCGCGTATCGTTCGTAGTATAGGGCAGTGGATTAAAGCGTCAACAACACCAGTTTGTAGTTAAGTGAACATGGCGCAATTTGTGCCTGATAAATTGTTTTTGCGGGGTGTCCTGCTGCATTACTTTAACATGCAGAAAAGTGCGACTGAAAGTCATCGTATTTTGGTGGAAGTGTATGGTGACCATGCTCTAGCTGAGCGAACGTGTCAGAAGTGGTTTGCACGGTTTAGAAGTGGTGATTTCGGCTTGGCAGACCAAGAGCGAGCTGGACAGCCAAAAAAATTTTAAGACGAAGAATTGACAGCATTGCTCGAGCAGGATTCGTGTCAAACGCAGGAACAACTTGCAGCAGCATTAGGCGTTGATCAAACAACAGTCTCCAAACGCTTGAAAGCCATGGGAATGATTCAAAAGATGTCACATTGGGTTCCACATGAATTGAAAGACAGAGACATTGAAAGACGAAAAACCATTTGCGAATTGCTGCTTCAACGACAGAGCAGAAAGGGGTTTCTGCATCGAATTATTACGGGTGATGAGAAGTGGATCCATTACGAGAACCCTAAACGAAAAAAGACCTGGGTGAAACCAGGTGAACCAGGTCCATCACAACCAAAACGAGATATTCACTGTGCAAAGGTTATGCTGTGCATATGGTGGGATATGAAAGGTGTGGTGTACTATGAGCTGCTGCAACCGGGTGAAACTATGAATGGAGAACGTTATCGACGACAATTAATGCGTTTGAAGCAAGCTCTGGCCAGAACACGACCAGAATGGGAGAACAGACATGATAAACTTATTGTTCAACATGATAACGCTCGCCCACATGTCGCAAAACCGGTCAAAACCTATTTAGAAAATGTCGGATGGGAAGTTTTACCCCACCCGCCGTATTCACCAGACGTTGCTCCTTCGGACTACTACTTGTTCGATTGCATGAACAACGATTTGATTGGACAGCGGTTTACTTCTTCAGAAGATATCGAAACATGGGTCTCTGACTGGATCGCTTCCAAGGATGAGGACTTCTTTCGCCACGGAATCCGTACATTGCCTGACAGATGGGCGAAAGTGGTGGCTAGCGATAGACAATATTTTTCTTAAGGTATTTATGTATTTTGTGTTTGTACTACAGCTTCAATGTGTGCGTACCAACCGCACGAATTAATTCCTAGACCAAATAGCTGTCTCTGAAATGAATGGTGATACTCCCACACGCGCTGATTGCCAAATACAACCCCCATGCGAAGAATGGGTATATTCAACTAGTTATTAATAATAAATGACTAGTGGTATGATCCTATTCAATGACCTCTCGTATTCTTCAATGTAGTAGAGCTTATTTTTAAGGAGCTTTGTTTACTAACATAATCTTATTTAAATATCGTATTTTCCTATCTGTCCAAGTCTGTGTCCATATGAAAAAAAAAAACTCAAGAACATTTAATAGATCACCATTAGTTTTGTCCAGGATGTAGACGGTCAAAAGTTAGAAATCGAATTGTTGATTGAGGTCATCTATTTACCGGAAGTTGTAGAAAACAACCATTTCCGGTTTTAGCGTTTATCACTATAGAGCAAAAACGGTAATATATAGCGAGAAGCAGTAGCGGCGCTAGACTCGTAATAGAAGTGGGCAAGAGGGGAAGCAAGAAAAATTTTGGAGAGGCGAGGCAGACACACTTGTTTTGCTTTGAATTATTGTTATCGGTTGCACCTATTATTATTATTATTATTATTATTATTATTATTATTATTATTATTATTATTATTATTATTATTATTATTATTATTATTATTATTCACCGGTTGTACATAGAAAAATAGGGGCGAAGGGTGGGCGAGAAAAAATTTTGGGGTGGCGGTCGTCCCTCCTCACCCCTCTGTCGAGATGCGGTTTCCTCCAAGTCAATAAGGGTCTCAAGAATACGTTTAATCTCCATCCATAATTCTCTACTAAAACGAGAAGTGATACAACTTCACTACAAATTCCGATTCCAATATTAGCCAACATTGAATGAAAACGACAAAAAATAGTGAGAAGCCTTTTTATTTTCTTTTTCTTTCTTTCTTTCTTTTTCTTTCCTTTTTTCTTTTTTTGAAAGCGATTTAGCATTCTAAGAATAGACACCATTTCTTTTTTAGCCTTCTATGTAAACCGGAAGTGGAAGAAATCGACCACTTTCAATTTTAACGTTGATCACTACAGAGTTGAATTGATTTTGAGTTTAACGTCCCGTTCAGCAGCGAGGCTATATGAGACGTGGACCTACTGATTAACGTGGAATCCGAACCACATGAGCTCCCGCCAGGAATTTGATCACTACAAAGTAAAACAGTAATAGATAGCGAGAATCCGTTTTCCGCAGTCAATTAAGCGTTTGAAGAATATACACCATCTCCACTCTAATTTCTCTACCAAAACCGGAAGTGGTGGAACTTTACTACCACTTCCGTTTTCAATATTAAGAAAATAATGTCATACAAACTAAATTCCTTCACGTGATGTACACGTGACACAGTCACTTGTTTAAAAATATTTTACGGCTGGTATATTTGGCATCTTAATTTACTACTGGTATACCATACCGGCTCGCACAGTTCACATGCGATCACTCTATAGAACTAGCAATGTGGCCCGCTCAAATCACTTTTGGGTGAAACAAGTTCAACACAGCGGCTTATATCCTTACCATTTCGTGCATTCTAAAACTGAGTTTGCTACTTCTTAACTTCTTAACTTTCTCCAGGTTTGAAACTGCAGTGACAGTGAATTAATATCGGAAATTCGGTGCTACTGAGAGAGACAGAGGCAGAAAAAAAATTAGCATGCGCGATAATCTTTAACCTAATAATAGTTCAAAATAGGTGCACTAATATCCTTATTAGTTTGAAATAGAACCATCAATTACAGTATACAATATTTAAAGTGACCCCACGTACTCTTCACAAGTTTCAACCAGGCTTTCTTCCAGAAAACTTTGTCCGAGAGTTCCGAATCGAAATGTGAGGGGGCTGTACTGGGACAATATTTGCTAAAGGACATACCCTATGGCATAAAAGTGGCAGTTGTAGCAGTGGCGTAACTAAAGGCTTGGGGGCCTTCCCGCAGACAGCGTGGAGCGGGGCCCCTTCTCTACGTCCCACTTCACGATTTGGGCCCCCCTGATGGCTTGAGGCCCCCCGCAATGCGGGGTCTGCGGGGCCCTTATTTACGCCCCTGACTTGTAGTCACAATATAATTTATCTTAATTCTCGAGTAGGGGAGGAAGAAGAACGATTGTTTATCACTCGAAAGTATTCCTGCAACAAATAATCCTCTCCTCTCATCGTTAGTATTGTGTTAGTGTATCTACTTGTTCTGCAACTAAATAGTTGTTTCCGTCAAGCTTTCGATTCGTCTGCAAATTGCTTGCACCTAGCGACTCATTTTGGCGCCAAGTAGAAGGGAGTGCAGCTACCGACAATTATTAGCCTGACTGAATTATTAGGAGCGTGACTGGTAGACTGAGACATATTTTATATAAACAGTGGTGATTTCATATCTCTCTCATGGAAACTTTCAATACACGGGGACGAAAAATAGTACAATACTTTGAAAATGCTATTACCTCAACATTGGGAGGTCGCACGGAGACTCACAATCAGTGGTGGAACGCTTATCTCTGATGCGTGTGGACCTTGGTTCGATCCACGTCCAAGTAAGGTTGTGGTGGACAACGTCATGTCTGGTGGGTTTTCTCGGGGTACATCCGTTTTCTCCCACATTATCATTACACGAATATTGCATCATTATTTACTTGCCTTAATCATCCGTTTCCCTTAGCCTAAAGGGCATAATCGACGGACATTAAACTTAAAGATCTCATTTAATTTCACCTCCATATTGGGATGAACAGAGATATGGCTCCCGGGAGGAAATTTGTGGCTCGGGGATTATCATCCCATTATATCCCTTGAAATTATCACTGAATATAACCAAATAATGCCCAGAATCGGTTTTCAGCGATACCGGAGCGAAGCGAGGCCAAATCACATAGGAACAAAAAAAAAAAAAAAAAAATAGTTCATTATGTGCTATGTCATACATTATATGTTTTATATAGTATTATATACTATAGTTAATGCTTTTGTCTTCTTTTGTAGTACTATCTCCTATTTGCCTCCTTTTTGTTAATTACTAAGTAGGATTAAGGTAGTAGATTTTATAAGATTGTACTATTAGTATAATCATCCGTCCTTACTCCGCACGACAACTCTTGGGCGAAAGCGAATTTCTTTTTAGCAGGAAATAGTGATTATTATCTCGAGTGATTATATCGATCGAATTGGTGAACTTCTTTGTGACTAAGCGGTTAGCGTAAGCGCCTTTGGCGTGGGAGACTCGGCTTCGATTGCCAGCTGGAGCTCATGTGGTTCGGATTCCACATTAATCAGTAGGTCCACGTCTTATATAGGCTTGCTGCTGAACGGGACGTTAAACTCAAAACTCAACTCGACCGAGTTTGTTAATAGAGCCAATCCGTTAACATCTTCATGGGTAACTCTGGCTATCAATATCCCAGACATAGAAATATGCAGATTTCGCGTGATTCTTTTGACTGTCTTTAGCAGAGTTTATTTTTCGCTTTCCTTGTCTTATTATAATTTTTCTTAAATAAAAGAGAAAGTATAAAATAAGATATTAAGGTATGATTTAAAATACGAATTTTAGAATGGAAAATTAGAAATGATTTTAAAAACCTTAGGAACCATTGCTGAAGAGCAAAATATTTAAGCCTCACATCAATTTCTGAGAGAACAGTGGCGGTTCTTGAGGGAAATCACATCAGTGAATAAATTTTTATCACTTTAAGCTAAGGAGTGCTCATTCGTGGCTAAGCGGTTAACATATGCGCCTTTGGCGTGGAAGACCGGGGTTCGATTTCCTACAGGAGCTCATGTGGTTCGCATCCCACGTTAAGTTGTAGGTCCACGTCTCTTATAGGCTTGCTGCTGTAAGAGACGAGAAACTGTAAATCCAATTCAATCCAACAAGCTAAGGAACGAAAGTGTACTAATGTAATAACTCTTGAAAGAAGCTTTTTGAAGCTTTCTTTTTGTTAGGTTGTAGCGACAAAAATTTAAACTTTTTACCTCAAAACCTCTTACTATGAGGGAATAAAAGAGCGAGAGGGATGAAACATTCTTTTAAAACACAACCTAGTAGCAGAGACAAGTTGCAAATGACTTGATGTAGGCTTGAATTGCAAGTCGGCCAAGCTTGCATCCAACTTGATTGGAAAATGTTCAACCATGCCGCACCAGTAACGAAGTTACATTGAGACTATATTGCATTCAGTGATTCAGTCAAGCGTGACGCAAGCGTTTTACAAGTCAATTCAAGTCAATAGCCAACGAATGGCCAATGATGCTATGACGCTCTGCGAACAGTCGCTTGCATCGCTTGCAAGTACAACAAAAGACAGATTGTATGAAAGCTTGTGTTTCAAGTGCAAGTGTAGAAAGCCAAAAGCCAAGCACGCGCCAACTTCCCGAAAGCTTTCTTGCTACTAGGAATTTGACAGAGCGCAAGGGGGTAATTGCGGCTATCAATAAGACATCGACAAAACGCAATAGAGTGAGTAGCTAGAGGTCTATATATATATTAATAGAGGATAAAATAACATGCATATCTGTCATCAGCTTTTTGTGTTTAAAGAAGTCACCTAGAACAAGCAAATTTTGTGCACAGATAGAACTTCACCAGTTCTAATCACGTACGAAGCCGTTATTATTATTATTATTATTATTATTATTATTATTATTATTATTATTATTATTATTATTATTATTATTATTATTATTATTATTATTATTATTATTATTATTTTCAGCTCGTAGGGGAGTCAAAATGTATGTAGGTATCTAAGAACGCCTGACATGTATGCAGCCAACTTCGCATATTGATTATGCGGGCTTACATAGTAGCAAAGGATAAACACTCGTGGAACACCCGGGTAGGGACATTTGTTTAAGAACATTCTGTTTCCTCTCTCTCTGTTTTTTTTAAAAATCAAAGTTCCAAATTAAAATCGGCAACAACGGGAGATTATAACTAGCATATAATTTTAAAAATAAAGAAAAAGGAGAAAAAAAGAGAAAAGCTTCTCTGTAAACGCTAAATTTCTAAGTCTAAACTAGAATCAAATTTCAAGTTGGCCATTTGTCGAATTTGGTTCACATGTTCAAGATTTCTATGTACTATTAATATCTATGAACTCTCAGCGGCGAATTTCGGACTAAAGTGAACTAGGCAGCTGTCTGGGGCCCCAACCTCGGAGGAGCTCCGGCTACAGTACGAAATTGTGTATATTTATATTTAAGAAGACAGTACATGGAAATTAATGTTTTTTTCGAATGAACTCCTATAGATATATAAAACTGTTTGTCATGTTTGTCTCACATACAAATCCGTACCTGTTGGGTTTGGTGTTCTTCTAGGCAGCTGTAGGAAGAAACGCTAGTCAATTATCATACTGTAAGTATTCTGTCATTTATTGGCAGGTCGCTTGCCGCAACTGAGAAGCTCCCATGCGTCACGGTCTTTCGCTAATCTCTTCGTCTTCACGTACGATTTCTCTGTTTTGATGTCTATTAATTGTAGTCTCCTTCGCCTACCTACCCCCTCTCCTTACTACCACCATATCCTCTAGCATGCCACTCATGATACAGTTCCCTCTTAGCCAATGTCCCAACCAGTTTCTCTTCCTCTTCATAATAGTGTCTAAAATTGTTATTTTTCTCCCGCACTATTTCTAACACTCTCTCATTCCTTTTCCACTAGACCCAACTAATTCTCTCCATTCTTCTCCACGCCCACGTTTCGAAAGCTTCCAGTCGTTCATGCATGTTTGTGTAACGTCCATGTTTCTGATCCATACAGTACAATACTCCACACGAAGCATTTTATTAGTCTTGAAACGCTAGTAGAAAATAGTAATTCAATCTATGAATTATAGTGAGCTCTTACATTCCTTTGCAGAGAATAAAGTTGTCTCGTGACAGGAGCGGATCCAGGAAGGCGGGGGGGGGGGGGATCGGGTCGATCGCCCTCCCCAGAAGAGGAAACTTTCTTATTTTATATATAAATAAAATCCATCCCAGAGTTTGGTGCTCTTAAAAAAGCAGCTCTAAGTAGCAGTATTACAACCCACCGCCTTCCTCCCAGAAGTCCGTCCTGGATCCGCCCTTGTCTCGTGGCAGTGCAATCTTGTATAAATGTAACAATTAATCATAATGTGTAGGGAAAAGTTTAGTTGGTATTTGTCAATTTTATTTCTGATTGTCTATTTTCTAAATTCACAGTACGTTAAATAAATAAATGCTAAATTACCAAAATGGGGCCCCCAACTGTATTTACTGTCTACACGTTCCTGGGAAGCGGTGATTTCATATTTTTTCTCAAGGGTTGGGATTTTAATACACAGAAGGGGTCAAAGTAGGACTGTAATAAAAAGAATACTGCAAACCCACGTTGAGTACGATTGAAGAGTAGCCCTGGGGGAGTTTCGTATGTCTTGGGAGGGGGCTTCCCCCGGGGACATCCAATTAATTCATCACTGATCCTGGGTATTTTAAGTTCGCACCTGGGAAGCATGCAACTTATTATTTTCTTATTCCGTAAATCCTTCTTACGCTGCAGGCGAGCACCCAAAATTTTTGTTGGGTGGTCCAACACTACGTCTATATAGTATCAAACCGGTATATTTCTGCACCCAAAACAATAAGTAATTGTAAACTAGAAAAAAAATGATAGAACTAGATTGTTTTTACAAGAAAAAGTACAGATGAAGTATAAGCTCAAATTCTCATGCAACATCAATCCCTCTTAAAGGGGTATAGCTTCATTGAGAAAGTGTACAAATGTATGTTGAGTTCGGAGGTTTTGGGGGGCTGGATCCAGTGAAGGGTACGCCCCTGCAACACACTGAACAATTGTTTACTGTGGAGCAATCTTAAACACTTTAAAAACTTTGATAGATGACATCAATAGACTGAAAACATAGTAGCATCAACTCACCTTGAGGAAATGGAAAGGGAAGACAGTAGACACTTGTTGCGATTCCCGCCAAGAAAAGGAGTGTCAAGACACACTTCATATTCGCAGCTATCGTTGACAGTTTCCGCACGACTACTGGCCACCACGCGATTCTTATACAGCTGATTGAAGCACCCGCAAACGACAGGTGATAACGCAATCACTGCACAAGTTGGAAACGTAACAAAGCCAACCACCTATCAAAATCTTCCTTTTTTCTTTTTCTTTTTATTATGTTTCTTTTCAGCTGATTAACTCATTTGCGTATGTCACTTGTTTACTTTGAGGCAGTTAGTTGTTTTGAAATGAAATGAGGAAAATTGAATTAAGTGGTCAATGGTCGCTTCATTTTTCTCTTCTTTTTTTTTCCTAGTGACAGGTTAAAGTACTATGAAGTTAAATTCCATGTTCTTACATAATTATTATGTTTTCATTATTCCAATTCGGGAAAGTTACCACTCTCAAAGTGTAGGGATAGGGGAGAATTTTCCTCAATTTGGATCGGAGTCCGGCGGCTTTATTCCGTAAAAAAATCGGAGTCGGGAGGACGTCAAAATCATACTGTGCGGGGACCACAATGGAACATATATACAGGGTGTTTCAAAACAAAACCGACAACGTTAGGAAGGTGATTCTTGAATCAAGATAAGACAAAAGGTATAGACCAACCTGTGTGCACAATTACTTTCTTTCGGAGTTATAGGCTGCCAAAAACATGAAAAAATGAACTTTAAAGGTCATAGCTCCAAATCTACGGAATCTATCGTACTCGGGTCAAAACCACACTTAGGAACGAATATGTACCCTATCCAAATATCCATGTTTCAGAATCGTCCCTAACAGCACAAGATGTGCTAGGCATGTGTCATTTAGATGTCCCAGTTTCTTTTTAGGTATCCGACACTTGGCACATATGATATTCATGAGCTAAGTATGTACTTCACCTTCCTACACTTTTAGGTACTTGTTACACCTAATTGATATTTGCAAGTATGGACCACAAATATAGCATTTATATATCTGGCTCAGTTCGCATTCTAACAGTCATTTGTTTTTATGTCGTCACTTGGGACATATATCTGTCATGTTCTAGGTACGTCCTTTAGGTGCATATTGTTTCAGATACCCTAACAGCACGAGATATGCTGGGCATTCGCCATTTAGGTGTTCTAAATCCATCTCCCACATTTGATGAATTTGTTGCTTCTTTTTCTAAGTGATTGTGTACTAGAAGCAATAAACGCATTAACTTTATTAGATGGGAACAGTCGCCGATCATTTGAAAGTGAATATGAAAGAACCATGAAATAAAATAAATAGATACTCGTCAATTTGTTATAAAATTACATGGTGAGCAGATTTTATCTGATCCCAAACGGTTATAGTCGAATATATGGGGTTAAAGGAGCACTCTGATTAGCTGAATGCAAAGGACGTCAATAATTTATTCCTCTACAAGCGACGTTCTATTTATCGCCCCTGTGGCCAATGGCCACAGGGGCGATAAATAGAACGTCGCTTGTAGAGGAATAAATTATTGACGTCCTTTGCACTTCAGCTAATCAGAGTTGGCTCCCTTGTAACCCCATTTTTTTACTTTTAAACGTTTGGGACTCACCGATCAAACAATACTGCTCTAACATTGTAATTTTGTAACAAATTGACGCTTACGGCATGGGGAACATACTAGGCACGTTCCCCAGGTAGGCTACATGTCAGGCATGTGCCTAGGGGCGGACATAGACTGTGACTATCACTTGCCATCCATGTGATTTCTTTCTCAGAAGTATATAAGGCACATACTGGACACATTCCCATGTACCTGAGGGAACATGATAGGCATATGCCTGCTATGTAATTGTGCTGTTACGGTTGCGGCACTTCCGCAACAATTTTTATAGAGGTAGTTAGTCAGTACCGGTACTTCAAGTTATATGCCTGTAGCCGTACATCATATAACAGTACATTATCAGTGATCAAAAAGGCACAATTTAACTCGATATATCATACACTGGCTGATTCATTTCCGTTCAAGACGAAATTTCCGAATTCGTGTAGGTAGAACAGCTACAAGCAGGGGCGTAAATAAGGGCCCCGCTCCATGCCTCAAGCCATCAGGGGCCCCCAAATCATGAAATGGGACGTAGAGAAGGGGCCCCGCTCCACGCTGTCTGCGGGAGGGCCCCCAAGCCTTTAGTTACGCCACTGGCTACAAGTCACCTCTTCCGTTGCCGTCTTTATTTGCACAAGTTTAACTAGCATATGAAAACCTAAGCCTTCCAGGTTTTTATTTAAAAAAAAAAAAAGCAATACACATACAACGTTATACAATAAAACGAACAATTTTCTTTATTCCTTAGCAAATTAAAATTACATAAACGAATTGAGTTGTATGAAGCGTTTAATTCCATTATGCCCAGTACAGTGAATGGAACAGGTCAAACGCACAGCTTCCCTTGGTTTCCTCAGCTCCTCTCTATATTCGTGTCTGCTCGGGTTTGTTCGGAAGAAAACATTCCTTGCACCACCACCACCAACTGAATGTTGAATGTCGTTGCACCCTTACAGAACATGCGATATAAAGCTTAAATTGAGTAAAGCAGTGATGGTACTCACCCCTTTATAAAATGGAGAGTTTAGAATAATGTGATTCTCTCTTGGAGATGCACAAAAGAGAAGGATAAGGCTGTTCCTCAGTTCCATGGAGAAATTCTACTGCGGAAATCCCACTTTTAACGAGAAAAGAGACAATTTCTAATCTTTTTTCTCAATATAGAAAAATCATTTCGAGCTTGTCAATCTCATCATCAGGGAGAAACGGGTGGTGACCCATTTGAAACGAATTTTTGAATGCAGTTTAACAGTTGAGCCGACATAGGTTTTTTATCTTTTCACTTTAAAACGTGTATTCTAAGGGTAAAAAGTGGTTTAAAATTTCGCAAAGAATAGCGCATAAACACATTCCTTGTGATGCAAAGAACGGAAGCAAAGGGTGAAATAAGAAGGATGAGGCCCTAGGTCGAGCAAACGCGAGGGTCTGGGTGCCAAATCCCCAGATAATCGAAGATTAGTGCCTTTTACGTAACTTAAAAGCATTTTTCTTAAAATTAGCATTTCATAATTAAATATTACATTAAATTTTTATTTATTCTGCTCCATTCTATTAGTCAAAGGTACACTCATGTCCAAAATTATTGTTGCATCTCTATAAATATGTTGTAGAAATATAATTTGATAACGAATTATAATTTGTGTAGAAAGAAAAGCAACACTGAAATTGAAAATAAAGAAATGCAAGCATTGTCGTTAAAATTTAACTTTTTTTTTTTTCAGCACAGTAACACCGTTGCTAGGGCGTTTTTCCCTCTAGGTTCCCTGCTGCTCCAAACCGAAACCTTCTTCAATAATGATTTATGTAGAAAGAAAAGCAACATTGAAACTGAAAATAAAGAAATGCACGCAATGTCGTTAAAATTTAACCCATTGTTTTTAGCACAGTAAAACCGTTGCTAGAGCGTTTTCTCCCTTTAGGACCCCTGCTGGTCAAAACCGAAACCTTCTTCATGGATGGGAGATATAGGGCTACAATACCATATAACTCCCATAGGGCTCCGGGTCTTAGTTTCGGAGCCTTTGTGGCACGCACGGACAAACCACACTTACTTAAATATAAACTAATTATTTGCTGAGCAAAACTATGTATTTTCGTTAAAATTCAACACGTGTTACAGTTTCGCCAACTAACTCTTTGGCTTCATCATCACATAGTGTCTGATGAAGCCAAACAGTTAGTTGGCGAAACTGTAACACGTGTTGAATTTTAACGAAACTATATAGTTTTGCTCAGCAAATAATTAGTTTTATATTTAATTATAACAAAGCAAAGCTTCTACTTATAGACAATATCACACTTACTTATAAAATTTATTATATATATTGATTATTCGTGACTAAAAACACCGTAAAAATATTTTCATTCTTCATATTGGACATGATCCATATAGGCAAGACGGGATGCTATCGAATATAGCAGATGTTGCAGCAAGCTGTGCATTTGCCCTTCCTTACACGGAAGGGATACCACACTATTTTTCGATGGGTAAGGATAGGTAAATTTACCGTAAATTATTAATTATATATAAAATTTGTTATTTTTAAATGATTGAAGCGAGGTAATCTTACGATGATGTTTTAAAAGGTGGTCATTTTGGGAAGAGGGGGTCCAAGAAATCATTTGGGAGGAATTGACTCCGATGGACCCCCCGTGGGTACATCCCTGAAAATTCGTAATTCGAACTATACCAGGAAACAAATGGCGCTAAATGGGCGTATCCGCGCCGCGCATGAAGCAGACAAGAAACAGTGTAATGGAAAATCTTAGTTTGGAATCTGAAAAAAGAAAAGAAACGCACACACCTTGAATCAAGTGTTAAATATGGTACTCTGAATAAGATCAACTTGTGCTCAAGTAAGTCTACACTTTATGTCTCCTAGTAAAAGTTTCATTTAGTTCCACGGTTGTTCGGGGTTCTCCTGTTTGGATATTTTTAAAAAAGTAATTTTTAAAGAGAGCACTTTCTTGATTTGGACTCTTGAAAATGAAATGAAATGAAATCTTTGAGTTTTACGTCCCACGGTTATGCCGGTTAGGTTAAGGAGACAGTGATGATGAGTAATGAATGAAATGGTGGAATGAAAAAAGTGGGAGGAAACGGGATAACCCCGAGAAAACCCACGACACGGTGTTTGTCCACCACAAAGTTCACTTGATTTGGACTCTTGAAAGAGGGGGACGGACTCAGGGAGTGTTCTAGAACTTTACCTCTCTTAGTTTCGTGTTATAGAGCCAAGTATTACACTGATATAAAATAATGAATTCAGCCCTTTTTGTTTTAATTTGGTACTATTTTTCAGCTCATTCCAGAGCTAGGACTGTGGCAACACTGGCGACAATCATTTTGGACATGAGTATACACTGTAGAAGAACTAGGCCTTTGCGCCACAAAGTATAGAACATTAAGGCTTAGGTTAGCTTATGGTAGGGTAGCTTATTTAAGGTTAGATCAGGTCAGTTTAGTTTAGATTAGTTTAGGTTAGATTGGGTTAGTTAAGTTTAGGTTAGGTTCAATTTCCTGGAAACATTTGTTTAGTTTCGGTTAGATTCGATATTTCTGGACCTCTGTGCGGCACTTAACCCCAACTATACTTGTTTTAGCTGTCTGTATAAGCTATTTATTGCCTGTATTTGTGTGTGTGATATGTTTAAACACTTAAATTGTTTTAACAAGGTACTGGTCAAGGATCTTATAAAATAGAGGATCTGCCTTTACAACAAAATCTTGAAGCCATACGTCACAGTTTCGCCACCCCTACTCTGCCCACTCCGCCCAATAGGATCGCAATGTTTTGAGCCAACAATCATGGAGCAAACGAAAGTAGCCAATCAGACGATGGTAGAAACGAGAGTAACCAATCAGATGTGTCGATGCTCGGTTGCTTTTTGGCTTCACCGATTTAATAGGATGAAGATACATATGGGCAGATCCTCTATTTATAATCTCCTTGGTACTGGTAATGGGGTTTGTAATATTTTACTTAACCCTTAACAACTCTGGTGAAATAAGTTACACTCCTGTAGGGTCTGACACCACTTGTTTTCCTAGCGAATATTAACTTTGTTATCTGTTTTTCTAGTTCTGCGGATAAGTCAGTATACTTCTGTTTGTTTGTCTTATTACAAAGTTATCAATATATAGGCCTATGAATTCGTGGAGCGATTAAACGCAAATTTGCAAAGAAATTACTTGTATCATGTTGAGAAATAATGTGGCTGGATTTTTTTTTTCTTCCACAAAGGCAATGAATGCATTTCCTTTGGGTTATCTTTGATATTTTCATCTTCAGATATACAACGTAAAACTTCAGTGAAAATAAACGTTACAAGACAAAGATTTCATTTCAAACGAAATTAAACCTATTGACAGTAAACGCTCAAAATTCGGTTGGAAGAATGCTCAGAATAGGCGGATTGAATTTTGTGTTCTGACTTTTGCAAAGAACATGTTTATATTTATGCCCAATCTGAAGAGGAATACTTCCTGAATTATACGGGGCTCCATTATATGCTTTTTCAATATCAAAAATATGAGAAGGAGATGGCGCTGTAAACCTAAGTATTAGGGAGCATTTGCTCTCAGTTTTTCTTCAATTTTTTTTTACTATTTACACTTTATTACTTTTGACAATTTTGCTATTTAATACAATTTTAATATCATGTCGTTCTATTTTCATATCTACATGCGCCGCTTATTCCTCCTTGTTACATTGAAAGTGTGATCAACAAGTCTATTTAAAACAGGGGTGGACTGGCCATAGTCAAGTACCGGCCCGATGACCGCTGCGCCCTCCTCACATCAGTGCCTTTGCGCCCTCTTCGGGAGGGGCTAAGACCCGTCTTAGCCTCGGGAAGGCGCACAATTTCCTTTCTGAACATAGTTACAAAAAAAAAACAAAGCTACATAATTATTTTATAAATTCGCTAGCCTTTGGCCAGCTAGGGCTCCATCCCAGACCCCGGTATTTGCTCGGCCTGCGGTCTCGCTCTTTCTGTTTTCGGCGTGGGAATGCTATTAATGATATTAAATTTACCCCTAAATATATAGGTTTGACTCTAATATCGGTCATTTTGGACGATTTTTACATATCACGCTTACCAACCCCACGCTCCTCCCCAAATCCCAGTATTTGCTCGGCCTGCGGCCTTGCCCTTTCTGTTTTAGGCTTCGGTGGTACCATTAATGATATCAGCGACTTCAAAATATATTGATTTAACTCTAATCTCGGTCATTTTGGATCATTTTTACCTGTCTCTCCCTCCCACTCCCGCCGTTAGGGGCGCTAGTGGTGTTATATACCAAGGCTGTTTTATGTCACACTATAACCTATATGATTCCAAAATTTCGTTAAAATTATTTTTCTCGTTCTTACGTTATACCATTAAAACCATTCTTACTGTTATAACCCCCAATTAAATAGCATTGGGTTCAAGTTTCCACCCCTACCCCTCTGCAAAGGGGAGAGTTTGGGGTTGCTAATCCCGACAGTGTTGATTACCTGGTACCAAAGAATATTTATGCCAAGTTTGCTCAAAATCGGTTGAACCGTCTAGGAGGAGATGTGGAACATACTCATACATGCATACAAACATACAGGTACAATGGCATTTATAGATAGGTTATTTCAGGTATATATGCACATTGAAAAATTATACATATACAAAATTATATGATGCCCAAATGCATAATGTATATAGAATATAATACTTGCAAAATCTGTACTGTGACTTTGGACAAGTGAGAATGCTGCAAAAACTGTATACTGTTTGTGATTAACATGCACATGAAATGGCTTGAAGGGCGGTCACGAATGAACGGACTATATAAAGGTGTGACAGCAAAGCTGAAAGAGATCAATCCGAAACACATTCACATATGGTGCTATTCACATGTGTTAAACTTCGTGATAGCTGACACCGTCCAGAGTTTGGGGGTTTGTATATCTTTCTTTGGGCTTCTCCAGGAAATTCAGATATTTTTGAAAGAATCCCAGAAATGACTTGGAGTGTTTTTTGGAACAAAACCCAAACGTCCGTCTTGAGACTATTGGGATAACTCGACGGAGAAGTAAAAGCAACGCTGCTGTAAAAATATTTGGACACTTTCATTACTGGGCACCCGACTCAAAGGATGCCAGACCAAGAAAATCAAAACCAGTATATGTGGAATCCGTAGGAGCTTTAAGTGTGATTGGCAACTCGCAAGAATTCAATTCCAAAGTCAGACATGATTCAATGTCTCTCATTCAAAAGTTGTGCTCCTTTGAGACTATCATTGTGGCTATGATGTTTTTATTGATTTTTCAGCATACCACACCTTTATCAGACTACTTACAAACAAAAAAGTAAGTAGTGGACTATGTCCAAGCATGGCGCCATATATCCACAACTCAAAATAAGTTGAAAGAAGCTAGGGACCAGTTTGACAAAGTCTACAAAGCAGCAGAACACTTTGCAACAGAAATGTCAAATAGTATTGAAGAACTCATTACAGATGTTCCTAGTCTAGAACAAGTTATTATAGAAACAGTATTGCCTGAGATAAGATGTAGAAAAAGAAAAAAAATGGCAGGGGAATCAGCTTCTGATGAAGTAACTGAAGACAGTAAATAGATTTGAAGTAACCGTTTTCAACTGTGTTCTAGACGAAATTTCTAACAGCATGCAGGAACGATTTGCTGAAAATCAAAGCTTAAACATAGATTAGAGTGTTTTGATCCTAGGAAGTTCAAGAGTTTAAGTCTGGCTTCGTTGTCACTGAAAAGAATCACTGAATTAATTCCTGATTGTGAAGAGGGAAAACTTAAAAGAAGAGCTTCTTTCGTTTTCATCAATGTGGGAAGAGTTTTCAAAATCCCCTTATGAGAACCAAGAATCAAGAAGCTGTTGAAGTTCGTACGATTGAAGATTTGATTGAAGAGGACAAGTTTTCTGAAGATTTCATGGAGGATGAGGAGGAATATTTGGGGCCGTCTGACGATATTGTGGATTTAAGGTCTATAAAACGTGATGGAGTGAAATGCAATTCTTGCTTAAGTGCGCCTTCGATGTGATTCTACAATACAATATGTACTCAAGACTCTACACAGAATTATTTAAAGTTTATAAGTATCTCCTTACATTACCGGCAACACAAGTGTCCTGTGAGCGAGCATTTTCAAAGCTCAGATAAAGACTCCGTTCAAGACTTACAGATGAAAATCTGGAATCATTGTTCTTGATGAACTCAGAAAGAGACATTCTGACCAAAATAGACAACAATCTTATTATTGACAAAATGTGTGAGAAAAGCAAGGAGATGCGAAGGCTCCTTCAAGTATAAAGCAGTGACTTTACTTTCATTTTCCAGTTTTGATTTTAAATTTCTTTTTTCGCTAGGTAGGTATATAATTCTAAATTTACTTTTGTTAATTTGTAGTAAATGTTTTATGTATACTTTTTATCAACGGTTTTAAAAATAGATGAAAAATAAGTTAATGTTATGATGAACGTAGCTTTAAAAGGACAGAAGTATGAAAAATAGCATAAGCCCCAACTTAACTCAAATCGTCAGTTATAATTAGGTCAACTGGTGTGATTTTTGTAGTCTCAGTTAAAGTGTGCAGATTTATATAGGCCTAATATATTTAGTACTCAAAGTCTGTTTGTTTATGAAAATATTGAATTTGTATAATTCTATCGTAATTAACTGCAATAGCTACTGAAGGTGGATCACCACCCGGAAGTCAATACATATTTTAGCTCATTCCCTTAACTACTCTGCAATGAAACGTTACATATTATAAATATTGTATTATAAGATGAAGTTATGTTTCAGCCACAACACAAGACACTGATTCATTTGGTTATGTCTTCTGATATCGAAAAAGGTAACAAACAAAAGAAAATATTTGATTCGTTTATAATGAGCACGCAAGATGGAACTTACTAGAAGTGCTCAATTTTATGAAATATTTATTTGAATGTGTGTTGTACTTTAAAGTAACGATCTTATTATGCACTAGATATATTGTTTGGCCCTTTTTCGTGTTATGTTTCACATTTTGAGAAGAAACTTGAGAAGAGAGGAATTTGAGAAGAAACTTGCGCAGAATGCCATAATGCGTTGTTGCCAAATTTGTACGTTTAATTCCTGGATTCTAGCGTTGCAGTTCGAGAAGCGGAACTTAGCTGTGAATAGCAGTAAGGGTCAAAAACTAATTTCTCCAGTAAGTATCAAAGTAGAATTCCGTGATTACTTCCTTTATTATCTGGCACCAGTAAACACTCGACACTATCTGGCAACGCCGCACTATTCAAGCATAGCACCAAGAACACCTAGTGATCCACCTTAATCTTTTGTTGTTCTTGTGTACTAATTTTCCGGGGAAAGCCCCCCGGCACTTCCTTTTATTAGGAGGGGGTATTCCATACAAGCGAAAGCCTCGGATAGACGGCGCCCTCCCAGAGTATGTGACCGCACCCTTTTTACATAGCCAGTCCACCCCTGATTTAAAACAGGCTACTTCGGCCATTTTGGCACGTACCATTTTAATACAAATATTTAATTCAAATAATTTTTTAATTCAAACCCAACATAGTGAACAGTCCACATGGCTTTATGGCTGGGACTATAAATCTGTCGTAAGGGAGAAAAAGTGAAAGTGAAAGTGAAATATGAGAAAAATAGACTTATTTGTATTAAAGTGGGATTCCATCAAATTACTATTTTAAGTTTGAATCAAAAAAAAGAAAAAAGAAAAAGAAGAAGAAAGAAAAAAGAAAAGAAAGAAAGTACTGTCACATGAGATTCAGTTATTGTACATTTTTATGGGTGTCAATTAACTCATAGATACTCTAAAACAGAATAACTCATAGATACTAAGTACGTTACATTTGCATAACAACACGAGACATAAGTATTTTGTCAAGATAAGAGTGGAGAACACTTTTCAGTAGTATTGTTAAATTTACAAATCAAGTACGGACAAAATTATGCGTACTTATCTATTTTATGTAAGAACTATCTGTGACGCTTCGGATGACATTTAAAATGTAATAGTGTTCCTTGATTATAACAATGATAGTTGCACACAAATTAATTATCTGACATAATGTAAGATTATAATATCAAAATCATGATTTAAATCTTATTTATCAAATAAATGTTTGTCATTTTACACCATTGGGTCTTGTCTTTTTCTTATTTTCTTTTTGTTCTTCAGCGTACAGCACGTGGAATGCATCTATTTCAAGTCCTCTTGAATTAGTGTTACATAAAAATATGTAGTTAAATGGCATTACTTTTCAAGTATTATCAAGTTTGTCAGAGGTGCTACTATCAAACAATTCATTGTCATTGATATTGCCTTAAGTTGCATAATAACCTTGATATTGACAATGTAATTAAATATCTCTCTGATTGATTGGAATCGAATAGCATTATATATGCGGAGTGTCTCAAAAGTCCTCTGACATGGGGTAACTCTGTTATTCTCAGAGCTACAACAAAATATATGAGGGAAAACCGTCCCCAAATATGATATTTTCAATCTAAAGTGAAGGATTATTAAAAAAAAAAAAAAAAATCGGACGAGCCGTTTAAGCTGTACACTCTTTATGCGCCAAATGTTAAATGAAAATGAAATGTTGCCATTTACCTGGATTCACAACATAAGTAAATGAAGTTACTGTATGTTATGCTAACGTATCGATGGCCAGGCCCCATTTCAAACATACCCCCATTCACCATACTCTTACAAAATTTGTCTACCTCCCGTCCCACAATTTCTCCCCCAGCCCCAGGTAAATGGCAACGTTGCATTTTCATTTAACTTGGGCACATAAAGAGTGTACAGCCAAACGGCTTATCCGGTTTAAAAATTCCTTCACTTTAGATTGTAAACATCTTATTTGGAGACGGTTTCCCCACTTACATTTTATTGTCTCTGATAAAAAAAACATGGCGTGGGAGACCCGGCTTCGATACCCGGTGGGAGCTCGTGTGGTTCGGATTCCACGTTAATCAGTAGGTCCACGTCTCATATAGCCTCGTTCCTGAACGGGACGTTAAACTCAAAATCAACTCAACTCAACTCTGATAAAAACAGAGTTACCCTGTCAGGGAACTTTTGAGACACCCTATATATTTCTTAGTGGTTTCGATCTTAACAAACACAAGATAGTTGTGTACCAAACTACAGTATGAGATAATCCAATACTGAAACCGGAAGTAGTAGATTTATAAACTTTCGGTTGTAATACGAGGAAGTCCAAAATGTTTCCGAAATTTCGTTGTAACTATTTATTACCACAATATAGGTATACGTTCACTTAATAGCCTTGAGAGATAGGCTCCTTGAGAATAAAAACACTTGCTCCACCGTTCCTGCCGTTGCTGGAAACAACACTGAAAATTATGTTTTCGTATGTTCCGAAGTTCAACCATCGCATTGGTTTGGATATCTTCGGTGTGGAAAACGGTTACGGTCATTTTTGATCTTGGGGAAAAGCCAGAAACCCGCTGATTTAGTACCAGAGGAATCCTAACGGGGCGCAAGGAGGCGGGCGTCTCTGGTGACATCATCTGCCCCCTCAACTGTTCCCTAAACCGTGTCGCCCCGTTTTGCCTAATCCTTGTTTCGCCTAACCAATTATCTGACACTTTTATGACAGATAAATAATAAGATTTCAGTCAGCCATTTTAGGCGAAAAAAGGATCCTCGTTTGGCCTAATCCTCGTTACGCCTAAAACTGCGGACAATAATAAAAAAAAAAATCACGGAAATTCAAGTAGAGGGAAATTACAAAAGAAAATTCCCTAGAAAGAAATGCAAATTTTGTAATATTATATTAACCCGTGGTCAATATTTTCAAGCAGTTAGGATCAGCAAAACTCCTTTATGTATTTACCATATCCGTATATATAATGTGTGTGTGTGTGTCTGTATGAGAGGGAGAGAGTTAGTCCGCCCGGGAGCAAAAAGATCACTACTATGCAATAAGGATGTTAGATTCACTATTATGCACACCAGTTAAATTTTATTGTATTATGCGTGTCTTCAACTCCGGATTATCCTTAACTAGTATCTATAATTTTTGTTCAATTTTTACACCATCTCCGAGACTTAGCAATCTTAATCAGAGACTTATGCTATGGACGTTCCGGTAGTATGTCAAACGAGTGAATTTTGAATTCAAAAGTTATAATTTCACCAATGGAAATAAAAAAAAACTAGTTGATTAAGTGCTTTGAGGAAATTCAAATTGTAATGTATTGGGACGACAAAACTATAAATGAAGCGGAGACGTATAAGAAACCGCTAGAATATAAAGAATACTTGTTTATCTTGAGCTTCTTTCAGATGTGTTCTTGTACATCTGACTTTAATGTACTTCAGAACATTTTGCAATAAAAAATACAAATGTTGAAAGTAGTGGAAGAACTTTGTAGTCATTTCCTGCATTCGAATTTCTAAGATTTGAGCAAATACTGTACTGGGAAATATTGCAGTATCATGTGAAATTAACTTGCTACAAAAAAAATCTATAAAGGAACATCATATGACTAAATAATTACAAAAATAGCAGATATGTTTGAATCGAATGAAATACCATGTTCAAGTGCACGTTACAAATCTTGTGTAAGGGTTATCTTGCGCTTCATGCGTTGCCTTCCACTTTCTTCACCCCACCAGTTTCGTTGATTGTCATCATCACCGCCTCTCTTAGCCTTGGAGCATAAAAATTAGATTTAAACCAAAAGAAAAAATAAAATATTACGCTTATTTTCAATAGTGAATTCTCAGAAATGTTGAAAGGAAAATGAGAAACCTATTATTTTTTTTCAGAATGAACGTTACTTTTATTTCCCAAAATTTTATGTAAAATGAGTAACTTAAAAATAAAGTTTCCATTGAAAGTAAACAAGTAAAACACAACTTAGCATTTCAGTCATCTAACATTCTAAATGAATGCAATATGACATAACATCCAAATAAGAAACTAACTAACTCTATGGCTTATGGAACCCAAAGGTTCAATGCCGCGTTCACAAAAGCTCTCCGCCGATCTCTTTCCTTACCAACTGGATCCAGTTTCTACTTTGTATTCCTATCTCTGCGAGATCCATCTTAATATTGTCCTCCCATCTGCGCCTAGGTCTTCCTGAGGTCGTTTTCCGATTGGCCTTCCAGTCAAGACTTTGAAAGCGTTTCTACTTTCTTCCATTCTAGCTACATGACCTGCCCACCTAAGCCTCCTAGACTTGATGGCCCTAACAATGTTTGGTAAACCATACAAATTATGTAGTTCCTCGTTATGAAGTTTCCGCCATTCCCCATTTCCGTTCCTCTTGGGTCCGAATATTCGTCTCAGAATCTTGTTCTCAAATACTTTGTCTATGTTCTTCTCTCAGAGCAAGCGACCATGTTTTGCAACCATATAGAACAATAGGTATGATTGTCATTTTACATATTTTAAGCTTCAAATTCCTAGACAGAATTCGCGACGACAAGAGATTTCGAACTGAATAATAACACGAATACCCTACTTTTAATCGGCATTTAATTTCTTCGTGAATATGATTTTCCTCTGTTAATATTGATCCTAGATATTTGAAGTTATCCACTTTATCAAAAGTATTATTTAATATTTTAAGGCATCCACAATTTGCAGTATTACGGTCCCGACGCATTTCCATGTATTTAGTTTTCTCTGCATTTACTTCTAAACCCATGTCCCTGCAAGCGTTTAATAAGATCTCTGCATTTCTTTCTATTGTTCTCCTGTCATCCCCTATTAAATTTACATCATCAGCATATGCCATAACCTGGTGAATACCGTTCAACTGTTGGCCCCGGCTGGTATCTTTGATTTTCCTTATAGCGTATTCCAGAACAAAGTTGAATGATAATGGCGAAAAAGCATCTCCTTGTTTCAGGCCATTTTCGACGTGAAAGCTCGTGGACAAAAATTTTCGTACCTGGAGTTCACCTTGGGATTCATTTAAACATGCATCCAAATAAGAAAATAAATAATAGTATCATCAGTAATTGATATTATTGCTTTTAAAACTTAATATTATTTTAAATAACATTTTATACAATAACAGTATATAACAAATCTTTTTCATAGATCCTAAGAACAGTAATTAAGATTTAAACGCAAATATAAGGATTATTTATAGAAAAGTAAAAGGATAGTTACGTGAATACATGATAGACACGCCTAAAAGATGTAAACAAATACTTGCTTCTGATTGGCCAAAAACTGGAAATTGTAAACAAATCCTTATCTGTGATTGTGCGAATGCCTGTCCACGATATTTGAAGGGAATGTCTAAGAATACTTATATATATTTTTTGTTTACACAATTTTATTTCCTTAACAGATTTTCAATAGCTATTTGCTAATTACTTAGAATTCAAATGTTACTTAGAATTCAAATGTATTTTTATTTTTCTTTGTTAGTAACACATTGAAATTTTTAAGTTTTACGTCCCACGGTTATGCCGGTTAGGCTAAAGGAGACGCTGATGATGAGAGATGAGTGAAATGGTGGAATGAAGAAAGTGGGAGAAAACGGGAGAACCCTGAGAAAACCCACGAGCACGGTGTTTGTCCACCACAAAGTCCACACGGCGTGAGCTGGGATCGAACCAGGGGCCCCAAGCACCGGAGGTGAACACTCTACCACTGAGCCACCGCACCCTCTAGTAACACATTGAGATATTTGGATTGTGGAATTAGGCAAAGATCAACTTGCCAGTAGAGCGATTTGTCCAAATCACTCATTTCAATCACAGCTGTCCACTTTCATGAGCTAATTTAGATATCTCTTGTCAGATCTAGCTCGAAACGTTTTCAAATATCACATTAATTAAAATAATATAGAATCACAATAGGATATATTATAATGGATTAACAGTTTTAAAAAAGCATTGAAATTGGAATGAAATCCTCTAAAATCCAGCAAAACCTACAATAATATAACTTCTGCATCCACATTAGTACGAAACAGAAATATAAAATCCATATTTTCGTAATACTCATGCAAACTATATTTCCTTTAAGATACTTATTAGCAGTACCATTTGACAATATCAGATATTTGGAAACAAACTGCAAACTAAAACACTCACCTTTAAACGAAATTAATAATAGGGAATAAAGTATGTGTAACTTTTTTTTCTCATCTGAAATATAGCCACTATAGATGCTGTGAGGGCGTTAAGTTTAAATGAAAGGTATATCGAATGTTAATGTTCTCAAAATGGAAAGGAAAAATAACTATAACACAAATGTCGAAGCATTTTCCCTAAGCAAATGCTCGTACTACAAATTAGTTTTGGGGAAATAAAATATTTCTCAGTTCTTCATATAGTAGGAAATAATCTTTCGAAATTTACCTCCAGTCTTACTTCCGCGAATTTTTTTATAGTCCGCTATTTTAGGCAAAACGAGGATTAGGCCAAACGAGGATACTTGTTTCGCCTAAAATGGCGGACACAAATCTTATCATTCATATGCCACAAAAATGTCAGATAATTGGTTAGGCGAAACGAGGATTAGGCCAAACGATGCAAGATCCCCCTAAACATGTTGTAATGTAGGTCAAGTAATATAAAACCATTAATTTTCGGTATGCGAGAAAAGCTGCCCCCCAAAACATGTCCCTGCCTCTCCACTTGTCCCCCAAGGAATTAAAGCTAGTGTCGTCACTGAGTGATCATATTCTCAAACTCTTTGTATTTTGGGACAGCAGTGAGATGAGATATCGAGCAAATATTCATATAATTTCTTTTGTTTCCTCTTCTTAGAGGAAAGAGCTACTAAAGATTGGACAAGCCCTAGCGATCTTCTCTGAATAACAAGGTAAAAATCGTCGAAAATGATACCACTTCACAGTTAAGGTATCCCCGTGATCATCGTCGTGTCAAAACAATTTAGTAAATTAAAAGCCATTTATACTGCTTTTGGAGAGCGTGTTAGATGAAATAAGGAGGTGCGTCATGGATGATGTAAGGCAGGCAGCATATTGACCAGGGGACAGGGCAGTCAAGCCAAGGTACTGTACTGTGAAGAATGTAACAGACTCGTACCGCGTATTTATTCCAATACGTGCTAGAAAAATGTCTGTGGTACGTTGTCATTGAGGCACACAGTCAATGCACTCAAGGTCTTCTCTTTACATCTTCTCCTGCCTCCCTCTGCCTCAGTTTGACTCTCCTAGCTCTGGTCAGTGTACTCCTGGCCTAAGAGAGGCCAATGATGCCTGAGATATTTCACTGAAATTCGCCTACCATCATCTAATTTAAATTAACATAGGAATATGGTACTCATTTAGAGCAATTTGCAATTGACCGATATATAGCAGGAGCATTCTCCAATCGAGAATGGAATGGTCAATAAAGAACGCTGAAACAGATAATTAATCAATCAAGATGCCCAAAACAATTGCTAGATACACTCAAAATGGTTGCTATGTAATTACTCTTATCACTTCCATTTACTTTGACCACTACTGTTTCTCAACGCCACGTTTCTTTCTGCTTCTAATTCTTTTCGTTTGATTTGCTGTGAAGGAAGCAGTAAACGTGGACGTCGCAGAACAATCATTTAGAAATGGACTGTTTGAGAGTGTAATGCCACAATATGGATGGATGAAAAAAAAAAAATCGACAGAGTCCTTAAGGCCTCTATTTGGGAATTAACCCCTCGTGACGGCGGAAAAAAATATCGCTAAATTTTCTTGTACGTGTACGAATTGAGAAAGTTTTCAGCGTATAGGCCTAATGCTTCTTGTAGACGATCCAAGGAAGCTTGAACAAGACCATTCAATACCTCAAAGGAATATTGTTCAAGACACTTGAACAAGAGTCTCGAATGAACTTGAAACAACTTTTACACGATCATAGACATATTGAATCATGTTTTATAAACTTGTTGATAGATGGCAGTTCAAAACAAGTGACTGTAACTATGAAAACAAACAGAATCAAACCTGCGTACTGCTTTAGTAAAGACCTGCACATGAATAGCTATAATATTAACATATCTTTCCTAACTTTCTGCAGGCATTTGTAATTTAATAGACTATATTAAATATTTAAAAAAAAAAAAAAACAGGCCAATTGATTTTGCAGCAAGCCCATTGAATTTTCACTAAGTATTTTGTCCCTTTTACATTAAATACGGGTTAGGTTAATTGACGTTAAAAGAGTAAAGTGCTGCTTAGGCATAAAATCGTTCCTTATACTAAGTTTTTTAAAAATCTGATTATTCAATCAAGCGTGCTGATGACAGAATCACACTCAAAAAGAAAAAAAAAAACGAACTGTTTCCTAAAATTGTGTGTATCACGAGGCAATGACTGTCTTTTGATGTTATTTATGCTATGGCATTGCAGACTGTTTAAAGAAAAGGCTGAAAACATAGGAAACCAAATCGACGCAATGATATTTTTTCAGCTACTGGACTTACCGCTCATGGATCAGGACATGTGGATCAGACTTTCTTCACAAACCTATCCCATATTTGGTACTGGTTAAGAATAACCCGTCAAACAAATAGTAATTTTACTGTTATGTGTGAGTGCGTTTGAAAGAGGATTGTCTGGGATAATAATTTCCACTGTCGGAACATGCCTGTATAATGCAGGAAATAATATTTTATGTTTAGAAGTTTAATGTTACCAGTATCAAATGTTCACAAGAGCTATAGTTGAGTTCAAATGAGTGAATACGATGTCAAGGGTTAGGTGCACTATTCTTATTTATGCGTGATTTTTTTTTCCTTATGTTTCTTGTACTATAACATCCGCCGATCAAGCGCCTGCTCCCTACGGATGTACTCTTGCGTGGACCCCCTTCTATGCTCCTGCTCTGACTCTGTTAAATAGCATTTTCAATCTTAGTGTTTTTTTTTGTTTTTTTTTTCACTTTCTAATATGTGGCATATGTCAGGATGCGCATTTGTACCTTACGGGAAAGCATTGGTAAATTTAATCTGCACGCATGAAAGCAACCTCTACCTTAAGAAATAACATCTGAAATACTATAAATATGGATTTTGTGATAAAATAATTACATTATAATTGGATAATATGTAATCATTTCCAGGGTACTTCAGTTTGCGAATATTATCAATCTGTACGCAATTATTTGATATTATCCCAGATTAATAGCAGTACAAAACGTCTTAATACATCAAGAAAAGTCAGTTATATGTTTTTTTTTTATTTGATGGACTCCTCTTTCTTAATCTACACCCGGTATTCAAATTAATACGTATACTTCTTATTGCCTCAAAATTTAACAATAGTTATGGTCATGTAACTATATATATCGTATATATTATCAACAAAAAATACTAATATCTTCCAGTGCAGATATTAGCTTTTGTTTATTATTATAATGCACACTTGGAACATCAGATAATTATGGAAAAGAATAATGAAAAGATACTTATTCAAGAACTGCCGCCCTGTCTCACGACGCCATCGTGGTTGTTTTGTATTTTCCTACACTCAACTTGAGCACTGATTGGCTATTGAATACTCTTGAATTAGATTGTTTAGAACAGGACCGAAACGAAATATCTTGAACGAAATTATTGAATTCAAGACAAAAATGACGTCAGTGCTGATGTCTTTTTCATCAAATAGTCTTGAACAAGAGTCTTGTTCAAGCTTTCTTGGATCGTCAAGGGTCATCTTTCTTACAAGCAGTATAAGAAAGATGGAAACTATAAATTAGTGAAAGTTGCAAACTAGTGGAGTCTGAGCGCTTACTTATTTAATCTTTTGATAATAACGCTGGATTACAATGAGGATATTTCCAAAAATTTATAGCCTGACACCAAGTTATCGCCCCACTGGTAATAAGTCATGCCATACAATGTCACCAATCAGCTTGTCGATCCCAATAAACTATGGATTCGACACTAGTTTCTCGGTCATTTGAACATGTTAGTATTTACGTTACACTCAATGAGGAGCTAAACTTGGACTTTAACTGAGTCAGGAGTTAGTATTCATCTAAGCGATTCCGAAAGCTATGGGTTTGACACTAACATCCGGCCCAAGACGAAAAACGAAAAAAAAGAAAAATTCTTTTTTGCTGCTGTTGACTTTAGGATGAAATGAAACCTAAGAAGAATATTATGCTATTTGGATCTCGAACAACTGGACTTGTTCCGTTTAATCCGTCATTTGTTTGGAAAATATATCGGATGCAGAAGAGGAATAATCAATTAGAAGTTCTCTGGACAAATGTCTTCAAGAGATGCTACAGGAGTTGAGAGGTGAACAGAAGAACAACAAAAGAAACGAGGGTGCAAATTTAGGTGCAGAGTTTGCTTCGTCAGGTAGCCAAGATGATTCTGGACAAACTTCAGGCAGGAATACAACCTTAGACTTCGATTGCGAGCAGCTCCTCAAATGAAAACCAATGTCACGCTTGTTCATGTCTTTAGAATAATTATTCAGGCCCGAATTGGGTTCAGTGGGTGAACTGTTTAAATTGGTAAGTGGCAATTGTAATGAGAACACTACAGACCCCAGGGGCGGATCCAGGACCGACATCTGGGAGGGGCGGTGGGTTGTCATACTGCTACTTTTAAGGGCTCCAAACTTTGGGATGGGTTTTATTTATATATATAAAATAAGAAAGTTTTCTCTTCTGGGGGGGGGGGCGATCGCCCCGATCGCCCCCCTGGATCCGCCCCTGACAGACCCTTATTATGAATGTCCAATTTGCAATACCGGACCAGGGAATGTCTGTTTTTGTATATACATAAATTGTACAATTAGTGGTTTTAATAAAATAAAAACATCGTAAAATACTTTTAAAAATGCTTTTAAGTGCCAATGTAGCTTCTATTGAGTAAAAAAAATTCTAAAAACAAGCCTTGTAAATGACTTGCCAAAGTTACTCGTATACGGTGTAAAATTGGCACCCAAATATATATACACAGGCAGGGCCAGATTTAGAGAGGGGTGCAAAGGTGCACGTGCACCCCTCCCTTCGTTGTAAATATACACTACCTAAAGTGAGAAGCTAAAGTGAGTTTTGAAAAATCAATAGTTTGTCAATTTTCTGAAGGTTCAAGGAAAATAATTCATCGAAAGCAGACATTTAGCATTTCCAGAGGAATTTCTCATTCACATCACAGATGCCTAAAGGCATTTAAAAAACTAAAATTTAATTCAAATGTACTGATAGTTATTGGTGCATCTCCTCAGAGAATCCTGGATCCTGTCCTGTATACAGGTACAACTTCGAATTTTGAAAAAGATGTTGGAGATATTGCAAGAGGAAGGTTTAAATATGAAGTTGACATTTTTTTAAAAATTGAATCTTCAATAGTTTCTGAAACATCTTGTAAAAAGTTCAAAAAACTTGCCAATGTTCCCTCATTTTACGGTACGTGTTTAGACCTGGAGGAGATTTATTTGTGTACGAAATTTGCTGTCTCTAAATGACCTCTTTATCAGTAGAAACTGGATGCAGTTAGCTAAGGATAGAAGTCAGTGGAGAGCTTTTGTGAATGCGGCATTGAACCTCCGGGTTCCATAGGCCATAGAGTTAGTTAGTTACTTAGTTAAATGACCCCTTTATATGCGAAAAGCTAATCATACACACACACACATGGACGACGATTATAGTTGCAAAAGGGGACAGTTACCCCCCACTTTTTTAAGTGACCCCTGAATGTATATAGTTTCATTTGGAAATGTACAGTTTTTGTATGTATTAGTGGTTCATTAAAAAAAAAATGGTACGGTATAGCATTTGCCGTTGCGTGAGTACACATTGGTTATTTGTCTTCCTGTGGAGTTAAGAAAGTAGCAGGAATTGCGTTTTAATTGCAATTCAAAGCGATTAATATTGCAATTGAGTATTTCTTTAAATGTCGTAGCATATGCTTGTAGTATTTACTGTCTTTTATTTTTTAAGAATAATAACATTACACGTAAAGGCATGTGTGGAATTAAAAATATCAGTTGTTCCTTAATCGCCAGTTTCAATGTAACTTCTAGAGAATAAGCCTCATTATTCATTAATATGATTAATATTATTCTTTATATTTATTTGTTTTGTAAATTTCGTTATTAAATAATCTGATCACACAATTTTCCAGACAGAATTTTAAGATGTTCATGAGCAAGTAATCAAATCTCTTCTTACACTTTCTTTGTTGAAGAATACAAAGGGCTAGCACCTACTTTCATTGCTCCTGTCAATTTCCTTAATAAAATATGAAATACGATATAGGTATTTTAATTGAAAAATATAGTATCCTATTAGTTATACAACCTTTCGTCAAACAAAGTGTTAGAAATAACCAGGAAAATCAACATTAATATACAAATATTCAAATCATGTCTTGCTCTCCACTTTTAACGTCTAATCGCCGCCACTGCACACACACACACACACACACACAGAGAGAGAGAGAGAGAGAGAGAGAGAGAGAGAGAGAGAAAGAGTGAGAGATTATTTTGTTATTAAAGATCCTTATCGTGCTTCTATGCACACCTTCTGTGTACGTTGTCATTAAAGTTAAAAAAAAAAAAAAAAAACTTAAAGGACAAAAAAATCACGTTTCAGATTATCAGTCTATCGTATGACGCGAAACTGCGAAGAAAATCTTCGTTTAATACTTTTTTTTAAATCGCATGTATTGAATACAACTTAAATATAGAACTAAAGATACCAAAGACAATAAAAGTGAACTGTTAGCATTTTTATCTAGCATATGCATGGCGAATTAAAATTTGCTTGGGAGCGGTCCTTTCATGCGCTTCCGAGATAATGCACAGTAGACTGAATTGTCTTAGCTTCTTGATTAATTTCATAACGATACATTTTCCTAATCGCAAGTAAACTATAATCGTATAAATATGCTGTAATTTTGTTGCATCGTGAGTTAAGGCATACAATAATTTTTTTATAAGCGGAAACGATTCGTGTCTGTGAGCTCCCTTCTGGCTACACTGATAAAAATCCGTTATTTGGGCAGCGTTTTTTTTTTTTTTTCATTCGCTCAGCCGCGTTACTGTCAGCCGGTGCCTTGAGCATTCAAAACCGGCGAAGTATCATCATTGCGAATGATTTCTCTTTTGGGTTTATTTATTTCATAATTTTGAAGAAGGAAAGGGAAGGGGAAAAGGACGTGAAACCAAAACAAAGGATTGGACAAAAAATAAAGATAAAACGAACAAAAAACAAAAAAATAACTAAACTTAATGTTTGCTTAACTCTACTCTCATTTCTAGCCTTGTGAGATTTTTTTTTTTTTTTTTTTTTTGTTTTATTGAGTTCGAGTTTGTTACGTGTGTGTTGTTTTGTATGTCGTGTGTTTTGTGTTTTCGTGTTTACCTATTGGTCATCTTCTTCTTTCTTCTTTTCTTCAGGTTTTCACTCTGTAGGTTTGGTTTCTCTGGTTTCTGCCTGCATTTCTCTCCTGTGTGTTCTATTTCACATTTGCACTATTTACACTGGCTTTTCACCTTTATATTTTACCTCTTTTCACTATCCTGCATCAACACTACACTACACTCACTACAGATATTGACACTGACTGCTTTTGATGAAATCACTGACCTTCACTAACTAGTACTTACACTATGAAACACACACACTACACTTACTTTTATCTAAATTTTCACATTTTCAAAACTTTTAATTTTCTGATGCTTCTATATAAGCGTTTCCTGTTACTTTTGCTTTGATGCTTTAGTGTTCTCAGTTGCGTATCAATGCCAGTTTCCACCCATTTGTGCTGGCTTGAGGTCCAGGGCCCACTCAGAGCACTTAGTGCAGGCCCTGGTCCGTTTTATCCTTCGGCCGGCACGCCCGGGATGGGCCGTCCTATTGGCGAGAGTTGCTGTATGTTTTATCTCTGAGACACTATCCTCGCTTCACCTCTACTCATGCACTTACGCAACATTCACTCTTGCACCGGAGTTCCTTTCCAAACCGAGAGGCTGGAGGTGCAGCACGCATTCTGGTCCTTGGCGAAAGCACGGTAATCCAGTGCTTGGATTCCAGGAGTCTTTTCTCCGGTCCGAGGACTTCTTCACACATTCTTCCACTTGCACTCATCCTTCTATTCTTCTTCTGTAAGTTTTTCGTCTTAGTTCGGAGTATTCATTTGTCAAATTTTCCAATTTTTTGCAGTCTTCCTCTACTTCTATTATTTCTTTCAGCGGTTTTTCTCTTATTTGAGTTCTTAGTTCTAAAATTTCTTCTAATAATGGACACCACATGACATGGTGCTCAGGAGTTCCTTCTTCTCCGCATTCACACGTTGGGCTGGGTCTTAACTTGATTCTGTGGAGGTGTTGTTCGTATGGTCCATGGCCTGATAGATAATGAACCAATCCATATGTTGGGTTTAAGTGGTTTATTTTTAGTCTATCGACGATGCTAGGGAAAATTCTATGTAATCGTTGCGCTCCACTGTATTCCTGCCATTCTTTATCCCATAGTTGTATTATGTTGTCGTTAATTTCTTTCTCATCTTTTAGTTCCCTGTTAAAAATTTCTCTAATTTTCCTTTTCTCTTCTTTCCTTAGCCAGTAATTTGTTGCCCTTTGTAATAACACATAGTTCATTGGTTGGATACCAAGGATTACACAGAGTGCGCTACGCGAAGTAGTGTTAAAAGCTCCAGACATTCTGATTAATAGGTTTCTTTGTGGTCTATTGATTTGATTTCTGTAAGTCTTATTTCTTAATAGTCTATCAATCCAAACGCTGGATGCGTACGCCATGGTAGCTGACAAAATAGTTTCTTGGTATAGTCTTAGTATTTTTAATGGTAGCCTGTATCTGTTTCTTGCAATAGTGGTCAATTTATTCGCTACACTGTTTCCCCTTTTTACTATATATTTCAAATGTTCATCAAATTTTAGTCTATCATCTAGCGTTATGCCAAGGTATTTTATGCTTTGCACTCGTTCTACTCCTACTCCATTTAATTTTATAGTCGGATTTCTTTGTAGTTTTGTGCCGAAAATTAGATATTTGGTTTTCTTTGATGATATCCTTAATTTACTCTCCATACTCCATTCTTCAAGTGTTTCTGTTATCTTTTTAACTTTTTCTTCTAATTCCCTTCGGCTGTTTCCTGATGTTGTTATTACGACGTCATCGGCGAATGCCACTATTTTATCGACTTCTTGCTTTTTGTTTATTTTTTCCAAGCAAGGTTGTAATTCTATGTCCCATAGTAGGGGTCCTAATATTGATCCTTGCGGGCATCCTTTCTCTGTTTTAATTACTATGTCGCCCTCTTCATTGGGTATTATTATTTTTCTGTTTTCTAGATAGTTTCTTATCAAATTCAGTAAGTATGCTGGTATTTCCAATTTTTTTACATTTTCAATTAAGGATGGAAACCATAAATTATCAAATGCTCCTTCGATGTCAATGAAGAGCGCTAATACATATTTCTTTTCGTATATCTTTTCTTTGATATCGTCTAGAAGAGTATTTATGGCGTCTTCTGTTGATTTTCCTACTCTGAATCCAAATTGTAGTTTGTCTTCAGTTACGTTTCTGTATTTTTGAATTCTGTTTAATATTACTCTCTCAAAAATTTTTGATATATTTTTTAATAAGCATATAGGTCTATATGAGTTTATTTCTGATGGATCCCTTTCTGGTCCTTTTGAGAGAATAATTAATTTTGATGCTTTCCACGGCTCTGGAATTTCTTGTTTCTTTATTAGTAAATTGAAAAGCTTCGTTAGGTAGGGGACCCATAAATCTTTAGTCTTCTTGTATATTTCGTTTTTGATGCCATCTATACCCGGAGATTTCTTGTTTTTAAGTTTTCTAAAGATCTTTTCTATTTCTTCGTTAGTGACTTTGTTCGATTCTGGTACAGTTCCTGTATGTTGTTCACCCGTTTTGTTTCTTAGTACTGTGTTTCTGTGTCATTGTTTTCATCTCTGGGAAAAAATTTGTTCGCTAAAACTTTTAGAGTTTCTTCTCTGTTTGAGGTGTATGATCCATCTAATATCTTGACTGTATTTAATACTAATGGGTTTATTTTTTGTGTTATGAGTTTGTATGGAACACCCCATGGATCTATTTCAATATTTTTCTTGAGGTAAAGATCCCAACTTCTTTTCTTAGCCTCTAATATCGCTTCCTTATATTTATTCTTTGCGTTTCTATATTTTTCTAATCTTCTTTCCTTTAGTATTGGGTTATAAGTTGCTTGATAACTTTTCCGGGCTGACGTTGCAAGTCTTTTTAATCTTTGTAGTTTAGGTGTCCAAAAGTCTTCATATACTTGTCTTTCTTGACTTTCCGGAGTAGCCTCTTTTAAAGCTTTTTTTGTTGCTTGTTCAATTTCGTTGATTATTTCGGTCAAGTTTTCATCTTCATTTATTTGGGGTAGATTTAATTTGTTCTTGAAATTAATCCAATTTGTCTTGGCTATATTAAATTTTTTTTGTTCTTTTCCATTTTTCTCAATTTTCATATCAAATAGTATTATTTCGTGGTCGCTGAGAGTGAGTTTATCTCCAATCTGCCAATTTTCAATCCTACTTGTTATTTCAAATGTTCCGCATGTCACATCAATATGAGAGCTGCCTCTATTCCCTACAAAAGTTGGTCTGTTTCCTATGTTTGAGATTACAAGTCCGTTTTGCATTACAAAATCTTCAACTATTTCTCCTCTATCATCTGTTTCCGGGGCACCCCATAAGATTGATTTTGCATTTGTATCGGCAAGGATTAATATTTCCGTATTATTCCTCTGCCATATTATCTCTTGAATTTTGTCTATGAAGTCACGTGTTTCTAAGCTGTATTGGAAATACGCATTTATTAGCCAGAATTTCATGTTTCCACACTTAACTTCAGCTGTTGTTATCCAATTGTTACTATATTGGGTTAGTTTAAGTACTTCAATTTCTCTATTCATGAAAACTATAGCTGTTTTAGATTCCTGTCCTCCGTACATTATTTTTGAGCTTGCTGGAAAGGTTGTTAATTTCCCTTTTAGTAAATATGGTTCTTGTGTTGCTACGATATCAATCTTTTGGGTTTCTATTAGTCTTCTAAGTTCCATTGTGGCTATTTTACTTCCTTGTGCGTTATTTTGCATAATTTTCAAATACTTCTGATTTTTATCCATATCTCGTATATATGTAGGCATCAGTTTCTGATTTCGTTGGGTCGAAGTATACTCTACCATGCGCACGCACCAGTTGTTTGTAAACATTTTCTAGCGTCCAGTATATCCCTCGTCTCTCAAAAACCTCATCCACTAGATCAAGTAATTCCCATCCGTTTGCTTAATTCTATTTGCTTTCTCCAAGGTTGGAAATGTTATAGTTCTTCCATTTATATGAATATCTCTTACTATCTGTCTTAATGCAGTCATTAGGATTTGTTTTTCTTCCAATTTTGCTAGCCTATACATATTGTTTATATTTTCGTATAATTGTACATTATTTATTAATTTAATAAAAAGCAAATGTTACTCGTTGAGGAAATGTTACAAATTCTCATTATACTCATTCAGATGTTATAAGTATAATTGTTGAAATATTTTATACATCCCTTATAGGATTTAGGGTTTACGATTTAGATTTCTGGGCTTTCGGCATTTATGGCCATATTAAACCGTCACGTTTGCGGGATGGTTTCTTTCGGCGAGCATAGGGAAAGGGAAGGAAGGAAGCGGCCTGGGGCCTATATATTGGCCTAGTGCGAATGAAGAAAACCCGGGAAAACTTCATTCAGGATGGCTGTACACTTTTTTGACCGAGTGCCCACCGTACATCCCTTATAATCCCCAAATAATGTTTTAATCAGTTTTTTCCCTTCTTATATATATTCAGTATTACCCTTTTTCTCTAGGTTTTCCTAACATTTCTTCATTTATTTTTCGTTCCATTTACTTTATTTTTTAATACATAGATTTCAAATGTTTCCAGTTGTTTTCCTGGCATTTTCGTAATATCTAGGGATGCGCACGAGTCGAGTCGAGTCGAGATTTAAGCCTGTCTCGACTCGTCTCGAGAAAATGTTGTCTCGACTCGAAAATATGTTTCTGTCTCGACTCGTGTCTCGACTCGACAGTCTCTGTCTCGACTCGACTCGAATTCGACTCGAGACAAAATATACGAGTTAAAATATACGCACACGTCAGCCAGACCATTATAACTACCTACTTAATTATCAGTATGTCGACCTTTGGAACGGATAACAACGGCGACGTGTCTTGGCATGGACGCAATGATCCTTGGTAGATCGCCGGAGAGAGTTGACACCACATATGCACACACAGGTCACCTAATTCGAGTAAATTCCGGGGAGGGGGCGATGCGCCGTGACGTCACGTTCAATCACATTCCAGATGTGTTCGATTGGGTTCAGATCCGGCGAGTCGAGGGGCCAGCACATCACTTGGAACTCGCTCCTGTGTTCCTAGAACAACTCCATCAAATTCATGGCCAAGTGACATGGTGCATTATCTTGTCGAAAAATACTACTATCGTTGGGAAACATGATCGTCATGAGGGAGTGTCCGTACTCTGCAAGCAGTGTGCGATACGCCTCGGCCGTCATGGTGCCTTGCTCGAGCTCCACTAGACACATGGATGCTCACGTGAATGTTCCCCAGATAATAATTAAGCCGCAGCTCGCTTTTCACCGTCTCGCAGTACAAGTGTCAAGGAGCTGTTCCCTTGGAATCCGACGGATTCGCACCCTCCCATCGTCATGATGAAGAAGGTATAGGGATACATCAGAGAATGCAACGCTCTACCACTGTGCCTAGGTCCAGTGGCGATGTTCACGTGTTTATTTCAGTCGTAGTTGCCGATGTCGTGGTGTTAACATTCGCACATGAATGGGTCATCGACTGCGGAGGTCCATCATTAGGAGTGTTCAGTGCAATGTGTGTTCAGACTAGTGTTGTGAAGGCCTGAAAAAAAAAAAAAGAAAGAAAAGAAATTCTGGGTTGAAAAGAACAATTTTTTTACGGTTCTCCCGAGCTTGGAAAAAAAACCGGAAAATTTGGGTAAAATTGAAATTTTCGAATATTATTTTATTATATTATGCTTTCAAAATTAAAAGTGTTTTATATTTACTAGTTTAGAGTTAAGATAATTGAGTACTTATATTTCTTGTAATAGAATAGGGAAATTTTGTGCATAACTCGTCCAAACACTTCAAAGTTAGCACCGTGATAGAATGGAGTCATGGCTACAAAAGAAACTAAAATATAATCCTATTTAGCTTAATTAGTATAGACGCATTAAAATTATCTTAAGCAATATTCTGAAGTTCCCCCTTGATGGCAGGGAAGTGTTAAAATAACGGGGCCAGAATCATTTTAGTTAATATGTTAAACATATTATATAGAGATATATTCCTTGTTCTATGTAAAATTTCCGGAAATTTTGAATCAATTAGAAAAAAAAATGTTCGGAAATATTGGCAAAAACAGGAAAATATAGTTTAGAACTATTTTTTGACCTGATGCTAGTAATCTTACTTGCTGTAACATGTCTGCAGCATATACAGTAGGAAGTCGAAAATCCGAACTAACTGGACTACAGGTAGTTCGGATTTTCTAAAATGACAAAAAATGCCATTTAGGCTTGCATATACTATACGGTATGTTCTTCAATCGATACAATGGTTATTCAGTACATACAGTAATTACAATACCGTACGTAAGGCTACTTACATTTAGTGTTTCTGAAGAACCTGCTTGTACTCTAAATTACACTGATCTTGTAAGTCACGCTTAAAACTTATAGGCCTAAGAGAAAATAAAAATAAAAATATGTATGACAAACAACATACAATAAAAATATGTATCAAAATATGAATGAACTTTTGTAAAAACACTGACTTCACTCAACGTCGACGGACACACTATTGTTTGTTTATCGCTAGCGTTAAGACAAAATGTAAAAAGATTCTGGGGACCGGGTTCGGATTTTTGACGTTTCGAATTTTTGACGTTCGGATTATCGACGTCCTATTGTATATACAATGTATTTCGCTAACGGAAAAAATACTTAAAGCAACAGGTTCTAATTATACTTTTTAGTTTTCTGATTTCTGGTAAAATCCCTCTTTATTCTTTGTATATTTTTCGAAAAACTCAAAAAGAGAGATGATCTTATTTACACTACACACATATACCGCACAAGTGAGTGAATTTGAGCAGCGAGAAATTATTAAAGGGTTGAGTATGTGAAATTTCCGTTCGTTATTATTACAGACTTGCAGAATACCCGTTCTTCGCACGGGAAGAATACGTTTAATTTTGAACACAAAGGGCACAAAACTGTCACCAATGAACTTATGGAGCCCCAAAACTATGAATTCGACATTAATACCGGTAATTTTCAATTACCGTTACATGTCACCCCCCCCCTTAGAATACTAATGGGACTGAATTTTTATTTAAACGGCCGGAAGTGTCACTGTTTATCTCAGCGACCCTCAAAAATATGGATTCGACACTAATATCGGTCATTTTCAATAATTTTTATATATCTGCTCCCTCTCCCAAGTTGTGGGGCCAAATTTTGATTTAAAGGGCATCGGAAGTGTCATTGTTCATTTCAGCGATCCCAAAAATTGTGGATTTGACACTAATATCTGTCATTTTCCCCTCTCCCCTTCTCTAAAGGTTCACCTTCAAAGTGAAATGATAAAAATCATCCCGAACATCATCTATTTTGAAAATTTTATGGAGGTCGATCTGATGATTCAGGAGTTATTAAGTTAGAAACATAGTCACTTTCATTTTGATTGTAATAGATAATCTGTCGCACTAGAAAACATGTGTTTATTTACATATAGGATTTTGTGCATAAAGTTTATATAAGTGTCTATATTAAAATATTAAATAATAGTAATTATATGTTTTAGTGCATGAGTATTAGTGAAGTTTGCTTACTGGTCTTTCTCTTAAGAAGTGATTTGGTTAAAATAACAAAACTTCACTAGATCAAAGAGAATATTAAGAACTCAGTTTCATTAAAAATACCTATTTGTTGCAACAGGAACACTTCATGTTGGTAGGCTTGTATGTAACTGTAAAAGTTCTGTAATTAATGCACATTCACGAATAAATGACATAATAGAAATAAGTGCAGACTATTAATTTTCAGCTAGCTGAACTTGCGCTCTCTACACAGCGCATCATTCACATATGAGCATGAATCTCCTTGTCATTCCTCATATCTGTATATGTCACTGTACAGATACAAGTGAAGGGCGCCTTCATAAAAATCGGCAAGGGGTTTCATAAACGGGAAATTTTTTCGATATATTTTTTTTTTTCAATATTTCGCACCGTTTGCAAGATTTGAGCCCATTTGTAGTTGGAATTTCTAATTCATATACGACCAATGTTTCCTTTCTTTTTGCATGCATTACGTAATAAGTAAATAAATTACACACACAATTTATTATGTCAGAGATATACGGAGTTCATTGTAAAAAAAAAAAAAACTCCCCAAACAATGAAGAGTCATCTTAGACTGGAGAAATGGTTATCCTTCGTTTTCTTATAATTTGGCCATGAAACAAACAAACGCCTGAGAGATATACAACCCCTATATACAACTATGCGATGTTGGAATATATAACTCATAGGTTATGATGTTTTACCTTTTCAAAAATTTTAGTATTTCCACTGTACCCCTAAAAATGTAACAAAGAACTAATTGCCATGTTTTTTTAAAAAAAATATTCAATTAGAACTGGACAATTTACACAAAATTTGGAATCGACCAATGAAAACCTCACGTTTCTAGCACTTGTGGGTTCAAGATCTCATTGTCGAAAGGACTGGAGACAAACATATACGCGTAAATCTAGTATTTTAATATATAGATAATGATTGGAATAGTTTTATTTTCGAGTGCTATTTTTTAATATTGGCAATATTGAAATTTTTGAACTTATATTTTTCAAGCGTTTGAAGAAAAAAGATATGATTACTAGTAAAATTAACCTAATTCAAATATTTTTATTTTTTCAATTTTTCCGATTTTTCAAGAAAGAAAAAAACTGTTTTTTACCAACTTGTTCAAAATTTCCGGAAATTTTACAACACTAGTTCAGACATACCTGTACTTTGCCCAGCATTAAACTCTGATGTTGGTTCCGACGCAGTTCGCTACCTGTCCTGTTTTACCAGTCTGCCCAGCGTACGACGTCGGACAAATGTAGTGAGGTGGGGGGCGCCCAACCCCTCGACGTTTGGACGTCGTTTCCCCTTAGTTTCGCCACTTGTTGAAGACACTTACCACAACACTCCTCGAACACCTGACAAGTCCTGCAGTTTCCGAAATTCTCGTGCAGAGTGTTTCTGAATGAGTACTTTCTTCAAAATAATATTAAAAGCTATAGAAAGATTTTCGAGACATTCGAGTCGAGTCGAGATTTTTAGGAGCTGTCTCGACAAGACTCGTGTCTCGACTCGAAAATTCGAGTCGAGAAATACGTTTGTCTCGACTCGTCTCGAATTTTACAAAGTGTGTCTCGACTCGAATCTCGACTCGAATTCGAGTCGAGTCGAGTAGAGATTCGAGACATGTCTCGACTCGTGCGCATCCCTAGTAATATCCATACTTCTTTCACACGTAGTACAATACCCCTCACGAAATATTTGATAAACCTTTTCCTTAACTCTGAAGTACTCTCTTCTTTTTCTTATCGGTTTCCTTTGACATGTTCAACGATTTTAAAAAGTTCGTTCTTTATGTCTCTCTGTCTGGTGTTCGTTATTTGCGATTTTTTCAATTTTCAGTACTCCATTCCATTGAGCAGCGTTTCCCAACCTTTTTCAACTGGCGGCACACTACAGGTGTAACTTGAATTCTAGCGGCACACTCATGTAGATATTATTATTATTATTATTATTTGTAAATATAAAATACCGTGGTAATTTATTTCTGTGATTACTGATCTCACAGAGAACAAAGCTCGATGACTGGTTTTCGATAAATTATTATGCTTATTTTTTCATTCTAATTTAAAAACAGAAAACAATTGTAATGAGATATAAGACTCAGGTTTTTAAAAATACACTTTCTTTTTCAAAAACTGTATCCAACCTTTTACTAAGAAGGAAGATCACTAAATAACGAACGAACAAACTAATCTCTTTTACTTTTAAAACACATTTGTATGCATGTTTGCGTTGTCGAATGATATTACGAAACAGTCTGCAACAATAAAGAAGCAATAATGGTCATAACAATGATAACAAATGTTTTTTTCAACATTAAAAATGTACAGAAAAATAACCGAGTATGAAAATTTAAATTGTAAATTCATAGTAGATGTTCATAGTATTGTGCAATACAAATATACATTTTCCTCTATGTTTTGCAATTTGATTGCCATGAATTAATAATTTTATTTCAATTTCCTCGCGGCACATCGGTTGGGAAACGCTGCCATAGAGCATCAAAAGCTATCTGAAAGAAGTGATGGAATTTTTCCCGAGATATTAGCCAAAAGAGTTCCGATATCGGAAGATTTAAGGAGCCATACCTCGGGAACCGTACGTCATAGACAGATTATATTGATGTTGATTAATACCAATATTGATTCAATAATTATTACGTCATTAGTTATTGATTCAATAATTATTACGTCATTAGTTATTGATTCAATAATTATTACATCATTAGTTATTGATTCAATAATTATTACGTCATTAGTTATTGATTCAATAATTATTACGTCATTAGTTATTGATTCAATAATTATTACATCATTAGTTATTGATTCAATAATTATTACGTCATTAGTTATTGATTCAATAATTATTACGTCATTAGTTATTGATTCAATAATTATTACATCATTAGTTATTGATTCAATAATTATTACGTCATTAGTTATTGATTCAATAATTATTACATCATTAGTTATTGATTCAATAATTATTACGTCATTAGTTATTGATTCAATAATTATTACATCATTAGTTATTGATTCAATAATTATTACGTCATAAGTTATTGATTCAATAATTATTGAGTCAATAACTAATGACGCAATAATTATTGAATCAACTGGTATTGAAAAAAATCTTTTGAAGTTCGTTCTGACAATGCTCTTCGAACATTCTCAACTGGTTTCATTTTCCATTCACAGTCTACAGTAAGTATTATCTTCACGCTAAGAACGTAAACATAGGTACGCTGCGTACGGGGTTAAGCCCTGTAAATATGTATTATTTATTATTTTACTTATAATATTTTAATACCCATGTTGTTGTTATGTTTCTTGCAAAGACTTTTTTTTTTAACCAAACGAATCCTTCTTTGTCTTTTGGTTGCATACCGCTCAAGAATTGAATTCTTCACTTGGAAGATTTTCAATAGAAACCATCATCCAGTAATCCAATGATGAGTCTCCAAGTCGACGTTTCGACAGCACTGTTAACATACGCAGTTTTCTTTTTTCTTCTTTTCTTTTCTTTTCTTTTTTATACATGCGCTTTTGAATGCATCATAACATAGAGTTGAAATCATATTAGTATATATACTAATGTTGACATACTATGATTTACACTTTTTGCCAATGATTTTAAGGAGTTTGCATCTGCTTGTAAATTATCTTGATCTATATCATGAAAACTGACAAAGATTTCTGACATCTATTTTTCTTATCAGATGAATACAATAAAAAAAATGCAAGGAGATTAAAGTACTACGTCACTGTCAGCTATTACTGTGTTAGTATTTTTTTAAAAAAAATCAAACATTTTTCTTCTTCTACACGGTCTTCTCTTATACACGTCATAGACTTAACAATTTTCTGCAAGGGGAGAGTAAATTTCGAAGCCTGGGGATAATACCCCCGGTCACCACCTTTAAAAAAGAACACAGGGTTAAACTGTGGCAGATGGTCTAACTAGCTTGTTGAACATCAATGCAGAAGTTATTATTCGTACAAGCAGAGCTGAACTGAATAAAATTACAATAAGATTCATCTGAGAGAACTACCTTTCACATTCGAGGAAAAATACTGCAATTGTGGCACAAGCATGCTTTAGAGTTAGAGAAAATAATAAGTGTTGCTTAAGGCCTACCGCTCACTGGCAACATTTTGTCGGGCAACTATCTTGTTGCTCTGGAGTCTTATGGAAGTCCGCTCACTGAGGCGACGGCGACAGAAAAGTTGCCGAGGTACCGCCAAGTAGAAAGGTAAGAAAAAAAGGTTTTCTACAAGTTTTTTACGTAACAGTTCGTTCGGTGTATAGCGCGTGAAAAAGAAGTGTTCGCAAAGGAAACTAACACGTTCTTTGATTAGTAACTAGCATGTCTTTAGTTAGTGATAAAGACTATGAAAAATTAATTGAGGAAATAGAGAAACGCCCAGCGTTAAAGAAGAAATATATATAAAGAAGAAATTATTGAAGGAAGTGTGTTTTACTGCTGTGAGGAACTAGAATGACCTTTCCAGACAAGAAAAAACAACACAGGTAGGTACACTCGTGTCCAAAATTATTGTCTATAAATATGTTTTTTGTAGGAATATAATTTGATAACGAATTCGCCGGGTATTTTTTATAATGTTAGTATGTGTATAATCACAAAGACATGTATGTGGAAAATTTTATGTCAAAAGAGTGAGAACAATAAAACGAAAATAAAACTTTCTTGTCCATTAGCAGCATTTTGTTTTACTCATTCTAATTTTCGTATTTATTATTCCTTTCCTATGAAATTTACCACAAATATACATTTCCCCATTATACACGTAGTATCAGTATTAAAAGTACCCTGCAAAATCATTATCAAATTATATTCTTACAAGAAGACAGTTATAGATATGGGACAATCATTTTTGACGTGAGTGTACATTATTTGAAAATGACATATCGCTATCATTATCATTACACACTACTACTACCGTTAATTTCCCAGAACTAGAAGAAATAAAGATAAAATTATCATTCTCAATTTTCTTTCCATTTCAAATATAAAAAAGAAAAAAGTGTACAGTATAAAAAATTGCCGATTTTAAAATGTGAAGAATACGCGGGAAGAACGAAGAAATCCAATTTTTATTTTATTGCTATACGTGGAACGTCTGGAAGTACAGTTACGGTACAGTGTTGTCGGATTGCCGCTTTTGTTAGTTTCGTTCTGTTAGTTATTTCCAGTCGTTTTATATTTTCGTTATTATTATTATCTTTTGATTTGAATAATTGTTCCCGTTCGTATTAGCTTACATAATGCTGTTATTTTTGTCACTCATTAACGCTCAGGGACGTCATTTAGGGGAAATGGAGGGGGCAATTTCCCCCCAAGAATTTGAGAAATATATATATATATATACAGTGGCGGATCCAGGATATGATCAAGGAAGGTGCTAAACCATAATTTGCCGTTTTATCCAGTGTAAAGCTGAATTGAAGCCCATTTTATCCAGTGTAAACCTGAGCGTCAAGGGGGGGGGCTATAGCCCCCCCATGGATCCGCCCTTATATATATATATATATATATATATATATATATATATATATATATATATATATATATATATATATATACTCTAATCTATTGTCTATTAATATACTAGTACAAAACGTGAAAGTCTTATGTCGGTAGTACTCTTGCCCCCCTCAAGCGAAGTTTGAATGACGCCCCTGTTGACGCTACCTTCCAAAATTTGATAGCACTGGTGTAATTAGGACAATTTGCTACAGAGCCATGTCCCCTTACTTCTAAAAATTGCAAGAACATTTTAGAAGATCTTGTTATAATAATGTTATGTCGTCTGAGTCCATCCCCCGTCCTCATTGTTAATCTTTTCAAATTATTTAGTTCCGCATTGTTAGTTCTACTCATGACTTTTTTGAACTTATACACCTTTAACACGCCCGAAAACCTGTGCACGCTAATTCCGACTGTGAATTGATTAGAAAAAAAAAATCATGTAAATGGTAAGGGTGCCCACGATAGTGTACATGTCGAATAGACCTTTCGTACTAATTTAAGGACGCTCAATCCACCCAATTTTGAGATTATTTTTCTCGAGACCCCAGAGAGGGACATGTTAAAAATATAGTTCTATTGGATTGAACGTCTTGAAATTAGTAGAAAAGGAAGATTTTGAAATTTATTCAAGCAGGTCTTATTTCATTTATTTAAATTTGTTTATTTAATCATTGTAATGAGCTGTAGTTTTTTTAAATGTCCGAAACCAGCGATTATATGAACTGTTCCGGTTGCCGATTATGTAAATTGTGATACCAAATGCTCGGCAACATTTCTGTTGCCGTCGCCAGTAAGCGAGGGTATGGCAACAAAACTGTTTTGTCTCCGTAGGCCTACCGCTCACTGGCAACATTTTGTCGGGCAATTATCTTGTTGCTCTGGCTAAATGCATTGAGTCTTATGGGAATCCGCTCACTGAGGCGATGGCGACAGAAAAGTTGCCGAGGTGTCGCCAAGCAGGGTGACAGCAGGGCAACAGCTCGGCGACGGAACAGTTGCGCAACATCTAAAAATGCATTGAGTCTAATGGGAGTCCGCTCACTGAGGCGACGGCGACAGAAAAGTTGCCGAGGTGTCGCCAAGCAGGGCGACAGCATGGCAACAGCTCGGCGACGGAACAGTTGCGCAACATCTAAAAATGCATTGAGTCTTATGGAAGTCCGCTCACTGAGGCGACGGCGACAGAAAAGTTGCCGAGGTGTCGCCAAGCAGGGCGACAGCATGGCAACAGCTCGGCGACGGAACAGTTGCGCAACATCTAAAAATGCATTGGGTCTTATGGGAGTCCGCTCACTGAGGCGACGGCGACAGAAAAGTTGCCGAGGTACCGCCAAGTAGAAAGGTAAAATAATAATAATAATAATAATAATAATAATAATAATAATAATAATAATAATAATAATAATAATAATAATAATAATAATAAATGTTTTCTACAAGTTTTTTTACGTAACAGTTCGTTCGGTGTATAGCGCGTGAAAGGAAGTGTTCGCAATGGAAACTAACACATTCTTTGATTAGTGACTAGCATATCTTTAATTAGTGATAAAGACTATGAAAAATTAATTGAGGAAATAGAGAAACGCCCAGCGTTAAAGAAGAAATATATATAAAGAAGAAATTATTGAAGGAAGTGTGTTTTACTGTTGTGAGAAACTAGAATGACCTTTCCAGCCAAGAAAAAACAACACAGGTAGGTACACTCGTGTCCAAAATTATTGTCTATAAATATGTTTTTTGTAGGAATATAATTTGATAACGAATTCGCCGGATATTTTTTATAATGTTAGTATGTGTATAATCAGCAAAGACATGTATGTGGAAAATTTCATGTCAAAAGAGTAAGAACAATAAAACGAAAATAAAACTTTATTGTTCATTTAGCAACATTTTGTTTTACTCATTCTAATTTTCGTATTTATAATTCTTTTCCTATGTAATTTTCCACAAATATACATTTCCCGATTATACACATAGTATCAGTATTAAAATACCCTGCAAAATCATTATCAAATTATCCTCTTACAAGAAGACAGTTATAGATATGCGACAATCCTTTTGGACATGAGCGTACATTAATCGATAATGACATATCGCTGTCATACTACACACTACTACCTTCATTATTTCCCACAACTAAAAAAATACAGATAAAATTATCATTCTCAATTTTCTTTCAATTTCAAATATAAAAAAGAAAAAAAATTGTACAGTATAAAAGTAGCCGATATTAAAACGTGAAGAATAAGCAGGAAGAACGAAGAAAGCCAATTTTTATTTTATGACTATACGTAGAACATCTGAGAGTACAGTTACGGTCACTGGCGCAAATCCCGTGTGGGACGAGTTGGACATGTACCCCCAATCTTGGACCTGGGAGGACTCTCCCCCCCAATAATCCGATTTAGAAGTGCTTTTTGCAGATAAGTGTGATGATTTATGTCCGACTGCCACAAAGGAAAGTGAGGTGAAATTGGTTTCTCTTGGTTTTCCATTTTTAATGAAAATACAGGTGTGCCACTGTGTGTGACGTAACCTGATGTGAAATCTTATCTCCTCCTCTCCCCTATGCCCTAGAACACGAAGAGTATATAGACTACCCAATGTCAGTAGAACCCATCTTTTCAGTAAATGCGCATTTCATCTATTTGTAGTATCAGCCTAGGCATCTACTCATCCTTCGTAAGCCAACTCTATAGCCTATGGAACCCGGAGGTTCAATGCCGCGTTCACAAAAACTCTCCATTGACTTCTATCCTTAGCAAACTGGATCCAGTTTCTATTTTGCATTCCTATTTTTGCGAGATCCATCTTAATACTGTCTTCCCATCTGCGCCTACGTCTTCCTAATGGTCGTTTACCGATTGGTCTTACCGCTAACACTTTGAAAGCGTTCCTACTTTCTTCCATCCTGGCTATATGTCCTGCCCATCTAAGCCTCCTAGACTTGATGACCCTAACGATGTTTGGTAAGCCGTATAATTTATGTAGTTCCTCGTTATGAAGTTTTCGCCATTCCCCATTCCCGTTCCTCTTGGAAATGAATATTCGTCTCAGGATCTCGTTCTAAAATACTTTCAGTCTATGTTCTTCCCTCAGAGTACGCGACCATGTTTCGAAACCATACAGAACAACAGGCATGATTATCGTTTTATACATTTTAAGCTTCAAATTCCTAGACAGAATTCGCGACGACAAGAGATTTTGAACTGAATTCCCTGTTTTAATTCGATATTTAATTTCTTCGTGAATATGATTTTCGTCTGTTAATATTGATCCTAGATTTTTGAAAGTATCCACTTTATCAAAAGTATTATTTAATATTTTAACGTATTCATAGTTTGCCGTGTTGCGGTCCCGACATACTTCCAGTATTTAGTTTCTCTGCATTTCTTTCTATTGTTCTCATATCTTCCCCTATTAAATTTACATCAGTGTACGCACAACCTGGTGAACACCGTTCAACTCCAGGCCCTGGTTACTATCTTTAATTTTTCTTATAGCGTATTCCAGAACAAAGTTAAATAATAATGGCGACAACACATTTCCTTGTTTCAGGCCATTCTTGACGTGAAAACTCGTGGCCAAAAATGTTCCTACCCGGACTTTACTTTGGGATTCATTTAAACATGCCTTAATTAATCTAATTAGCTTTTTCAGTACTCCAAATTCTGTAAGAACGTTGTATATACAATATTTCTCTCCTACCCGAGTCGTAAGCCTTTCTAAAATCAATAAATAGTTGACGTACCGGACTACTGTATTCCCGCTTCTTTTCGAGTATTTGGCGAATGGTAAATATTTGGTCGATAGTTGGTCGATTTCGTCTAAATCCGCACTGATAATATCCAATAATTTCATCTGCGTATGGGGTCAATCTTGCTAATAGAATGTTTGAAAGGATTTTATAGGATGTTGACAAAAGAGAGATGCCTCGATAATTATTAGAGTCAGTTTTGTCGCTTTTCTTATGGATTGGAAATATGATTGATTCTTTCCATTCTTGTGGCAATTCTTCCTTGTTGTAGATAAGGAGGATGAGTTTGTGTATCTTGTTCCACAATTTTTCGCCTCCAGCTAAAATTAACTCAGCCGGAATTTCGTTTACACCCGGAGATTTGTGTCTCTTTAATTTCTTTATAGCGATTTCTACTTCTATTCGGTTGGGTTCTGGAATATACGGTTCTGCGGTGTGTATCCCTTTCTCCCCGCACATTAGTTTTTGACTGCGTGTTAAGCAAATTGTCAAAGAAATCTTTCCATCTATTTAAAATGTTATCTGTATCAGTGAGAATTGTTCCATCAGATTTCTTTAATATATATGCACGAGGTTGATAGCCTTTCTTAAATTCGTTGATCCCTTTATACATGTCCCGAATGTTTTTATTTTTACTATTATCTCCAAGTTCCTTAATTTTAGCTTTCAAAAAAATCGCGTTTCTTTGTTCTAAAAGTTTTGGAAGTTTCCCGCCTGATATCTATAACATTTTTGTGTAGTTATTTCATTCGGATTTTGTAGCAAACGAAATTTTGCCTGTTTTCTCTTCTCTGCTAGTTCGAACCATGGTTTGTCCTACGTATTTCCGTGTGTCCCATTTTTTCTTTTGAGAGAGGATGCTTCATAAGCAAAGAAAAGAATTCAATTGCTTGAATATTTTTTCCATAATCTTAAGGTTCCATAATCTAAAGAGTATATGACATGCATCAGTTTTCTGTAACGATTCCTGTAATGTTATTGAGATTATCATCATTCTGCTCAAATACGAGTATTGTTGCGTCATACATAATTGATATTCTTTCTTCATAGTTTTGGGGAAGTCATTATTTATATTATTATAAAACAATTTTAACGTGGATCTTTGTGGATGCCTAATTAGAAACATACCAATTATAAATATGCATGTATTCAGATTTCAGAATGTGTTCACGGTAGTGATTTGTGATACTGATATGTACTACTACTTCATCTACATCGCCTAATATATAATATACTCTACAACAGGTTCACCTCAGAAATCAGATTCATCTACCGTAATGAGTTTCATCTCCCTTCTCTAGAATAAGCCTCAAATCTGCCCACCTCCCAATGTTGAAGACAACCAATGGCTAATTTAGGATTTTGTTTCGAGGGGCTATGTCCAACACAAGGAAGGAAGTGGGCAATTGCCCACCTGATTTTCAGAATTAAATATATTTTAATTTATGCATAAATTGAAGTTATAATGGCAAGAATTACAGATCGATAAATCCTATATGTATGATACAAAAATTTAGGAGTGAATCTAACCCTTTATTCTATTCATACAAGAAAACGGAAGCATCCTCTTGGCCTTCCTAATTCCCCGGGCTAATTATTCCCCCGTTTTGATTTTCTTTAATTCAAACATTTCCTTGTTTTAAAAATAACTAACCGATATAATTTTTCCTTTGTTATAAGAACCAATGTCCTGTCATGTTGATATCCGCGCAAGTTGGTGTGGAACACCAGTTTCGCTTATCAACTCCTCTTAGTTTTGGTGTTACTGATGACGGCCGACTTGAATCACAACTGCAACGATGGATAAAGTATGATAAGCGAAATGAAAGAAAGTAACATCAAGAAAAAGAAACAGAAAAGTAGAAAGGACGAAAGAAAGAACAAAAGGACGCAGTTCTTACATGGAATGAAATTTGACAAATACAGTATTATTTCTGAACAAAGAGCATAAGAAAATCGAAGGTCAATGACATTCTTAGAAATGATAAGAAGGATTATTGTTGTGTGTGGAATACGAAAAACTAAGAAATTTATTTCGGGGTGAGCTTTAGCCCAGTCCGATAGCCCCCTAAATACCCCACTGAAGACAATTCTGCTCCCCTGATCCTTCACAGCATTGTTTTTCAACTTCATAAATATTTTGAACATCGCTTATATATATTTGCCGCTTTTGTTAGTTTCGTTCTGTTAGTTATTTCCAGTAGTTTTATATTTTTGTATTATTGTTAGCTATCTTTTGATTCGAATAATTGTTCCCGTTCGTATTAGCTTACATAATGCTGTTATTTTTGTCACTCATTGACGCTCAGGGACGTCATTTAGGGGGCAGGAGGGGGCAATCCCCCCCCAAGAGTTTGAGAAATATATAGGCCTATATAAATACTCTAATCTATTGTCTATTAATATACTAGTACAAAACGTGAAAGTCTTATGTCGGTAGTACTCTTGCCCCCCTCAAGCGAAGTTTGAAATGACGCCCCTGTTGACGCTACCTTCCAAAATTTGATAGCATTGGTGTAATTAGGATAATTTGCTGGAGAGCCATGGCCCCTTACTTCTAAAAGTTGCAAGAACATTTTAGAAGATCTTGTTATAATAATGTTATCGTCTGAGTCCATCCCCCGTCCTCATTGTTAATCTTTTCAAATTATTTAGTTCCGCATTGTTAGTTCCACTCATGACTTTTTTGAAATTATACACCTTTAACACGCCCGAAAACCTGTGCACGCTAATTCCGAGTGTGAATTGATTAAAAAAAAAAAAAAAATCATGTAAATGGTAAAGGTGCCCATGGTAGGGTACATGTCTAATAGACCTTTTGTACTAATTTAAGGACGCTCAATCCACCCAATTTTGAGATTATTTTTCTCGAGACCCCAGAGAGGGACATGTTAAGAATATAGTTCTATTGGATTGAACGTCTTGAAATTAGTAGAAAAGGAGGACTTTGAAATTTATCCAAGCAGCTCTTATTTCATTTATTTAAATTTATTTATCAACTGTTCCGGTTGCCGATTATGTAAATTGTGATATCAAATGCTCGGCAACTTTTCTGTTGCCGTCGGCAGTGAGCGAGGGTATGGCAACAAAACTGTTTTGTCTCCGTAAAGTTGCTCACTGCAGGCGACAGCGACGAGATAGTTGCGCAACTGTTTTGTCGCCAGTGAGCGGTCAGCCAAGGATTTTCTGCACAATTCTTGGAATTTAAATTTCTTAGGGTATGAAGACCACTCAGTAATGTGTCCTTCAAGGAGATACTTTTTAACAGCTTCTTTCAGACTTTTGCACGCAAATAAAAGTAACATTTAAAAGAAGTGCAGAAGAAATGTGCCAGTATTACGTACCACCACAAAAATACACTGATTTTTTCTTCTAATTTACTGTTCGTTTCTAGGTGTTTTATTACATGTCATTACACTGTAAGCCGCAATATATTTAAAAAAAAATCCATTGGTCTGCGTCTGTATGAAATGCAATTAATTTAATTAATGATACATAACTCAATAGGTGGGAGGACGGTGGCTCAGTGGTAGAACGCTTATCTCTAGTGTGTGGGATTCGTGGTTCGATCCCAGGCCAAGTAAGTTTATGGTGGACAACATGGTGTCCATGGATTCTCTCGGTATAATTCCGTTTCCTTCCACTTTCTCATTCTACCAATTCTCCCATCGTCATTCACTTGCTTTGATCAGCGTCTCCCTTAGCCTGACAGGGCATAATTGTGGGACGTTAAACTGAAATATTTCATTCAATTTCAAGGAAGATAACTCGATGTGTAATCAGTAGCGTCATTTCAGATTTGGCTTGAGGGAGGGGGCAAGACCCCTTGATATAAGTAAAATTTCGCGTTTTTCACTGACTTACTACTATTCTATTGATAAAATCTATATAAATCTCAAACTCAGGGGGATGGCAAATGCCCCACACTGCCCCCCCTAAATGACGCCCCTGTGTGTAATTTCATGCGTGTTGCTTTAAAAGAAGAAGTTTGATTTTAAGTTGCCTTTGATTTCCTTTTCACGAACGAGAAAATGAAAATGGTGTTGTTATAACCTGTCCGAATTATCTAAATTTATACATGTTTTTATCATTATTATTTTCATATTCTCTTATCTGTAATGCAGGTGTACATGCACTATTAATATGATAAATAATCCAGATTACAGCCATAAACCTTGAGATACAAACTAATAATACTGAAGGGAATCATGAATGTAAAAAAAAGAGAAAAGAAAGAAATATCATTCTGTAGTGAACATTTGCATGACTACACCATAAAATAAAAAATACTGTTTTATGAATAATTTAGCCATTCTATTCTCGTCGTCAAGGTTTTAAAAATAGTTCTATATCTCATGCTTAAACCGCTTGGGAATATTATCCCGTGAACACGCTTTGCTGGATTAAACTACAAATAAAATTAGATTAGTTTCGTCAGCAACGAGAAGGTGCGAAAATTCTGGGCGGTCGATGAACGAATTTTCCCACTTGATATTTTTGGAAGATAGTCCCCTCTACACTAATGACTTAATGGGTGGTAAATAAAATGATACTGTTGTTAGAAGTTCGCAAATTATATACAGTAATTCATATGTAACTCGTATAATTAGTATGTAAAGTAATGGTTAGCGATAATCCCAATCAGGTGCCCACCCAGAAGTTTTTGTTGTGGGGTTCCAAGCTTTGCAGTGTCCAATACTAGAAGACTATATCAATGTAGTACTGAACGGGTTTTATTCTGCACTATAGTCCGCGTCAACCAAATTGGCGTGTGGCATCAGCCAATAATCTCGCAGTGCGATCTTACTAAAACTACATGGAGAAATCTAATCATTCATAATTGATTTTGTTCGTATTTGTGGACAATTATGAATGATTAGATTCCTCCCTGAAGATTTAGTAACATCGTACTGTGAGATTATTGGCTGATGCCACACGCCAATTCGGGTGACGCGGACTATAGAAGCGCATTCACTGAGGGTTTATCGGGCCAAGACTCCTACCCAAAACTTCCTTTCTCAACATACATTTGTATACTTTCCCAATAAACCTACACGCGTTTAACAAGAAAATTATTGGTGTAGTATTAAAGTTTAATCTTACACTTCGTCTATACTCTTTCTCTTGTTAAAAAAAAAAAATCTAGTTCTATCATTTCTTTCTGAAAATATAGGTGGAAACATTTTACAATTACTTATCGTCTTTTTCAGATGGAGAATAATGCCCGTTCAATACTAAATGACTTGTAATATTGGACTCTTCTCCAAGGCTTGGAATCCTCCCAACAAAAAATTTTGGGTGTGTACCCGTTCTGCACCCGTAAAACGACACGACTTATTTTCATTTGTTTCTCTTCCTTGTATACCTCCTCTCTCCGACCCTTTTCCCCATGTAGTGCTGACGCTACTGTCGTGGGTCCTGCAAATAGGTCTGGCGTACGCGCCTTTAGCGTGGGAGACCCGGGTTCAATTCCCGGCGGGAGCTCATGTGGTTCGGATTCCACGTTAATCAGTAAGTCCACGTCTCATATAGCCTCACTGCTGAACGGGACGTAAAACTCAAAGTCAACTCAACTCAAATAGGTCTGCTCCTTTGTTCTTTAATTTGCTTCTATTCTTGACCCAGGGTATTTCACGCTTCAGATCATTTCATTCCATCTTGTCCTCCACTGACGTAGCAACGTTGCATTTTTCTTTATTATTGGGTACTATACCAGTATAGAGCTTAAACGGTTGGTCCGATTATGAAAATTCCACCATTTTTGATTGACAACCCACACTTGGCAATCAAAATGCTCTCTTATCATTTTTTTTTTCATATTTTTAACAGTTACCGAGTTGGCCTGTTGCAAGAGACTTTTGACTCGCTCGGTATATATATATATATATATATATATATATATATATATATATATATATATATATACACATTTCGAGTCCTCGTTTACAGACACAAATTGCACTATGTGGACAATGTAGCAAATAAAAAACCATAGATTAGATCTACCAATCTATCAAATAGTTACATCAATTCTTTCCAGATGGCAGCTAAAGTCGATATTGATTGACATTAGCATTACTTATTAGCATAGCAATCGATTCAACTGCTTCTTGCATTTGTAGAGTAATGCTAATGGCTCCAAGTTAATCTGCGACGTTGCCACATTGTGAAAGTTTTATTCCCCATAGCGGCTGAAGGAGGCCCCGGAGTTCATGCCATCATATAACATTTTCGGTTTATTTTGGCCTGTAGAATAGTGCTCTGTGGTCCGTGGGCACCACTTTACGAACACCCGATATATCTAAAACTTAGATTACAGTATCTTGTAAATAATCTTTTGGTACTGTACAACATATGTGTTTTGCTTTATGATCAATATCACTTCAATGAAATCAAAAATGTTTAGAAAGAACACATGAAACTTAAAAGTTTATGAAGAAAAGAATCTCACCAACTTTACCATTTGAAGTTTTAGAGCTAATCGGTAATTCTTTTATATATATATATATATATATATATATATATATATATATATATATATATATATATATATATATATATATAGGGTGTTTCAAAACAACACCGACAACGTTTGACAGGTGATCCCTGACACCAAGATAAGACAAAAAGTATAGACCAACCTGGGTGCACAAATGCTTCCTTTCGGAGTTATAGGCTGCCGAAAACGTGAAAAAAATTAACTTTAAAGATCCATAGCTCCAAAACTATGGGGCTTACTGTAGTCGGGTCAAGACTTTACTAAGGAACTAGTATGTGCTCTATCCAAAAAATTCCTGCAGTACTTCCGCAACAATTTTTATAGAGGTAGTTAGTGAGTACTTCAGATTATATGCCCGTAACCAAACTGCCTGTACAAAAATTGTTGCGTGAGTACCTTAGGATTGTGAAACATGTATTTTTGGATAGAGCACGTATTAGTTCCTACGTAAAGTCTTGACCTGACTACGGTTGGTCCCATAGTTTTTGGAGCTATGGACCTTTAAAGTTCATTTTTTCATGTTTTCAGCAGCTTATAACTCCGAAAGGAAGCATTTGTGCACCCAGGTTGGTCTATACTTTTCGTCTTATTTTGGTGTCAGGAATCACCTCCCAAACGTTGTCGGTGTTAAGAAAAATTTGAGTCTTACGTTAAAACTTAAGAAAAAATTGAGTCTTTCGTTCTGGCAATGCTCTTGGAGCATTCTCAACTGGTTTTTAATCGATTGTATGTTAATATGGTAGTAGAAAAACGTGAAACATTTATGTCGGTGAAGCATCTTGCCTGCTCCCCTAGCAAAATTTGAAATGACGTTACTATTTATTGATGCTGATCTCCCTCAACCATTCCTGATACAGTTTATAAATCAAACTTATCTCTATGCGAATAAAATAACATAAACAATCGGCGAATCTATTGTTTGCGCTTGGTAACACTGTTTCAAATTGTATTACTTCTTACCATAGCAGCGAAACAAATAAACACTTTTATAGACTTCGATAACAAGGAAGAAGTTTAGATTATTTAAAAAAAAAAAAAAATGGTAAAAATCCACACTAGAAGATTTTGTGATAACGGTTGGAAAAATATGTGTCAGCAAGCCGGATTTCCATGTTTTTCTTTACTAAGCTTTATTTACTACTATTTATGTGTGCTGTTTCCTCTTAGCGGTCGAGGGATAGATGTCAATGAAGGAAGAATGTCAATGTTCGATGACGATTTACGATATTCGTTAACGTAAGTGCAACTTCATTGTTTCAAGTACTTATTCATTATGTAATAACTTTTGAAGTACAGTTTACTCATGACAACACGCATTAAAAAGGGAAAAAAATTCAATGTCATTGTTACTACTACGTTTTGACGTCTACTAGTTAATTCTTCACGATGATGACTTTTCATTTAGCCTAATAGCCCTACTCTTCGAATAGAGTATAATATCGTATTTTTGAGTTTTGCGTCACTTTAGGCAGTGGTGGGGCTCTAGAAGATAAAACCTGGGGGAACAGCCAGAAACTAGACTACGATAGGTAGGTTCTATAGCATGGGTTTACAATGTTTCATGGTCCTGCTAAAGTTTCTAACTTAGACTAAATCTCTCTCGATGTATATTACGGCTAGGTTGGACGTTGACATTGTAAAACTCAACCCTAGTAGCAAGAAAGCTTACGACCAGTTGGCGCGTGCTTGGCTTTTGGTTTTCTACGCTTGCACTTGAAGCGCATGTTTTCATACAATCTACCTTTTGTTGTGCTTGCTAGCGACGCTTTACAACCTTCGAAGAGCGTCACAGCATCACTGGCCGTTCATTGGCTATTGATTTGACTTGTCTTGACTTGTAAAACACTTGCGTCAACTTGAATGGAACACTAAATGAAAGATTGTCCACCATGTAACTTCGTTACTGGAATTCAGCTTGCGGCGTGCTTGCACGTTTTCCAATCAAGCTGGATGCAAGCTTGGCCGACTTGCAATTCAAGCTTACAGCAAGAGGTTTGCAAGTTGTCTCTGTTTCTAGGAAAATATTGCTTTACACACTGCATAACAGAAAAACTGCGACTGAAACCAGGGACGTACGCAGGAATTTATTTCGGAAGGGGTCTAAAGCGTTTCTGGGGGTCCAAATACAATTTGAGGCTAAATAATATGAAAATTTCTAAAATTGCCCCTAAAAGTAGACTACATTTACAAAAAAAAGTCGGGATTTCGGGGGAGGGTGTCCGGACCCACCCCCTGCGTACGCCCCTGACTGAACCTATATCTAATGTTTCAAAAATTTTCCAATGAAGAATAAAAGGAACACTTACTATAAACTTTCAAAAATATATAAGTAATATTTTCAATTATTTTTCTCACTCAAAAAATTAGGGGGCCTAACCCCCCGGCCCTGACTAGATCCCCCACTGACTTTAGGCTAAAATTTGTGTGTTTATTAAAGTTTAGCGTCCGTTTTCAGTACCGAGGCTATGTATGACGTAGTCTGTTGCACACGAAACGAGAAAATTCAAGAGACTCGTGGATAACTTTAATCAAGCTTGCCAACCTCGCGATATACGATAATGGTCTTGCGATAATAGGTGAATATAACCCTTTGGGGATCCCATGGTACAATCTATACCATACGGGGTGTTTCATGGTACATAGCATTATAAGTCTCCTATTTGAGCTTTTTCGTCCGTTTTTTTGTTTGTTTGTTTGTTTGTTTGTTTTTCAAGTCCAGAGGCATTGTAGAAGACCTTAGGTATGGTTTCACACCTTCCTGCGTTGAGACATAGGAGGTGATGACGTCATAATTCTAAAACATATATTTTCTTTTAATATTGCGGGGCCGGTCTATATTCATTATTTTTTGGCGGGCTTATTTTTGCACGTAGAAGATTGAAATTTTGCACAAACATTCAGTCTACCGAGTAGTATTTGCCAGATTTTTTTCAGATTTCTGCGTTAAAACAGGGGGATCCAGAGGGGCAAAAATTTGAAAACATGGATATTTTACCAAAAATTCTCTTTCTTCGCGATTTTCCCGCCTTAGACACATGATAAAGACAAGTGAATGATACCGCCTGAAAGGCAGTTCAATTCTGAAGAGAATGATGTGCAAGCCATGATCCTAGAGTAATTAGGGATTTATCAGGAAATGTTTAAAAATTTCCCTCTGTATACGGGAATATGGGACATTGTCGGTATATATTTTTTTGGCGGGCTTACTTTTGCACCTGGAAAATTGGAATTGTGCATAAACATTCAGCCCACCCAGTAGTATTTATCAATTTTTTTTCAGATCTCTGCATTAAAACAGGGGGGTCCAGAGGGGCTAAAAGTTGAAAAAAAGGATATTTAGACCTAAAATCCCTTTTTTCAGGATTTTCCCGCCTTAGATGCATGATGGAGACACATGAGTCATACCGCCTGAAAGGCAGTTCTATTCTGAAGAGAATGATGGGCGAAACATGACCCTAGGGTAATTAGGGATGTCTCAGGAAATTTTTAACCTGAGATCATGGTGTTTTACGGTAATTTGGGCATGGTGGGAATTCCTGCTAAAATTTCTCCCGCCCTTACTATTCATAGATAGAAACTTGAAATTTGGCACACTCATTCAGTATACCAAGTACTATTTATCAGATTTTTTTAGATGGCTACGTTCACACAGGGCCGCTCAAGAGGGGCTCAAATTGCGAGAAAAAAATCCCTCCGAAAATTTTCTCTTTGACATCATTTTTCCCGGCTCCTGGTATATGGTATGAGCATGCAAGTGGTATCATTTGAAAGCCAGCTCCATTGTGAAGAGAATGAGGCATGAACCATGATCCTAGGATAAATAGTGACGATGCAGTAGCTGCTTGACTGAAAGTCTAAAAAATGGCCCAAAAAGCCGGGTACCGGAAAGGGATAAAGATATAAGAATAGTCTTTAAAGCTAAACTATGAAACTTCTTAACTCTTTGAAGCACGCTGATACTAAATGTTATACCACCGTGCTTCAAAGAGTTAACAGTTGACACTGTTCAAATCATAATTGTGTGTATGATCACATAACTTCGACATTGGAGCACCAATCTTGTTCATGTAATTTTTTGTTTATAAGAGTATGGTTTCACGGTAGTTCGTGTAAATTTCATTGGGACCTGATAATAGCCTTTGAAATAAGACCATAAAACTCGTGATCAGTGATAGTGCTAGTGCTAGTACCGTATGTATCACGTATAATTCCGTAATACGTGAAATAATTATATATATATATATATATATATATATATATATATATATATATATATATATATATATATATATATATATATATATATATATATATATATATATATAATAATAATAATAATAATAATAATGCGTTTAGAAAGAGAAAATAACTCATTACTATTATTTTTAAAAAATAATTTAAAGTCTGTGCCAAATTAAAAAATAATGCTTCAAAAATTACCATTCAAACTTATTTTACATTATTCATTAATTTGTTTGAATTGACAAAGACGTTAATATTTTTATAGATAAAAGTAGTAGGTAGGACTCGGAAGTTGAAGACCTAAAAAGGACCTATTAAAAGACCTAAAAATATCTTTTAAGAAAGTACCTAAAAACTGGAAAAAGGACGTAAAAATAAGAACCAATTTACTTAGAATTACATATTTAATGAATATAATGCTCAAGAAATATAAGCTTCTGGTAGGGTACAATATAAGTTACATTTGAAAGAAACTTTATTAATGGGAAACGCGGTGGCTCAGAAAAAAAGTGGTAGAGCGTTCACCTCCGATGCTTGGGTCCCTGGTTTGATTCAGCTCTCGCCGTGTGGACTTTGTGGTGGGCAACACCGTGCTCGTGATTTTTCTCGGGGTTCTCCCGGTTCCTCCACTTTCTTCATTCCACCATTTCCTTTATTTCTCATAATCGCCGTCTCCTTTAGCCTAACCGGTATAACCGTGG